>NC_081200.1:12461866-13061866 GCF_902713425.1 Acipenser ruthenus | reverse complement strand
CCCTATGGCAAATCCCATTATAAAAATACCATCGGGGTAAGGCTCAGCTAATGGCGGTCGTGGGTCTTACGAACTCGAAGGAACCCATTTTCTTTAGCTAAGATTGTTGTGCATCTAAAAAAAGAGTACAGAAGCTCCAATTTAAGTCCATTCCAAGTGTTTTGTGATCACAGTATCAGCCTGAGTATATCGGAGCACAGTTTTGCACCAAAAGCGAGGGGAGGCGAAAAAAAGCACTATATACCCTATTCTTTAAGATATCACTTTGCAGTGCAAATTTGAGGAACGCAACCACTTACCAACTTGCAAATTGGTACTGCAATTTAAAGGCCTGTAGTGCCTAACTGATTCAAGTGTTTTTGGAATGATTCTTGCAAAGACTGATTTATAGGAAAAAAAGAGAGATTGACAAACAGCATTTTGCTTTATATGCAGAAACGGGCAACTACAAGAGGGTGTCAAACAAGCTGTGAATGTCCCAGGAGGCTACAGAGTACCTCTGAGTATAAATCCAGATGCTCGCAGTACCTGTTCTTAGATGTCCGAAACCACTGTATCGCTGTATAACTGTATGCCCTATAAATATCACTTTTTATTGTGTATTTGAGGAACACAACCAATTACAAACTTCATTTGAATTGCTGTGCTATCAGAATATCAGTGTATAACTTTGCTGGGTATTGCAGTGTATGCTGGGTATCAAAAGGCCTTCAAACTTTTACAAAAGGCCGTCAAAGTTACAAAAAAATAGGTGTGCTCCTAACCCAATACTTGTCTTTTTAATTCTGTGCATCCAAATACTTGTAGTTAAAAGTTTTAAGAATTAAGCTTACTGTTTGTTGTTCTGTCCTAAACCAGCAGTTTGTCACCCAGATTTATTAAATAAACAGGGGGGGGGGGGGGTGTCATCAGATTATTCTCCATTTTATTGTAACTGAGGTACCGTTCAGTCGAGCGAAAAATGTAAAGGGGTACTCGAGCTGAAACCTCCAGATAGAAGGGGTACAGTTTCAAAAAAAGGTTGAAAACCCCTGACCTACAGTATAAATGATCAGGAATAGATAAGGGAAATGCTGACTAATAAAATACAATAGGACTTATTTGAAGTTGTTGAAGGGCACTGGTCTCTTAAACCCAGAAGTTCTGATAAACCCCTATGCCTCACTATATATTGATGGGCATTACATAAGCAAATGAGATGACCTTTTTTTTTGGTATACCATGTTCCTAAATGTTTTCTGAGGAGAGTAAAAAATACACTAACTTTGATTCATGTACTCTTAAATGAATTAACGGTCCAGTTTATGGTAAACTGTGCATGCATGACTTAGAAACTCGGCTGTCAGCTGATTCCCCAAAACTGGGCTGAATTCGAAAACGCAGAATTCGGAACGTTATCTGAAAACCAGAGCAGCCCAGAAATCGGGATGTTATCAAGCGGCCCAGAATTTGGGACATTATCTGAAAAGTAAAGCGGCCCAGAATTTGCGACGTAAATGAAAACAGGGGCAGTCTATATGTAAAACTGTGATTACATTAGAGATAAACTAATGTATCCTGTAACAAAACTGCAATAGCGTATATGTTTTATATTAAAATATATCGCAAAAACGATTATAGATATATGCTACTTGAAAGAAAAAAGTACACCACCACAGAAAGCCAATTCTTACATTCGTGCATAACATGATAATTTATATAAAGTAATTCCTCATAGTTTGTAATATCAGTACAGTGTAATACCACATTATATTTTAATGGTAAGGTTGTGGAAAGCAGATCACTCTCTCTATCTGATTACAATGTTAAAAATGCCAGCACGCTTTTCCACTCGTGTGACGACGCATTCATGTGACAGACATGGACCAATCAAAACGCGAGACTGTTATGCGGTTCCATCCCAAAAACCGGGCCTGTGTCATACCTCGAAGAATTAGGATGGCAGCTTTGCAGAATAATTTTGACACTAGTTGATAAATACGCTTCAGGAAATGAAAATTAAGAACTATTTAAGAATTATTACCAAAGCATTTTAGTTTTAATCTGGTCTTGCAAACTATATATGCTTATTCACATTCATTTCCTACCAATTGGAGAAAGTACAAAACACCAGAAACATATCCACTACAATTACATCATTTTGCTGAAATGCTGAAAAGTACTATACTTTTGTAGGTTTTAGAAATGCATGTTTCAAGCATGGAACACCAGGAAGGGGGTAGACTAGTGCCAGTTTGGTATGATTGACATTGTTCCATGGGTTAAAATGCATCACATTTAAGAGACAAATTGAAAAATCATTATCATACTGAGACAGAAATAAACTTTTATCTCCTGTAATCCTCTTACAAGTCTTGTGTTGTCATGCTTATTGCACAACTTCTGAACAAATAACAGAGATCCAATGAAAAGTATAAAGAAAAAAAAGGCAACAAATGACCACAAAGCTTACATCGGTGCTTCTCTAGGACTGTCAAAAGTACATTATTAGGAATTTTGCAAACAGTTGTTTTTTACTGAACACTTTTTATAATTATAAATTACAAATACAAAAATAAAGTTGAGATATACACATCTCCAGACTTAGCCTAAATTATTTAGCCAAAATATTAGTATAATCCAGCCTTAATTACCCTAAACTGCCACCCACTGGCACAGTACTTCGAGATTTGTGTAAACCCATGTTCTGGTGAAAAGGGACAGGGTCGAATTTGTTTTTTTTGTTTTTTTTTCATGGAAAAGTAGGGCAATAGTCATACTTTGCTAGCTTTTTTTGTTGTAAACATAGCCAATGTTATGCATAAATGGAGCAAAAAAATGCTAAATGTTGTGTGAGTAACAAAGACACCAGTGCCCCAGCTCTCACTCCTTTCTCCTTGTATTTATAGGAGTTATCCGGGACTCTGATGCTGGCTGTCTTCACTGCTGTTCTGGGTTCATTTCAGTATGGTTATAGCCTTGGAGTCATCAATGCACCACAAAAGGTACTGTAAATAAATACAAACACCTTTAAATGGGAGAATCTCATAGACTGTGTGTTTGTTTGTTTGTTTGTTTGTTAATTATTCACGATTGTTTTGAAGGCCTACACTCACTTGCGGTTGAAAATCAGACACTGTATGTATCCTTTATATATTGCATTGTATGTAAATTGGAATCCCTTTGCCATTCACTTTTATTGGGATTCCAAATTGTCTTACCCAGCAATAAAACAATACGGTATGATTTGGATAAATAAACGTTATAAAGAATCCATTGATTGCAGAGGATAGTGGCATGTTGATTCTGCTAAAGTAAAACAGAGTGGAAGAGGTATTTAACTGGCTTTTTAAATAAAAAAATAGAACCTTAAAACAAGGAAAGACCAAAGAACTTATACTACATGTATAAGTATGTATATAATATCAATAATTAAGACGTGTGTGTATATATATATATATATATATATATATATATATATATATATATATATATATATATATATATATATATAGCTAGCAGCAGTGTGGAGTAGTGGTTAGGGCTTTGTCTGGTTGTGGGTTCAATCCCCGTTGAGGACACTGCTGCTGTACCCTTGAGCAAGGTAGTTTACCTAGATTGATCCAGTAAAAACCCAACTGTATAAATGGGTAATTGTATGTAACAATAATGTGATATCTTGTAACAGTATTGTAGTCGTAATGCAATTTTATTTTACTATTACAATATCCGTACAGACAGCAGATGCTTCAAATATAGTGACGACATATATATGTGTATATTATATGCACACGATATTATTTCAGCAAAAATAACAAACTGCCAATACATTCTGGGACTTTCACATGTCTTCCACTATTCCACAGTACGATACTAAAATTCTTAGTCCATAGCAAGTTAGATTTAGTTAGTCCCGTACTTGGTATCCTCTAGAGGGCAGCAGCAGTTATTTTGGGGGTTCGTTGCAATTGAGACCTTTTTTAGTACGCAGCTGGGGACTAACTTCAGCCACCATGTTCGTTGCAATTGGTATATAACTTGCGTATTAGTTTAGTACGGAGCTGCATACTAACCACTGGATCATACCCCAGTTAGTACGCTGCTTTCAGTTCGTTGCAATTGATCCTATGTGTTTTTCGTTCAAGCACTGCAGCAAACTCTAAATGAGTTCCAGAAAGCATCATCTGCCAGAGTAAACTGTCGGGCAGCTGGGATGAGGGCACCCCTCCTGTCCTGCCTGAAGGGCTGGAATGGAACAGAACAGGCATTAAAGTGCTGGGGGTGTACCTCGGAACGCAGAATTATATGAGAAAGAACTGGGAGGGTCTGTTGGACAGGGTGAGGGGGCGGCTGCAGAAGTGGAAGGGACTGCTGGCCAAACTGTCCTTCAAGGGTCGGGTGCTGGTCATTAATAATCTGGTTGTCTCTAGCATGTGGCACAGGTTAATGTGCCTGGACCCACCCCGAGGCCTGGTAGAGGAGATCCAGAAAGTGCTGCTGGAGTTCTTTTGGAACGGAGACACAGTTTGAGGCCGGCAGTCCTGTACCTCCCCAGTGATGAAGGGGGGCAGGGGCTGGTCAGCATTGCCAGCAGGGTGGCAGCCTTCAGACTGCAGGCGGTACAGAGACTCCTGTACACTGAGGAGGAGGCTCATTGGAAGAGACTGGCCTGTTTCCTCCTCAATAGAGTCGGGGGGCTGGGCTTAGGAAAACACCTGTTTTTAATTGAGAACACCAGTTTTTGTAAAGCAGGACTTCCAAGTTTTTACCAAAATATTTTAAATGCCTGGCAGCTGGTGAGGGTGGAAAGGGATGAAGAGTCCCTGACCAGACAGGGACTCCTGTTTGAGGAGCCCCTATTATTTAATCCACTTTTTCCAGTTAAGTTCCTCAAGTCGATGACGCTCTGTGCCAGGTTTTTAAAAGCAGGTATAACCAGGATGATCCATCTGTTCAACCTTGAGCTCTCCTGCTGGTTAACTGCCTCCCAGCTAGCTGCACAGCTGGGCTGGCACTCCGAGAGGCTCGCAGAGAGACTGATGGTTGAGCTGAGGGGCTGCCTCTCCCCACGGCCCAGGGAGGTCCTGAGGGAGGAGCTGTCCAGAGGTACAGAGCAGAGACAGTGTTCCTTATTCCCTGGGATGATTGTGTCACCAGCAGTAGAAGAGGGAGGAGAGAGGGATGGAGAGAATGGAGGGACATTACTAACTTTGCACAGTGTAGAGGAAATTGTTTTTCATGCAATGAATAGCAAAAATATATATATATATATAAATTGTGTGTTAAAGCTATGGAGTACAATAGGCTAAGGGGTCTGGTAGATTCCAAATGGAGAGCTCACTTATCTGTAGAGGAGGGGCGCAGGCCGGTGTGGAGGGTGCTGTACAATCTGCCCCTCACTAAGAGAGTTGGGGATCTGCAGTGGAGGATTCTCCACGGCATTGTGTCCACGGGCAGGTTTCTCCACAGAGTGGACCCCAGTATTAGTGAGCAGTGTGCTTTCTGCTCAGCAGAGGAAACCATTTTTCATGCTGGTCTCGGGCAGCTGGGATGAGGGGATGCTGGGGTTATGTACAGTTTTAAAATGAAAAACAGGTGTGTTCTAATTAATTTTTTATTTGGACAGGCAAAATTGGCTATTTTAAAGACAAGGAAAAAACAGCTCTCTGGTTCTGGATTGACCAGTGTGGTGGGTCAGTTTAGGGTGCTTGTTGTCAGCCAGATCAGAGTACAGTTTGAGTATTTTAAACTGGTCAGTAATCTGGAGAGCTTCCAGGAGAGGTGGTGTGTGGGAGACGCCTTGTGTGCTGTGAGTGAGGAGGGGGAACTCCAGTTTAATTTCTAGTTTTGTTTTACAGTGTTTTTATTCATTTGTTATTAATCTGGTTTTACAGAAAGAAAACACTGTTTGTTTAGTTTTATGTTTTTTTTATTATGTATTGTTTTTTTATGATCCTTTTATTTGTTTAAAATATGTTAACTTGATTGTGTTTTGCCTTTTTTTGTTTTTTTAATGCAGTTTAATTGAAATGATTAATAAAGGATCTTAAAAGTCAAAAGTGCTAATTCACTATTCATACCTTCCAGCTCTGGAGGCCTGGCTTTAAAGGAGTTTGTAGAAATCTGCTCAGATATTAATGATAAAATTACTAGAGCACCTATAAGAGGTGATTGCATAGCTCCAAGACGACCTGCTAAGTTTGCACAGACAGTTCTCTGTTAAGGGTACCTTGTTTTGGAATTTACTATCAGATGATATAAAAGGTTCTTATAACTATAACAGCAGTGTGGAGTAGTGGTTAGGGCTCTGGACTCTTGACCGGAGGGTTGTGGGTTCAATCCCTGGTGGGGACACTGCTGCTGTACCCTTGAGCAAGGTACTTTACCTAGATTGCTCCAGTAAAATCCCAACTGTATAAATGGGTAATTGTATGTAAAAATAATGTGATATTGTAAGTCGCCGTGGATAAGGGCATCTGCTAAGAAATAAATAATATAACAGTTTTACAACTAAATTAAAGATTTGGTTAAAACAAAGACAAGTCCGTGATCATGACGTGTAGCTATGTATTTTTATTTTTAATAAAATGGTAATGTTCATAGCTTTGTAATATATTATGCATTGTAATGAAAATTATTAGTTTGAATATCTAAGATAAATATGTTAATATATTATAAGGGTTGGGTGGGTATTTATTAAGGGAATTAATTTTAGTTTTATTTATTATGCTGACAACAGTAGTGGTATTTGGTAGCTGTTATATTTATAATTATAATACAGTATGTGGGATTTTGGTTTACATGAACTAATCTATTAATCTTATTGTATTTATTGTAATGTGCTGTTTGTATGTGTTGGTATATTATTATTTTTTTTGGTTTCTTATGAGCCCAGGGACTCCCGATGTAAATTAGCTTATAGCTAAGTCTGTGTACAATACATCTTGTGACGAATTGTCATGAATGTTAAAAATTGTACATTGTCCCCGTTAAATAAAACATTTGAAAGAAAAATAGAGCTCAGGTGACGGTAGAAAACATTTAGTGGTCTGTGACAGGATGTGAGTAGTGCAGTGAAACAAAGTACAGTGTCCAAACAGGATTCTCCCAATAAAGTCAGTGATTTATTTAGAAAATAAATAACAAATAATAATAAATAATAATAATAATAATCCACCCCTCTACCAACTATGGTATCGGGGTAAAAATGATACGTTCCAGTCTTTAAATAAACAAACGAAAAACACTCCTTGACCACAATCCTCCGTGCACGAAACTGTGCTCCTTTCTTTCAGGGGTCATGGTGCGTGCGCTGTGCTGTGTTGTGCTGTGCTGTGCGGGATGTGCTCTGGGGTTTGTGTTGGCTCCGCGGCTGCAGCCTCCCGATCCAAATCCTCCTCTACACAGAACCCCAAAACAAACAGCACGTAATACAAACAAAACAACAAGAACAGCTCCGGCTGGTCACACATTCTCTCAGCGCAAGGGCAGGTACTGACATAGCTGCTTCCCCTTTGTACCCACAAAACTCCTCCCTGCAATCAATGGTTTCTCCAATAGAGGGCCACCCCACAGCAGATTGCAATGGAGTTGTCCTGAGTACTTGCAACTACGCACTCCCCCTAATATGGTCACCTTCCGGTTTCCACCTACCATCAAGGCGGGTCCATCTAGGAGGCAGCATACCACCATCCTTACACAGCATCCTTCTGATCGGGAGGGAGATTTACAACATTGATCCTTTCTCTCTCTATCACATGGTCTCAATGGTTTCAGCTCTATATTAAGTGTTGCCTTTGGTTTTGCAGATTATAGAAACACACTATGGGCGGGTTCTAAACGTGCTGCCGAATGAATCCCTCCTCCTGAATGGTACAGAGGCTCGGGTGCTCCATCCATCCGTCACAATGTACTGGTCCCTGTCAGTGTCCATCTTCTCCATTGGAGGCATGGTCTCCTCCTTCCTGGTGGGATGGGTTGGAGACAGCCTGGGAAGGTACAGTAGAGTTCTTTATAAAAGGGCCTGTAAAGGCAGTTTTAGGGAGTTGAATGTCGTTCAAATGGCCCTTTATTTAAGAACAAATTGCTAGATAATTGACCACCGCAACATGTAGGTGCCCTGAACGAAAGACAAGGTCAGTTATCTACAAGTATCTGCCACTGCAAAAGGGTATTAATGCTAAACCAATCAATTATGCGAAGACGTTTTTAAATGTTTATATTAAAATTATAGTTTGGTCTGGACCAATTATATTGCTTGGTGTTTATTTTGTCATTTAAAGCAAGTTTCAAGCATAATAACCATTGAATTGTGTTTTTTTTTTTTTTTTTATTACATTTCAATTTTCAATTACATATTTTAAATATTAATTTCAAACTTTTACATATACAGTAGCAACATTTATTTGTATTTATCTTTATGGAAAAGCCCCTTAATCTCAGACTATTAATCAAGCCTGTGTTTTCCTGGGTAAGTATAAAATACAGTGGAGAGAAGCAAAATATTAGCATTATACACTTTAGATCATTAAACCTCACTGCATGAGATATGCTTGATCTCTGGAAGTGGGCATTGTATGTATTGCTTTTAGCTGTCTTGTTGGTGCAGGGCAGCATGTTTGAACACAATGATCTCTGGATGTATTGCAGGATAAAGGGCATGTTCACTGTGAACATTCTGGCAGTGGTGGGAGGTCTGTTGATGGGTTTGGCCAAAATGGGGCCTGCACATATCCTGGTCATTGCAGGAAGAGCTGTGATGGGGTTTTACTGTGGTAAGCATTTTACATGACTGGCCAAAATGTGCAGGTTGGACATATTCACCTGCTACAAAATGATGGTTAGATTTTGACAGCTTTTTACTTCAAATCATGATTTTTTCAGAATGGAAAAACTCACTCCATTAAGTAAAAACACAGTCTATTTGTATTTTTTTCCCTTTCATAAAAAATGTATAGTAAAATTAATTAAAATACATTTTTTAAATCTTTCAGAAAACTTTCCACCTGATTTGTGTTGTTGCTGTTGCTGTTTTCATCTATATCAAACCTATTCAGCATGCTACCAAACTTTAGACAGCAGCGCATGAAACAATGATGGGATTAAGTTGGATTTAAATTACAGGGTATTGGCATACACTGAGAAAATGAGTTCATTCTTTCCTGGAGATGCTCAAATTGACTATTCTGTTGGCAGATGTAGATGTGCTCATATCCATAAGTTCCTCAAGCAATGGTGTAAGTGCAAGACCTTTCTACATGATTTTAGTATGTGCAGTCCATACCTTCTAACATTCAAAGCCAATTTTGAGGTCGAACCAAAGAAAAAAGCACTTCGACTATTGCCTTCAACAGTGTTGTGAGTTCAAATTCTAATCTTGGTTTTTCCTAACCCAGACCTGTTGTGTTTTTAAATGTCATTCAACCAATACCCTTCTATTATTTGCTGTGCTTCAGGGTTGTCTTCTGGACTTGTGCCAATGTACATTGGAGAGATCGCTCCCACAGCCTATCGTGGTGCCTTGGGAACTTTACACCAGTTGGCGATTGTCACTGGTATTTTAATCAGCCAGGTAGGTTTAGTACACACAATTATTATTTGTTTATTTAGCAGACGCCTTTATCCAAGGCGACTTACAAGGAGACTAGGGTGTGTGAACTATGCATCAGCTGCAGAGTCACTTACAATTACATCTCACCCGAAAGACGGAGCACAAGGAGGTTAAGTGACTTGCTCAGGGTCACACAATGAGTCAGTTGCTGAGGTGGGATTTGAACTGGGGACCTCCTGGTTACAAGCCCTTTTCTTTATCCACTGGACCACACAGCCTCCTCTCCACAGGTTTCTATTGCATGTTGTGCTGGTGTTATTTTTGATATAGTGCTGAAATACTTAATACTTTCTGTTTATGCCTTATAGAAACAACTGGGAGATTTGAATTATTAACAGAGTTTGTTCACCTTTATAGCACAACAATGCACAATAACCACTGTTCAGGAAAGCATTTCTAATATGTACACCTAAGTAAAAACAGCACTGTGACAGTTAAATATAGTATAATAGTTGTATTTACACTAGTTATAAAAATATAATCTTTCTGCTAGTCACTTTATTTGGGATTCAAAATCATAGGAATAAACATTGCAAATGGTCCCATTAACAGCATAACGATAGCAGCCCATTGTTGAGCCGAAGGACTGTTACGGTCGAAGTCAGATAACTGACTTTGTTTTACTAAAATCCATGACCTTAAAAAAGAAGAGTCTTATAATAGTTAGAACCACAGGGTACATAGTGTACTTGGAGACAGCCATCTCCTTTTCTAGTTTAAGAACCTACTATAAAAATGTACTTAGATGGATTTTTGCATTGTTTACAAAAACTGGCTTGAGGGCCTATTTCTGCAATATTTCTGCAAATATATATATATTTCATTTTTGGCAGTCACTTGTTGGCAAAATTCCCATTTTATATACTGTGGGGTTCATACATTTACTGTGGATTCTTTTGACCCCCACAACCCCACGTAACATATAACTAAATGGCACGTTTTCTACCTACAATTGGGATTCTGTTGATGAAAGAAGCTGAACACTGCTTTTATTTGTATTTGGGGTTTGGCTCGCTCTCCTTGACTTTTCTGTTTCGTTTAGGTTATTGGTCTGGATTTTCTACTGGGCAATGACATCATGTGGCCAGTGCTTCTGGGCTTGTCAGGGGCGCCGTCCATTCTCCAGAGTGTACTGCTCCTGATATGTCCAGAGAGCCCCCGCTACCTCTACATCAAACTTGGGAAGGAGGAAGAAGCTAAGAAAAGTAAGACGAAAGATTCTGCAATTTCTAATTAAATTAATACAGTATGAGATTTGCTTTAGGTTTATTTTTTTTACCCTAGCTTTGAAACGGTTCAAGGGAGAATATGACACCACTAAGGACATAGCAGAGATGCAGAAAGAGAAGGAAGAAGCTATGAAAGAAAGCAAAGTGTCCCTCCTGCAGCTCATCCGCTCTCCCTCGTACCGGCAGCCACTGTTTGTCGCCTTGATGCTGCACCTGTCGCAGCAGTTTTCAGGAGTCAACGCAGTGAGTTCACTAAACAGTACGCTGAAATGAGGGGGCATATAGGAGCTGTCACACTTATAGTGTCTACTTATTCATATCCATGGAGGTGGGATATGTAATTTATCGACTACTAACATACAGATTTATAATAAACCGTTAGCTAGAATATATTTTCTCATGTTCTCATAGCAATTACTCAGATGTGTTTTGTTATTGTTTGATAAGACTGTGTTAAGGTGCTTTGACTATTAGTTCCAGCTACCTAACTACATTTTGGCTAGATCAAAGTGTCTTTGTATTAGTAACCACCAGCACCACCTAGTGCACAACAGTGTATTTCCAGCAAAACAAAAGGAAGTTTGATAGAGTGGCAGATCACTTGATGGCACTGGCTTTTACTTCTGATAAGACACATTGGCTATAAAGACGTGTTATCTATGGCAGACCACCAGAATTTAACTCCTGAACTTAGTTGTAAGCACATTTAACACAGACTGACATACACACACACACACACACACACACTGTATAAAGGAAAACGTTATTAAAAATGTAAGTGGACATTCAAAATAAACCTGAAATTTGAGGCAACAGCTTTCTCAAATTTAAGTTTCCCTGACGTTTGTATTTAGTATTGATATTAAAATGGATACATGTTTTCCTCCTTTTCCTAGATTTTTTACTACTCGACAGCTATTTTCACAACAGCTGGTGTCGGCCAACCAGTTTATGCTACGATAGGAGTCGGTGTCATTAACACCATTTTAACCATGGTCTCAGTAAGTAAAAACATCATGTTATAACTGATGCAAATCAAACATTATTTAATAGTATCCAGCAAATTTTAAAAAATCTATTCAGAAAGAACTGCCATGGAAATATTAGACTGTATAGAAAAATAAACGTCAGGATTAATTGTAATACTGAAAGATTTAAGCTCTTTGAAGTCTACTTAAAGACCAAAGTCTCCTTGGAGACATGTCCTAGATTAAATTGAGAGACTTTTTTTCAAAACGTTTGTTTTAGTATTACTACATAAGTATATTGTACATCACTAGTGGAATCAAGCTAACCTTTATCATGAGAGATGGGCAATATTTACTTGCCATGTCAAGGACAGGCTAGGCAAACAGCACACAACAAACAGCTCTGCAGACATGCTGAGGCCTTCACAGGGACAGTTGAGGTCATCACCACTGGACCACCCTGGCAACAGGTTATTTTGAAGACTGGGATGTTCATGGGCAATCATCCTGACCAGCATCTTTGTTTTAAACATATGGTGGTCATTGAAGCCTTTCTTAAGAAACATATATGAAGTGTGGTACCAGGTTTTGGCCACTGTGCACAATTTTCACAGTAAGGAGCACAAAAAAACTGTTAAAGGTCCAACGGTTTCCACTTACAAGCAAAAGCTTAGCAGGTACCACTGTCCTAGTCCAAACAGTCCTATAGGGGTTTCTAGTTGTCCTATGAGATTTCCTACAGAGTAGCTTCTTTCTGGATTTCATATTTAGGAAAGCTATCAAATCCTGTTAGGATTCCCAATAATCTGATTGGATTTATCTTCCATATTTTAAAGTTGTTGTTTTTTTGTATTCTTATCTTGACATGAGCCAGCAGGAATAATACAGGTAAATGGTGATGCATTTAAATTGACCTCCAAAGTAGTAACAGTAAGCATTAAAAAAAATCCACACTGTACCTGTGTCACTGTGTAATAATGTTCAATATAACTTGCAGACAGACTAACTTTTTTTTTTTTTTTTCTTAGGTCCTCATTGTTGATAAAGCTGGGAGGCGCAATCTTTTTCTCATTGGATTAGCAGGGATGTGCCTTTGTGCTATAATGATGACAGTTGGCCTGGTCTTATTGGTAAGTCCTATTGAGTGAGTACTAACACTGTGTCATTAAAATAGACATTCTACAGAGAACGTTATTGTCATAGTATTGAACTGTAAGTAAGCTTCTAATACTGCATGTTGACCAGATATCTGACTTTGCAGTACATGTATCCACTACTTACACCGTCCAGGGTTATTGCGGGCAGCTGTTTTATATTGGGCAACTAGCATTTGCCATTTACCATTCCCGTGTATTCCGGGGCAAACTCAGCTGTTTGGATCTTGTTGTGTCATTTACATAGATTTAAATAACAAACGCACTGCTTCTACTACATTACGCAAACTGCTTTTTATTACATTCATAGGTTTTAATAAATTTTCTTTTATTAGTGTAATGCATGTCTTAATTAAGATTTGTAACCGCATACATGTGTGTTTGTTTTGATTAACTGTACTGGTGATTGGGGGACATTTTGAATGTCAGGTTATTGTGTGGGAGTTTATACTGCCCATCGCTTACTGCGGGCGAATCATGTTAACACAAACACGCCCATTCTAAGCGGTGGCGACTGTACTTCAAATCACATACATAACTTAGAACTTCCTCACTCATTGTTTATTTTTGCCCTAACTGCGTAGATCTATTGTGTATCCCTGTGAAAAAAAAAAATAACTTGGCTTCCTGTTTTGCTAATAATTAAATATGTTGCATGTGTGTCCCCTCCAGAGCACGTATTCCTGGATGAGCTATATTAGCATGACGGCCATCTTCCTGTTTGTGTCCTTCTTTGAGATCGGGCCTGGTCCCATCCCATGGTTCATTGTGGCTGAGCTCTTCAGCCAGGGCCCCCGTCCTGCTGCTTTAGCCTTGGCAGGCTGCTGTAACTGGACCTCAAACTTCATTATTGGCATGTGTTTTCCGTACATAGAGGTATGTTTGAGGCACCTGTTTAGTGAATGTGCTAAACGTCATCCATTACCCCAATTACTCAATCACAAATTGTGACGAAGAACTGACAGCAATCAAGTGAAGTGAATAAACATTTCAGTTTATGCCTAGCTGTTGCTATGCTGTCAATGGACTTGTGAGGTTATTTTATCCAAACTGTACTGTGTTCTCGCAGGATAACAGGGTTTGGAATACCAATTAAAGTGAATGCCAGAGAGATGATACTTACCTGACAACCTTAGGGGAAATCATTTAAATGATTTGGGAAAAAAAAAAATATTCAGATTTAATTAAATTTGGCAAATCTCATGGCTGTAAAGTGAATGTATTATGAATGTCAGAGAGGATTCAAATAAGGTGTTTTCTTTAAGTATTTAGCGCTACAGATAACCCCAACACGGTTTTATTTTTATTTCACAGGCCCTATGTGGAAGTTATGTCTTTATAATCTTCGCCGTGATGCTTTTTGGTTTTACACTGTTTACATACTTCAGGGTGCCTGAAACAAAAGGCAAGACTTTTGAGGAAATTTCTTCCGAATTCCGACGCAGGAGACACGCTCCACCCTCTGGCCCCAAAACAGCCACGGAGCTGGAGCTCTTGGAGAGATCAACAGACGCTTGAGACACTTTTCTTGTTTCTTAATCATGTATTTGACTTGTTGTAAGATGCAGGGTCAGCTGTATTTCAACTTTTCCTGCATAGCTCAATCCATGAACATCAGTAAAGTCCATACCAAATAGTTTGTGCAAGGGTTAAATATTCTGTATTCAAAACAGGTACGCTTTCCAATACAGGCTACAAAAAAGGAATAGCCCTTTTGTAAAGGATCATTAATATTACTGATCCAGTTATATGTGTACAGATCCGGGTCCAACAGAAAAAGACCCAGTACTTCATCATGGCACATTCATAAACACACACCCTCACATGGGTTGGAGGTGGGCTCAGCGTCACCACCAAACACTCATTGGTGGATATTTCCTATTAACAAAACAGTAACACATTGCTCCCAGTTTAGGGAAAAATATGTCTCTTAAACTGGACAGTATAACTGACTATTTCATTGTCAGTTATGGAGATTTGTATTTTCCATGTAAATGAACTTGGTTGAGTTATGCAACTGTCTGTTACAATATTATTTAAAGACTAATTAGCTTCATATTACAGTTTTTGTTTTTGTTTTTGTTTTTTTTGTTTTTTAAATGTAGTAGTTGACCATTCTTTTTTTTTTTTTGTTATTTTCTCCCCAATTTAGTAGTATCCAATTATTTTTGTTTGGCTCAGCACCCTGGCCGACCTAACCCTCCCTCCTCCCGGCCGGCGCTCGGCCAATTGTGCGCCGCCCCCTGGGAGCTCCCGTCCTCGGTCGGCACAGGAATAGCCTGGACTCAAAACGGCGATGTCCATGCTACGCGACTGCTTTTACTGTATGCGCCACTCGGGAGCCCTTATTGTATTGTTTTTTAACTGTCCACTTACAGACACACACAGGCTCATTTAATTTTGAAGTTTTAACAAATCAGAGCAGTATTAGTACTCCTTTTGATTTTATTAAATGCTTAATAATGGATCGAGTGATTGCAAGCCACTCTGGATCCCTGCTAATAGGCAGTCTGGGCGTCTCCAGTGCCTTTACAGGTTTAACAGCATTACTACTTGAACACAGTAATACAAATATGGTTATCATATGTTTAGCCTTCAGGCTAGTCATGCAAAAAGCTAAAGCACTCACAGCTACGTCCTATAACATTCAGTTATATCGCTCTCTTAAACTAACACCATCATTTATATACGTCATAGCAATGCATTCATTCATTCAGCATGAACCACGTCAGCTTGCAAGATCAAATTCAATGGAGGTGAGTATGGTCTTGCTCAGGGCTTATATAGGATTTTCCCTCCATTGAATACAATAGGAGTCCCAATTAAATCTGATCACCAATCTGCCTTGACAGTTCTTATCTTTGAGCTAATGATATTTTCTTGAAGGATCTGGTCAGCTCTTTTTAAAACTAATTGGAGTTATATAAAAAAAACATTCAAAATTAATTGGATATAACTCATTTCCAAAATATTGGAACATGATCTCATGGTTCTCATTTTCAACCCCTCCTTTCCCTAAAATTTTGGTGAACCAAAGTTCACAGGATCCTTGCTATAATACAATACAAGTTTATATGTGTATTAAAAGAGATGCTATTATATATATATATATATATATATATATATATATATAATATATATATATATATATATATATTGTAACACGATTGCACTCACTCGGGTTCGTGCCCCTTTAAAAATACGACCCAGCACACACAGAAATGGATTTTTCAGCGCGGTTGCGCTATATTTTTAATGAAGACAAAATAAAACAAAATACAAAATAAACACCTAGCTCCTCTTGGAGCGCTAACTATACGGGTTATTCCCTGACTAACTTGCAGGACGGCTAAGCCGTTTACCTGACACCACAAACACAATCTTAAACACACAGGTTTCACAGCACTTACACTCTCTGACTGCTCGGAAGCAGAGCACCTTCCTTCTGCCTCCTTCTACTTAGCAGCCTCGAGCAGACTGCCTGCTCATCTTTTATACCCTGCACCTGGTTCTACAATTAGCAAACTAAATAAACTAAAAAACAATAAATCAATACAATCAAACAATTAACAAAAAGGTGCATTCTCACATGTTTTTTCTTGCAGGGAGGTTTTAACCCCCTCCCTGCCGTCTCTCACAACCCGCTATATTACAATATATATATATAAACATCAACTTTTTGTTTGATTTATATTAACCTGGGTCTACAATATATTCCCTCTGAGCAGCATATTATGTTACCTTTTCAGTGTGTTTACTTTCATATACAAATGTGTGTTAACAAGATATTGGACAAAGTCTATAGGGGTATAACGGGTATTTAACTGTACCATGCTTGGACTAAGCCTGACCTCTCTGTTTCTAAAAATGCGTCTGCACAAGCAAGTTTCAGACACCCTGTTTATTTGCCAAGGCTAGTGTTTTAATTAATATGAAACTTGACTGTAAGCACTGTAAGTTCTGATAAGAACTGGTACTGTAGACAACTTTTCTAATTTAAATTAAATGCTTGCTTCGGCTGCCAAGTTTTCAGTAATTTCTATGATATCATGAACAGAGTTAATTTTGCTCATTATAGAAAGGCCTTGGATTCAAATTGCTGACAACCAGTAAGTCTTGCTTTGACTGCCAAAAAGAACTTTCCAGGTCTAGCACCACTGTGCTGCAGGTAAAGGTGAGGCTACTTTTCTTCCAGTAAGTCTGTTGTGTATTAAAGTTATTAAATACAGTTTACACTTTATTGTCTTATATTCAAACTTAACAGTTCCTCTGTTTTTTTTTTTTTTTATTTGCAGTAAAACCTTTATATAAACTAAACATTTATATTCTTTGGTTTAATTGATATTATAATGTAAGACTTTTTGTTTAGTTGGAAACAGATACTGAACTAATTCTTAAATTGATTAAATTAAATAAACATTATCTCAAATGTGTTTTAGCAATTTGTCTACAACATTGTCAATGTCAAGCATCTGTTATAAAAAACTTAATATGTTCTTTGCAACAGTTTAATTTTAAATGACTTTATAACATGTATTTCCAATTCAGATACTTCATTAATTTTATTTTACTCCATTGATCTGTTATGAAGTCATTTAATCTTTCAATCGAAGGTCCAGTTATTTTCATCTAAATTGAAGCCACTGTTAATATAGTAGAATGTGACAGTTTTACAGTGACGGAACTAAGTCTGACCTTTTCTCTGTTCATACAAAATCCAGTTGAAGCAGGTTTTAAGACAACCTCTCCTTTTGCCAATTTTAGTGTTGATTAATAGGAGACTGTACCGTAAGCATTTTCTAATACTCCTTATTTTAAACCAATCTTTTGCTTAATTCAGTAAAATCGTCCTATGCTTATCGTTCCCATTTCTTCTGGCCAGGTTCGAATTAATTTCTGTGTTATATAGAAAATGTTTATTTTAATATAAACACCTACTTTCTATTATCCGAAAGGTATTTTGTTTGTTAATATTAACGAGATCGCTCATTATAGAGAGGATCTTGCCCCCCCCCCCCCCCCCTGCTTAATCAGCCAAAGCCAAGGAGTCATCTCCATGTACAGGCAGGTAAGGACGAGATCACAAAATTAGTTGTTTTCTTTCAATCGGTTCATTGTTAAAGTTACAGTTATTATATTAGGTTTCTTATTTATTTAAATACTTCTGTTTTTTCTTACTATAATTGAACCTAGTTCGATTGCTTCTGGCATATTAACTCTGTTCCATAGAGTTTGCCATTCTGCTCTCGCTGGATCAGAATGTTTTGAGGCTCTGAGTCTAATTAAAAAAAGATGCTTTTGCCCGATAAGGGAGGCTTGGAACTTTCAGCAGGTCGGCCTGACCGTTTTATTCCAGTAGCTCTCTCTTTTTCAGAACTTACACATATTATTCAAAAGGATACAAAATACAGAATCCTACAACATTACTATTAGTAATGTATTTCATTCTATAGCATCCAATCCATATCTAATAAGTCAGCTTGTTCCCAGCAACATTCGAATTCTCCTCCTGGCTCAGCTCGAAGTGGCTCTGCGAACACCAGAACAGGCCTGTGCATCCAGTGTTTT
Organism: Acipenser ruthenus; assembly: GCF_902713425.1. NCBI lineage: Eukaryota > Metazoa > Chordata > Actinopteri > Acipenseriformes > Acipenseridae > Acipenser > Acipenser ruthenus. The sequence continues at coordinate 13,043,358 of NC_081200.1, read as the reverse complement.
ACATCAGAGGTGTGGGCGACCAGGGTCTTTACTTGATACCTGCAAAAACGTAAATCTTGTTAGTTGGGCTCCCATCACTACATTCCCATCGTCAGTGGGCAAACCTCAAATATATTAAGCTGTTTCTATCAAAGAGCCATCCATCTCTGCTGCACACACCTTTCATTCAAAAAAGGTGCTTGCACCTTGTGCAAGGGAAGACGGGTTTTATGGTCACTCTGACAAATATCTTCATTGATTTTTAAATAATGGTAAGTCATCTTAAGTAAGCGGCAAAGTATTAAAATTTACTATAGGAATTATTGTTTTAGAATTAATGACTGCAGCTGCCATTTGTATTGAAAAAGAATTGTACAAATGCCACTTTGGGTAATTCTGTGCTTTTATATTAATGATGATGTGTATTATAAAATGTTCAATATAAATATGAAGATGTTGTTCTTAACCATTTCTTGTCGTATTATTAATGAAATCATATTTAACCGTTTCTGTGGGGCAAAACTACAATTGAAATGTGATTTGAAAAAATTAAATAAAAACTTCTTCTATCACCAAGCTATAAAGCCACTTCCTGTACAGCAAGTGTTAGAGCTCCACTTGGTCCTATAAAGAGTCCTGTGTGTGACTGGTGACTGACATCTACTGCACAGGAAGTTCATGCATAGTGAGATGACTGGCTATATTTGCTTCTGCCAAAGGGGAAAGAAAGTCTGTAGCAAAACAGTAGGATTTTATAAATGACAGGTGAGGCTTTTTTGGTATTGTTTATTACAGCTTTACATAGATTGTGTACACTTTCTAATTGTTCTTAGTTCCATATCTTTATAATACTTTGTCTTTTCTATGGTTGTTTCTGTTGCAGTCTTTTTCAGGTTTTAAAAGCTGGTATTTTCATCACAAATTCCAACCGGGCCATTTTTAAAAACAGTACATTGTTGGTTGCATCTTCAAATTCTTGTCTTGATCGCATCCACGCTCAATTAAAATGGCCTTACCAATGGACACAACCAATATGTTTACTTGCACAGTATGGGAAGAGAAACAGGTGTACACACAACCCAGATTCAAAGTCTAAACAATGGGCAGAGATCAGTGTTGCCCAATGCTGTAGAGGTGAAATAACAGCATTACGTCCTAGTGGCTGTTCTGATTGCCAAAAGGCACATGCACCAATACCTGCCAACTTACAAGCAAGATAAAGAAAGCGAGATATGTGGCCAGCATTATCAGAAACACTGTTTTTCCAATCAGCCTTTTTTTTAGGCTGACAGGACATGGACTTTGAATTTCATTAATGGTGTATTCAAGCTTGAAAACCTTTTATCACCAGAGGTTACACTTTAACTAAAGGCTGGCTAATAATTGTGTGTTTTGCAGACATGACATGACATTTATTCTCAGCACAGAATAATAAACCCTGGCTTCGAAGAGGCTGTCATTGTCCACTGGTACAGTCTGTACCTGCCTTCCAAAATATTCCACAAGCGCAGTGGACACTGCAGTGGATACTGCATTGCCTTGTATTGTGCAGTCAAACTCAAGTTTTACTATTTGAAATGTTGAACTTTACTGAACTCGACTTAGCAGCTGGCTGAGCTGAGTTACATAACTTTGTATATCCATTCAGTCGCTATGCCTCCTGTAATATATCATAACTTTCCATCAGCATCTTAAAATTACTGTTGTTACTTTGATGTATGGATTAAATAACAGCAAGTTTTATTTCAACACAGTTCAATGAAAATGTTTCGAACTTATCACTAGATAACCCTGGGGATTTTACAGTCCAAGAGTCATTTTGTTACTTCCTAATTTAACCTCCACATACAAATGTCCACTAAACACGGACACAATAGGGAATGAAGATCTAAATAAGTGGTGGCCAATACGTCATCACTGGTGGATAGCAAGACATTTCTATTGGATACCTGGGTGTCTGAACATGTGATATTGTTCATGCATTAAAATATCCAGAAGCCTACAGCTGTTCTGAGTAGGGCTGATTTGCACATAAGCAATAAGAATCTGTGACTTGCAGAGCTTGCAAGAGTGTGTCCTCTGGAATACAGTAACTGTTTGTCAGTCAGTGATATGAGCCTCTTCTGGTTCAGTAAATTATCTACCCAGAAATCCAGCTTTTGTATGCATAAATAATGGCCATTTGTTATCCCACATTACCAATGTGAAACTAAGTTTTGGCAACACCTGACCTGAAGTCTAAACGCTTTCATATCGAAATAAAGCAGATCTCCAGGGTGACCCAAAGCATGTGAAAGTTTGAGTATTTAATAAACGTTTGGGTGTTGGGACAGAACAGCCTTCCTCATTCCAATGAAATGGTCTCTATAAATATAGAGGAGGTCTGATAGGTAACATGATTTAAATGGAATGAGGAAGTCTATTCATTTCTGGGATTTAGGATTCTCCAGACAAGCACTCCATTAACACAAATGTTCCGCTGGTAGGGAGAGTAGTGCTGTAGTATTTACACTTGACCCACATGAACTCTGCCTACCAGGGTAACGATTGTGTTTTTGGCTGAAGATGGCCAGAAAACTTGCATGCTGTTAATTTTTAACTGCTTAGAAGAAATCCAAAAATAAATTAATCACCTCTAAATCCCCTCATTTGGTATCTGAAAGCACCACGGTAACTGTAATTTCTGTTAATGGAGTGCATTAAGTCAATTTAACTTTTATCTTGGTGTATTTAGCTTTCCCCTGCACTAATGTACAGTATTAATAATTTATAACTCGTGATCCAGTGACCGAATGGAAACTCCAAACTTGGTAAATCATCTACTGTTTGATTTAAAAAAAAAACAAAAAAAAAACAAAACTGAGGTCTTGCCAATGATTGGGTAATACAGATGTAGTTGATTAAATTGTGTATTTATAAAAATGTTATAAAACGGAGTTGAATTTTTTTTTGTTTTTATTAAACGCACTTCAGGACATTTCATGCAAACATAAGTATCTAACCGAATTAAGTTATCACACAATTAAAACAACTGATTTCAAAGTGGGCACAGACATGCTAATTCATTACGTTTCTCTGACATTTATTAATATCTCTCAGAACTGCAGTAAAGAAGGAAGTGCTAGCCTGAGGGTGTCTCTTCTGTCACATTTGTGTTTACAAAACAGTTTGAATATGCCAGCCATATGTACTGTAAATGAGTGACATGAAAAAAACTAGTGACATGAACTTCAACATCATCTTCAAAGTGGCGAAACATTATTTAAATTAACATAGTGACCAAGGAAAATTTGGAATAGGTCACAAGACAAATTGGCCTGGTCCACCACTTAGCCGCTATGTCTTTGACAGCTTCATTAAAATGTACAGTATTGATTTTATAGAAGAATGCTGTGAGTGCAGTTTTCTAATCCACCATAAAAAGGTTACCTCATGCTTAAATCTTAAAGTTGCACTGGCTCACATTTAAAATGTTATTCAAAAATGTTATTGTTTTGTGTCTGTTATATTCCTCCAGATTTTAACCTTCTGCGCACTGTACTTCAGCAACAAAATCTTGACTGTCAAATTTGTTTTCACAACACAATACATTTTTTTTTCTTTGTATCTTTATGGCACTCAGGGAGGTGTAAGTAGTAGCTGCTATGGAGGTTTTAAATAGCATGTTTTAACTGTCTTATGGGGTCCCTAGTACTTCATCCTGTAAAGGCACTTATGAGCTGGAATGCTGGGTGTCTACCTTTCAGGAGCGTCCTGGTTCAAACGCTGGTCAAGTTGAGTTGCCAATCTTGGCAGGGAGTTTTTGGGTTAGAGTGAAAAGCCAGCTGGGGCTAGTTCACTTAATCACACTTCAATTACCTCATTGATCTTCAGTTCAATTACCTAAACATTTAAAAAATAATTTAAAAAATAAAAATAATTAAGCTATTTTATAAATGTGGAAGAGAAAATAGCAGATTGTTGACTTTTTTGTTATATGTTTTCCAGGAAATAAAGATACAACAGCTTTTATTTGTATGCAAACACTAATTTTGTGTGCTGTTCTGAATCATGTCATTTAAAATGACTCCCTGTGTCTGCTTGAGCCCCCTTTCAGCTCTCAGACATTCAGTGTTGTGTGTTTCTAATTTATTTATTATTATTTATTTTTTTTAAATGGCTCCCTGGTGTACAGTGTCCATTTTAGGACATCCTCAGACATCACCCTTACTAGAGCTGACACCCTGGGATCCTTCAAGAAGCTGCTTGATGAGATTCTGGGATCAATAAGCTACTAACAACCAAACGAGGAAGATGGGCCGAATGGCCTCCTCTCGTTTTGTAAACTTTCTTATGTTCTAGAGTGAAGTATCAGGCACCCCCCACTCAAGTCTCACGCATCAATAACTTCCTCTGTCACCCCTCGGGTGTCACTGGTTTTTGCTGTCAGGTATCATTAATTTTTGGTATCAGGTATCATTCAAATTTTGAGTCATGGAAATTCTCTATCATGGAAAATCTCTGTCACGTTTCAAAGTGCATTTTTTCTGGGACTTAATTTAACAGCAGCCAATCCCATTACGGAGACGTAATTTTCTATGATTTCATTGGCTACCGCGAATGTCAATCAACTACAAAACAGGAACTTAATGGATTTTTTTCCCGCCCACACGTGGATGTAGTCTGTCATGGATGGCATCGAAACGGGCGGTGAGTATTAAAAAAAACTTCAATTTAATTTTACTTCTATTTTCCTTCAAATTTGCACATTTTCCAGTTCAAAATTATAGAACATTTGATAAAATGTTTATTATTATTTCTTTTTCAGTGTTAGGGTAAAATGGATAAGCAGCAAAAGTATGACCAGCTTAGGGAAGAACTACATAGTTGTAGTATTTGAGAGTAGCTCCTTGTAATGTATTTTAAATGGTGGCATTTTTGTTTATATTAAAGCAAGTATTAAACGTTGAGTATAATATTTCTATAACTTAAACCAGCTAGGTTTCTGAAGTGTTCAACTGGAGGGGAAAGAACATTAAAAAAAAAAAAAAAAGTGTACATTAGTATTATCAGTTGTTGGATTACTCATTAATCAAAGGTTTTATGGCTTTACCTTTATACATTTATACATTATCTTTCTGTTATTGATATGGGTGTTCTATATTTAATTTTTGGATATATATATATATATATATATATATATATATATATATATATATATATAGATATATATATATATATATAGATATATATAATATATATAATTACGTCGTACAAATAAACCTTGGTATTTACTAACCGTACCATTTGTTAAAAAAAAAAAAAGAAAATATCCTTATCTTTTTTTTTTTTTTTATTGAAACACATTCTGTTTCACTTACTATTACCAAATAGCTATATTAAATGGATTTAATAGTTTTTAAAAAGGGAAAAAAAAATCTCAACGTGTTTTTTATTTTACAGATTAAAATCTTGCCAATGGAATGGAAGGCAAGAACATACCTTTGTAAACACTTAACATAAGAAAGTTTACAAATGAGAGGAGGCCATTCAGCCCATCTTGCTCGTTTGGTTGTTAGTAGCTTATTGATCCCAGAATCTCATCAAGCAGCTTCTTGAAGGATCCCAGGGTGGCAGTTTCAACAACATTACTGGGGAGTTGGTTTCATACCCTCACAATTCTCTGTGTAAAAAAGTGCCTCCTATTTTCTGTTCTGAATGCCCCTTTATCTAATCTCCATTTGTGACCCCTGGTCCTTGACCTTTTTTCAGGTCAAAAAAGTCCCCTGGGTCGACATTGTCTATACCTTTTAGGATTTTGAATGCTTGAATCAGATCACCGCGTAGTCTTCTTTGTTCAAGACCGAATAGTTTCAGTTCTTTAGGCCTGTCTGCATACGACATGCCTTTTAAACCCGGGATAATTCTGGTTGCTCTTCTTTGCACTCTTTCTAGAGCAGCAATATCCTTTTTGTAACGAGGTGACCAGAACTGAACGCAATATTCTAGGTGAGGTCTTACTAATGCATTGTAAAGTTTTAACATTACTTCCCTTGATTTAAATTCAACACTTCTCACAATATATCCAAGAATCTTGTTGGCCTTTTTTATAGCTTCCCCACATTGTCTAGATGAAGACATTTCTGAGTCAACATAAACTCATAGGTATTTTTCATAGATTCCTCCTTCAATTTCAGTATCTCTTGTTGACTCCACTCCCATTTGTTTCCACTCTATCATTGCACATTCCCGCTGCGGGGGGGGAAAGGGGGGTTGCATACTACGTTGTACCTAGCAGGGCGTATCCATCTTGTCTTTCAGTTCCCCTCCCCCATCTCACACTATCTCTGCTAATATCCTGCCTTTTGGCGTTTAGCTCCGACACCTATCTATGACTTCCAGTCGTGTTAGGCTATGCAAAACTGCACGTAGCTGGTTTTGCCGATGGGAAATGAAAGAACTCAAAACTTACACAATACTGCATATTAAAACAAGAAACAAAACACACAATTTAAACATAGTAATTAAAAACAACTCCACTATAAAATAAAAACACACATAATGTAAAACTTATAATTAATAACATAATTAATACCTCATGCAGAAAGCCATCACTACAATGTCTATTAGAGTGACATGAAGACTTCCGCGGGACCCACGGCATTCCCGCGGTACGAGAAACAAATTGTGTTAAATTTTGCGGGATGGGATGGTACAGGAGTGAAGCTCACGGGAATGGACGGGACTGGAAAATAAAAAAAAAATAAACGTGTCATGACAGGCAAGAATGGGATTTAAGCTTCCGAGAATGGGAAGGAACGGGACTACTCTGCCAAAAGCAGACAGGAAGAGTATTTTTTGGGTCTTTAAAGTTGTAAAAGAGCCTATGACATGGAACTTGACTGTTACCATAAACATACAAAATAATATTAACAGGTCTCACTTGAACATATAATAACATTAATTTTACCAAATTATGTTTAATCACGTGCGAGGCAGGCATCTCTGAGCGGTACGAGGCAGGCATCCCCAGGCGATGGCGAACTGGCATCCCCAGGAGATTGGAGTGACATACAGTCCTCCCACGGAGGTGAAGGCGGAACCAGCAGGAATTCTCCCTCTGCTGGTGGAGATGTGGGCTGTAGACGTTCGGCCTCCCCCCTTTTGGGCTGTGGACGCACCGGCTCCTCCCTCTTGGGCTGTGGACGTTCGGCCTCCCATCTCTTGGGCTGTGGACACACCGGCTTCCCCCTCTTGGGCTGTGGACGCTCGGCCTCCTCCCTTTTGTGCTGTGGACACACCGACTCCTCCCTCTTGGGCTGTGGACGCTCAATCTCCTCCCTCTTGGGCTGTGGACGCACTGACTCCTTCCCATTGTCTCCTCTCCTGCAACTGTAATCCCATTCCTCGGGGAGGGGGCAATTAACTGGGAAATGCCCCCGCTCCCCACAGATGCAGCAACAGTAGGTCTGGCTTATGCTGTGGAGGAGGGCTTCCCAGCTGATCTCCTCCTGTGCTTGCTGTTCCTGCAGCTGCTGCTGTCTGCAGCTCTTCCCCCTTCTTCCTCCTCACTCCACACGCAAGTAATAAAAAAACTAAATAGAAAAATAGCAAAAAACGAAAAAAAACAAAAGCTGCAGTATCCTCTTCTGCCTGCGTCCAGGAGGCGCTGCAGATCCCACGCAGGACACCACGTGTGACAGGGCGGCTGAGTCGGTGACGTCAGGCAGAAGCAGGAAGGGAAAAATACTGACACCAGGCAAGTTAAAATTATTTAAATACAAAAAATTATTTAAATACAAAAAATAAATAAAATATTTTAACAAAAAGAAACTGTGCTGGGCCTGGCAAATGTCCGTGACTCTGTGTGCTTAAGGGAAGGAAGCAAAATGTCTGCAGAAGTGATGGGACCGCTTGGAGGTACTGTACTACACGGAAATCAGATATGTGGTCTTTAGGAATCACATTTCTGGCGCTTTTCACCAATGTAGTACCTTGGTCAGTAAAAAATGCCAGAGCTTTGCAAGCTCATGGTACAAGAGGCTTCTCCACATGCACTGTCTCAACTTTTTTTTGATTAGATAGTGGCTTGTCTGAACTACAATCCAGTTCCACAACCTTCTGCTGCAAACTTGGTGCAGTTTTTCAAGTCTTTGGAAGGTACAAACCTAGAAAAACGTTATGGTTACAAGTGGTGAAAAGTTTGAACAGTTTTAAAGAGCAACTGTCAGGGTTTTTAAAAAAATGTAGTTTAGTCCCAACCATGTTGCTACAGCTGTTTAAGTAACATACCTGCAATTTTAACCTTCATGGCCAATCATGGAAAGATTTTGTGCAGCATAAGTTGTGTGGTCTTTACTGGAAATGCAAAAAAAACCTACACTATTCTACACAAATGGTTCAGCATGGTGGGTTGTTATTGTTGTGTCCCTTTCTGTAGGAAACAAGTCAGGATTAGAGTAGTTTGTTTAGGATATTTTGTGATCACATGACTTATGCTGCACAAAATCTGCTGTCCACGAGCGGCCATTTTGAAAACTTTTTGTGTAAAAACTTGTCAATGTTAGCAATGAAGGACAAAATTGCAGGTATGCTTAAACAGCTGTTGGGGGACTGATACCTCTTTTTTTTTTTTTTATAAAACCCCAATAGTTGCCATTTTAATGTCAGTAATGTATTTTTTTTACCATGCCCATCTAATAAGACTAATAGTGGTTTATATCAATGATTTACCATAGTTTGTAAAACCTGAACCCTGTAATTAACTGAGGTCCCGAATCCTGGTCCCGGAGAGCTGCAGTCTAGCAGGTTTTTCAGCTCTCTAGATCACCAAATCTCTCAGAGTTGTGAAGGGTATTTAAATTGTTTTTAGAAAGACATTTAGTTGAATAAGGTAAATGCTCAGATGAATGAAAACCTGAAGACACTGCCGCCCTCTAGAACCAGGATTGTGGACACCCGCTCAAATGGAATACTTTTCTCCAAGCATATTCATTTTTGCAACTTTTTTTTGTATTTTCTTGTAAACATAGGAATGTGATGTTGACCCCCCCTTTTTTTTATTTATTATTATTATTATTATTATTATTATTATTATTATTATTATTATTATTATTATTTATTTATTAGCAGATGCCCTTGTCCAGGGCGACTTACAGTTGTTACAAGATATCACATTATTTTTACATACAATTACCCATTTATACAGTTGGGTTTTCACTGGAGCAATCTAGGTAAAGTACCTTGCTCAAGGGTACAGCAGCAGTGTCCCCCACCTGGGATTGAACCCATGACCCTCTGGTCAAGAGTCCAGAGCCCTAACCACTACTCCACATTCCTACCGTTTTCTTTTTTTGTTTTTGACATGTGCCTGATTGTATATAGTTCATGCAAAATGGCAAATTCTTATGTTTTGTCATACTGTAATGTGTGTTTAACTGGGTAATTTGAAAACAAAAAATACCTACATATTCACACAAATGTACACAATTGCATTCAAGCCAAAAAAGGCTTTCATTTTATTTTTGGGTCTTTGTAATGTTTTAAAAACATATGGTGAAACTTTTCTTCCTTTTAATGAATGCTTTTGAAATGTATTTATAATAAACTATGTACAAAGCACAGCACATTGAGTGGTATTTTTTACATTTTTAAACAGTAAGGTAGAAACTCTTACTGGCTTTAAAGTATTCTTAAAATTAATATTTGATTATATTTATAGTGAGCACTATTTTAAAAGTGGTTTATAATAGGTACTAGAAGTTGCAAGCAACTTTACGGCTTCCAAGGTGTTATCGTGAAATTTTAAGCATTTTGATTGGTTGCCATCCATGTGAACAGTGAGCTTAATTCAATTGTGGATGTCACTTCCCATAGGCCTTTTTATTTGACAAACTTGACATTACCAGTACAAATGCGGTGTAGGCTATACATACACTTTAATAATGGACACTGTGGTTAAAGTAGGATTTTCAAAGAGGTGGAACTCCCTTTTATGATCCACTTTGAAGTAGCAGCGGTGATCACAGTGTGGTACAACACAGAGGACATATGCTCCCTGAGAACATATTGAAATGTTAAGTTGTTAAATGGTGCTGTCTTCTACATTATACATTAACATTCCTTAACATACATTACCACAAATAATTAACATTTTCGACAAATTCAATATGGCCACCAAATCAAGTGAACGATTGACTTCTCTTGAACAAATCTAAATCTAGGCCATAAGGGTAGTCTATTTTACCAAGGTTCACATCTCTGCCGTAAGCTCTTTTGGTGAAGATTTTTAGAAATTGGCCAAAATGTTCAAAAAATCCAATATGGCTGCCAAACCATGATATATACTGTATATATATGGGGGAGGAGGGGAGGTGACACATACAAATTGTATGACACCATCTCCAAGACATTAAAATTTGATGCATATGAGAATCAGCCATTAGACCCATCATACTGGTGTGTTAGTTTGGTATTTTGTTGATTACATAAAGTCGCTCTTAATTTCATTCTACAATGTATGATTGCAATGAATTTCTATTTGATTTCTCTGATCCATATTTCTGTGCTCTGAGCGAAGTTCCTATCAGGACTTTGAATGCCTTAATCAAATCAGCTTATATCTTATATGAATTAGATTAAAGATAATACAAATTACTTTACAATCTTAGTAAATTATAAAAGCAGAATGAAAATGTAAGAATATCAACAATCCAAATATTCAAACATACAAAACTAGACCCCTGTGTATAAATGTATACTGAGCATCAAAAGAAACGTATCACTTATATTTGAGCAAAACCAAAAACATTTGCCAATGTATGTGCTTCCCATGATCTGCCAGACTATCTCACATGACAAGATCAGCCTTATTTTCATCTTTAAATGAGGAAAAATGTTGCAGGACACACAGGCAATTTTAAAACCTTTAAACAGTCTGACCTATTTTACATACAGCACATTTAGTTTCAGAAGTATGTGTATATAAATACATGCACCTTGTGGAATTGAAGCAGCACTTGTGCTGAAGCTCACTCTGAAAAATAAAGTAAAATTATACATTAAATTAATACACAGTACTGTGAATCTCCAAATAACATTCGGGTCTCAAATTGTTAGATTTCCTTTCTTAGAAGGAGATCAGTAAGATTTGCGGGTATCCCCATAATTGACTGCCTCTGTATAACTGTGTGTATACTGTATTTGCTCCCCCCCCACCCCCCCCAACATAAGACTGGACAGTGAGTAAAACTGCAATGTGGTTTTAGCATACACTTGTGTTCAGGAAGTTGAAATATATCATTTGTTTCACAGAATGTATTGGGTTTTATTTAATTGTATTAAGGAAACAAATTTAATGCATTTTGTATGATCCAGTTTTGCACAAATGTAATACACTTAAACTACCAATATCCAAAGCAAAACAAAAATTCATTAAAGTAATTTATACATATTGTGACCATAGACGTGGGCCGGTCACGAATGGTAAATATGTGGGTCCTAGCATATTATGGTATACAGGACTGGGGCACTGGAAAGTGCCGGATTGAGCAGGGAAAGACCACATCTCCCAAGAGACAATGCGGGAGTTGTAGTTAATAGGGCCTACAAAAATGGCAGCCACCAAAGAAACTACAAGGGCCAGGAGTACAAGGGTTTAATTGAAATGTAAACCAGCACAGCTGCAGGTGTTTAAGAGGTGTTAGTTTTGTAAGTGGCTGGACTGGTTGACAATAAAAGGAAATTATCTCCTTTGTTTAGGTATGGTGGTGGTGGCTGTGGTTAGACTTTGTGGAGAAAGGAGAATTTAAGGAAAAGACAAAGAAATACTGTGGAACAAATTTAAAACTGGTAAATAGCTTAGCTACCCAGTGAAGTCAGATCTCCAAACGAAGATAGATATTGTTTAGTTTTGTTTTGTACAAATAAATATACAGGCATTTATAAAAGGCACTGCTTTTGGTAACATCATGTGTCTTCAACCAAAAAAACACCTTGATTTATCTTTTGAATTTAAAGTGCAGTATTGCAGAAAATATTAACATTCTGTAGTTATCTGTTTATACACTGTGTTTATACACAGTTTGTATCCACTTGAACACACTGAACTGTTAAATTACAAGTACAGTTCAGAGAAATAAATAATCGGAATGAAAAGTCTATTGCAGTATGGTGTGGTCGTAGTACTAGTAATATAAATGATACTTACCATATCATTTTTTTTTACCGATGGCTGCCATAAGCCTTGTCAGTACTTTCTGCGTGTATCCACGTAGAAATACATTTCTAATTAGAGAATCTCCTAAAATAATGACACTTAAGGAATACGTGTATAAAGTTACTTTATAAAAACATTCACGAAGCGATATTAACATTTTCTTGAAGACCAAGTTTGTTCCTTTTCAACTTGTTTCTTCAAATGTTCAAGTCATGACAATAAAAAAGCTTTATACTATAATAATAATAATAATAATAATAATAATAATAATAATAATAATAATGGACATTCCACCAGAACTCTCTGTATTGAACTCGATGTCTTATTACCATTATGCATAAATTATGTATTTTACTAAAGTTGATGTATAACATGTTATTTACTAGTAACTATTTATAATATAGCCTGCCATTAAAGGAATGAACCACCCACAGCACTGTTATTAGTATTAATTATTAATAATAAAACACTAAAGATACATTCGTAATTTTCCATTTGGAAATAATCGCTGAATGCTTCCTAAAATAATATAAAGAAATTAACGTCTAAATGCAAACAACAAAGCTGATTACTTATATTTAATATACAGTGTATAAAACATCATACCTGTGAATCTCCGGATTTATTGGATGGTTAACGTATAAACCCCCAACATTAAGCTCGACACTACCGTGTTTTGTAGTTGATTGACATTCACAGTAGCCAATGAAATCATCATAAAAAAATGACGACTCTGTACTAGGATTGACTGTTAAATTAAGTTCCAGGAAAAATGCAGTATGAAACCTGACAGATATTTTCCATAAGAGAATTTCCATAACTCGAAATTTGACATGATATGATACCAAAAACGAGTGATACCCGAGGGGTGGTAGAGGAAGTTATTGATGCGTGAGACTTGACTCCAGTAAGAGTGATGCCTGAGGATGTCCTAAAATGGACGCTGTACTGGTGCCCTCTAGAGGCGGGAAAAAATCCCAGCTGCATCTACAGTCAAAGCTGTATATAGTTTTAAAAGCAATTTTAGAAGTGTTTTACTTCTTTTTCAATAAACTTTATATTCCCCCAGTTTTCGTAACTTCATCTACGCAGTTAACCTGGGCTCTAAACAACTACAGATTTCTAAGCTAGGCATTGCCTGTAGTTGTATTTACAAACAGCTCTTATAACAATATGTACTGCTGTATAAGTTAGAGTGTTGTGTTTAGGGTGTCTCTTATTAGATAAGAGATGTCATCTTGTGCAGTTTGGGCGAGAGGACCATGAAGCTGCTAAGATGTAGTGGAATTTTGGTAAATGCATCACTGTGATTTGGTTAATTTCTGATATGTGATTTGTATTGCGTTATATTTCATTTTTGTCATGGTTCCTTGGCTGATCATAGTAAAAACTCCTCGAGGACACTACTACTATTGTGTATTTGGGAAAATGCAACATTTGACATATATGGCCACAACTCAAAAGATGTTCTCAGTTTCTTGGAAGCAAACCCTCACTTTAGAATCAATTCTCAGTTCCAAGTTAAGATTCTAATTATATAAATGTTTTTAATAAATGTTGCAGATAATAGGTTAATATGTGAAACAGAATGAATATATATATATAATACTGTATACACAATTATGAATGCTTATATGCAAGACTGTTGGAGAGTTAGAGAGAATGTTAAAATCTGTCAAATCCCGCTGTAAGGCTTTAAAAAATTGCAACCTACAATTGCTGATGTACAGCAATGTATTCACTTAAACATCCTTCTCACAACTTGTATGATATGCTTAGCATATGCATGAAATTCTAGTACTAGTCTCAATTTAGAAAATGGTCTAAACGCCAATGCACCTTTGCAAAAGGCTACATGACAACACTAAGATCCCTCAACAAGCTTAATATTTTATAACACAATGCTTGGAAGTGTTTCCCCCGGCCGTGCCAATTGTTACATGCAGAATTGCCCATATCAGATGAGGACCAAGTCAATTTAGATGCTGAATCACACACTTACCACCACACCAAAAGAAATCAATCTCAAAACTCTACAATACAAATGGGAGATAGCCATTCATTGTATTCTTTCACATCAACATCAATCTCCTACTAGGTGCTGAGCTCTTCCTTGTAGACTGGTTGCTTGCTTCTCATATTGGCTGGCGCTCATTGACGCTAGTAGTTGTGTGTATGGACAGATCATCATGCAACTGCTTAACTCTTTGAGTGGCTTGTTTGTTCTTTTAAAATGCTGTAATGAAAGTTTTTTTTTTTTCCCCTGCTCTTGATTTTAACATAGTTCTTCCTCTGTATGTACTTGCTTAACCATTCGGTCCCTTGAAATGGAGTCTGTCATGGCAGGTTGACACTTTAATTTGGGATATGGTGAAGGCTGATCTATGTAACCTGAATTCATTAACAGTTCTGGTGTGTGTAAATGCATTTCTTTGAACTCATCTGTTTTGGTATTTTAAGGCAAATGTACGTACTATGTTTGAAAGACACAATATTAATGCTATTTATCAACCTTTAGCAAAGTAATATTAGTAGTAGAGGCTACTGTAAACGGGGGCATTGGGTGTTGCATAACTTTCTTTAATAAATGAATGAAATCTGCATGAAATTTTTGTGTTATTTGTTCACTCAGGGTCCATTTGATCTAATATTAGGTTTTGGATGAAGATCTGATAACATTCAGTGTCAAAAATATGCAAAAATGCAGACAATTTGACAGGGGGCAAATACCTTTTATTATTTATTTCTTAGCAGACACCCTTATCCAGGGCGACTTACAGTCGTAAACAAAAATACATTTCAAGGATCACAGTACAAGTAATAATACAATTAAGAGCAAGATAAATACAATGACTATCAATGACAATATATATATATATATATAATTTTAATAACAGGATTACGTACATTGACACAAAGGTAATACAATACAATACAGAACAAACTGAGCACTTTATAAAAAAATAAATATTTATATAAAAAGTCTATCTAATTACCAAAGGCCAGGTAAAAAAAAAAAAATCTAGGTTCTAGATTTTAAAAAAGTCATGGAATCTGCATCTCTAATACTCTTGAGGAATAGAATTCCATTCCAAATGACTTCATCGAGGAACCAACAAGGAGACCAGCATCCTGAGATTTCAAAGTTCAAACCGTGACATCGGGAATGAGCAGTTCTGGCTAAATCAATTCTACAACCAACTAGAAACCAATGCAGAGATTTACTATATGAATCTTTGTGATTGCTGGGGACAATTGAAAGCACTGTCACTAACGAGGTAGCCCAAGGGTCAAGACAACACATGGTGGGGTGGAGCTGACTAACTATCTATTCAAAATTGGTGCTGGTAACCATCTGAAAACAATGTCATTTTTTCAACAAGTTTTAGTTAAGTCGGTCTTGGCAGTCAATTCTGTTGGGCAGCTGGGAGTGAATATTTTAGGAATGTTGATGCAATCCAGGGTGATTCCCTAGTGCTGTAAAATGTTCCAAATAATTCCTGACCGAGTATAGGTCAATAAAATCAGCCTTTTAGTTTCTTGTAAATGTGACTTCTTATATCAATAACGTATTTATTTTCGCTGATTTATTTTTGTCCACTCAATTATCTGTCTTTATTTCAAAATTTTAAGTGGCACGCAGCAGACATGGAAATTTAGCATGCTGTGTTCAGGTACACTCTTTAAACACGATCATTTGTCTGCCTACTCTGCATAAAATATTTGGAATGCTTGGGATGCTTGAGGTATTTTTCTCAATAAACAAGTGAACCACATCTCACAACCCCTACCTAATATGGACTTACTGACTTCCCCACTTTAATCTTTTCAGGATCTCTATGCATCCTACTGCCTTACTGTGTAGGGCCAAGCTTTACCCCTTCTATCTTTGTATGATATTACTTAAGGACTATAAAGATCATTTCCCTTTTTTATTTATTTTTAAATATTCCTGTTGAAATAAGACCCTTTCTTCTTCTTTTATGGGATTTGTATACATTTCCACCAACGTTTATATGTGTAATATTGTCATTCACAATATTCTCAGTTTATTATGTAAAATGTTAATGTAGCTGATATGATTTGTTTAAGTTTATAGGTTATTTAACAGAATCTTGGTTAGGATGCAGAATATCAAACTGCAGATGACTTGATGTACTTGTTTGTTCCACCATGCAGCCACGAAAGGCATGCAGCCGACTGGAAAGAAAGAAAAATAATTGGTCTTGTCTGTGATTAGAGGGAAGCGATTATTATACATTGCCTATTTTAGGAGTAGCAATTTTGTACATGTGTGTTAGTGGAGGGTTAATGGTCACAGGACTGAGTGTATTCCTTAGAACCTTTATTAACACCTGCAACATTATGTGGTCTTTTCAGTTAATCTGGCAGATCGAAATACAGCAACCAGTTAAATATTAAAACATTACTAATCCTTGAATTATACCGTATTTACTTAACTGTAGCCAACAAAATAATTTGAATGTTTTGCATTACCATTGGTTACATGAATCTAAAATGTGCAGTTTTTAAAGAAATACATGTTACAGCAAACATGTACTTCCTGTTTACAACATGATATCTGGTACTACTTTAGGTTCTCATTTTCTATTATTCTCAGGTCATCTGTTACACTTGTACATCCTGGGTCATTTGCCTCCGCAGTGGCTTGTGGGTCAAAACATGTTACTGGCTGAAAGCATGTCAGTCATTATGGGATGCAGCTGATTGGTTTGTGACAGGAAAGAAGCCATTGAAGGGGCAGGGATAAATTCACCCTCCAGGGTACACTAACAGAAAGCATGGCTTTCAAACAGAGATGTTTGTAAGTGTAGTGCCCTAGGCCTACATCATGTTTTAAAATAAAAAATAAATGTACTATAACATGTGCTGCTTTGAAAACTACAATTATGAGAGCTGCATAATGAATAGAAGTGCACAACATGTAAGATGTCTGGAATTATTTTGTAAGCTACACTTTAAGAGACTCAGATGTGACCAACTCTCGTTATTAAAGATTTAAACAACGGTGGTATTTAATTCATCTAAATCAACTTTTATATGTTATCTTTATTGTGTTAACATTTAACTAAATTGTATCCATAAAGCATATATTTGAATATTTTGAGAGGAACGGTAGTTCCTCGCTCCAAGTTATCAGCCAAAACTGCCAGAGACACTCTATACAGCAAGGATAGTTTACGTGTTTTCAGGGTATTGGCGCAGCAAAAGTAAATCAGCCAAAAGCACCATTTCACTTTTAATTTGTAGTTCCCAACGCTCTTAGGTTAAATGTAGGAAAAAAAGTTAATATCTGTCATACAGTTAGAGTAATAATATGCCAAAGTAAGGTAAAAATCTCCTTTTTCTCCCATTCTTTTGCAGATTTCTGCAGACCCCAGGCATATTACAGGACAACCGAGTTTAATGACAATTAACTAGTCATACTTTCACTCCAGCTACATAACCGCTATGCTACGCAGATTCACATCTTAACCCTTTCAACAGACTAGGCTGCTATTTACATTTACCCTATCCAAACGGCAATACATTGCCTCAATATAGGTTGAACAATGTTGCTATTCCTGCGTGTTATTATCCATTCAGTGAAAAAATAAGTGTTATCTGAAAAAAAACAAAGCAAACTGAAAAACCGATGGGGGCCAATTGGGGCAACTTTGGCCAGCACCAAGCAAATAGGTACAACTGTAAAAGAAGGGCGGGGGTCAAGGTTGCCCCAATTGTTTCTACTAACTTGGCTTGTGTTTTTCAGACATAATAAAAACGGATCGAACTTGCATCAAAAACACAAGCAAAGTTAGTGGAAACAATTGGGGCAACCTTGGACCCCATCGGTTTTACAGTTGTGCCTATTTGCTTTGTGCTGGGCAAGGTTGCCCCAATGGTTTCTTGAAACTTGGCTTGTGTTTTTGATATCTTCACTTTAAATGACTTTTCACAATTCCAATGTGTTTTTGTTTCAGATTGTATTAGCAAGTACAAATGGTTAAATACACATACCAGTACAAATCAAATACCAGATGTACAGTGGTGTTTATTGATGTTTTGAGTACCTTCAATAGACCCGGGAAGTGTGTATATTACCATACAGCCACACAGTCTGAAGAGTGTTATTGTACAAATAAAATGAGTTATTGTGTGTTGTAACATATAATATGACACTTTGCAACACTTTGTATACAGTGGCTTGGTATGTCACTTCCTCCATGAGAGTATAAGGGCCCTCATTATCCCAGTTCAAAAGGCATTGATATTGCTCTGCTGCTAATGGAAACAAACGACTTCAAATCGCTTTCAGCTCAATCCCAGTGATAAATGGAAAGTCTGAAAAACATTAAGAAACTTTTAGGACGCTGTTGGATACCAAGGAATGTATTCCCTCAAATGTGAAAAAAACAGTACCTTAACAGTGACATATAAAGTTATAGGTCTCACACAAGCTCTGAAATAGTTCTGAGACCAAAGGTGTTGGATTTTTCCACATAGTTTTTGTTATATGTCAAATTCTGTAACACTCATATTTTTACCACAATTCTGTATTTTAGGCAAGTTATCCTAATCATAAAGCTGTATTTCCAAAAAAAAAAAAAAAAAAAAAAAAAAAACCTGTCTCTAAGAATCAGTAATTTGCATGAAGAACATATTTTATAGCAGGGGTGCACATAATAATAATAATAATAATAATAATAGTGTACAAAGACAACAGACAATCAACTTCCTGTCACCAGGCTGACGGTCTGACTGATTCAGCATGCAAAGTTAGACTTTAAAGACAGCTGCCCCACTGTATTTATCTTAGTTTGGCACAGTTCAGGCTTTTCAACTCACAACCCAATGCATTCTGGTACGTTTCACCTGTCTCAGGTACCATTCTTTCTTCTTCCCTTTAACAGAAGCAGGACTACGCTTACCAGAATGCATTGGGTAGCGAGTTGAAAAGCCTGAACAGTCCCAAACTCTCCCGTTGAACACAGAGCCATATGGTCACCTTCTGTGACATTTGCATGACTCACCCACCAGCTGCGCCTATCAAATCTCTTCCCCACTGTTTTGAAAAGGCATCATCACGACGTAACGCGCGGCATTTAAACCGGAAGTGGTAGGGTAGCTGGGAAATTCTTCATTAAGCCCGCCCTCCTGTATAGCTGCCGCAGTGAAAATTGGCGCGCCTGCGCAGTCAAGCTCCCTTTTTTGTTGGAAGGTAAGGACTGGCGTGGCGCGTGCTTTTCTCCGCAGCAAAAAATAAAAATATTTAAAAAAATATTGTTATGAAACTTTTTTAGCCAGGTGCTGTTAGTTGTCCCTGTAGGTGTTTCCACTGTAGCGACGGGATGTAGTGGGTGCTTGGTTTTAGAACGGCGCAGTGAAAAGCGGCAGGGTGTTGGTTCGTGTTTTAATGTTTTTTTTTTTTTTCCTCCTGGCTTGTTGAGAAGATGAGAACGAAAGGCATTAGGCCTGGCGCGCTCTTACTGCGAAATGTGTACAGACACTGTTTTCACACCAAGGTTTAGTTTTTCAGAAGTGGTTAAAAATAGGTGACATTGGGAGTGAGGCTCCTGTTGCTAAGGAACTGTAAGTAGCTACTAAGAACGGATATTAAAACAATGTGTTCTAAGATTTTTCTGTGTCTGTTTGAGTAACTGAAGCCGGGGTAGACGCTAGAGCTACTATATTCTCCCATATGTAGTGAGATGGTAGTGACTGAACTTGTTTGTGTCGATACATGTGATGTCAGTCATGCAGTAAAAGTGTAATCGAGTTTGTCTGATGTTATGAAAACGGCATCTCAAAATTAATCGATGTAGTTTTTATTGTTAAGACATTTTAAAAAAAATCCGAAGACGTCATTTTCAAAACAAAGTGACTGCATTGGATTCCATTAATAGTTTAAAATTAAACACTTTTTTTTAATCTTTTTTTTTTTTTTTATATAATTTATTAGGATGAGATTCAATATTTGTGACCTGGCTTTTTAAAACAACACGCAATACTTTTATCCGTAGAGCACTCACTTGTAAATAAGGCTTTGGCCTAGCAATTTGTTTTTCACGGTGGACTTTAATAATTCCGTTTTGGTATTTATTGTTTGGATCAGACTAGGTAATATTTGAGACAGTATCACAGACCCGCTTGTAAAGCAGCATGATGCTGCAGGTTAGCTACGGAGTTCCGTTTCCGCTTCCCGATCAAAGCTCAGGCCAGAAACAGACACGTGGATAGGGCGTGGGAGAAGCATACAGTGACTGCGTCTATACGTACAGTCTATACGATAGTAGTTAGCATAATCGATTTGTATGGATATTTCAAACCGGTATGAACAATTACTGTACCTTTTAATGCATAGAATAAAGGTAACATAAAAGTTTGATATATAGTATGTTTACACAAGTACCTGCTGATCATAATATATAGCGAGTAACCTATTCTATCACATTAAGCATACAAAATTACAAACTTTTGCAAGTAATTCAAGCAATGCAGTAAAACTAACACCTACAGTTAAGGTAATGAAATACTGTAATTAAACATACTATATATCAAACTTTGAAAATCAAAGGATACAATTCAGTAAAACTGACACATTACAAAACTAAGAATCATTAACCGTACAAATTTCAGTAAAATGTTTCTATACTTTGATACGTCATGTTAAGGTATTGTAATAACGTGCAAATGAAATCAGTAAAAGTTCTTAGCTGCTCAATAACAGACATGATCTCCAGCCCTTACTGATGAAATACAAGAAAAATCAACAACAAGGTGACTGTTTTAACTTGCTTAACTGCAACAATTTAAAGCCCGGTATGCTAACGTGTCTATGAAAATTAAATAAATGCGGTCGCGGACCCTTAAGACCTGAATAAGTTTTTTTTTTTTTTTATTATTATTTTTTTTCTGTTAGTCACCGTTACACAGCAAGAGGATTAAGTAGGCAGAGTGAAAACAGGTGAAACTTTAGTACAGTTTTTTTTTCTTCTTTTTTATGTTTAATCTAGAAACCGCATTTGTTCAAATACAGGTAAATTAACAAAAAAAAATTGAAAACGATGCTTCCTTCTATGCAGTTTTCATAAAACAAATAACAAACGCATTCAATTTAATTGTAGAACTGAAGGTATATACTGAATGTTTCCTGTGTCACAGTCAAAGTCAATCTGCCATGTTGAGCCGAGTAGCTGCAGACAGTGGTTGTCATCATTAAAGCGAATTTCAAATCTCATGGTTTTAATTTTAGCGGCAGGGGTTGGTTGCGTAGTTACTGTGCAGCAAAGTAGCACACATAATGAAACGGAAAAATCATTAGTAAAAAGTCAGTTTCCTTAATACAATCACGAAATCGGGATTCCCTGGATTGCAACCACTAAATACACCATAGGTAATTCATCACATGATTACAGGTGCATTTGGTTGATTAGACAGTATGGTTGATCAAAGATCAGATAATTGACTCTACTGTAGTTCCACTACCCATTTCTATCAATTTCCCCCCCTTGTTTCTTCTGAAATTACACACCTTAATATTACATTAGGACTGTAGTTGTGATTTATAGTGGTTAATGTAGCTTACGAATAATAAGATTAAAGTGTCCATGCATTAAGTAGATTCTGTGATGTAAAGGTAATGTGATAACTTCAAATTAACCTCTTGTGCAGTATCCCTTGAACCTATCCATCATGGCCGATGCTGATCTTGATTTCACCACTGGAGATGCTGGGGCTTCCAGCACCTTTCCCATGCAGTGCAGTGCTCTGCGCAAGAACGGATTTGTGGTGCTGAAAATGCGTCCCTGCAAGATTGTTGAAATGTCAACCTCCAAAACTGGCAAGCACGGCCATGCCAAGGTACTAGATTTTATTTCAAAATGTACTGTAATAAACATCTTTGATTCACATTTGGCAGTGCTACTGACCAAACGTTGTTTTTCTCCTATGCAATCTTGTTTTAAATGGTATGCAGGTATCTAAGCATACTGCCATAAAATAAGCACTGTTTTCTTGTGAAATTCATTAACACTATGAAGGGGATAGCAGTCCTGTAATCTCTGTTCTTGAGAAGGCTTTGTCAGAACTGCATATTTAGTCGCAGGAGTGAATTTGGCTCTTGGCAGGTGGCTTTCAAGGGAAGAAGAAACCTGCCGTGATTGCTTAAATTAACATTTGGTGGATGCAAAAAAAAGGTTTGTCAGCAAGCATTTCATAGTGTACAGAATGCTAGTCCATGGTATAGTGTAGTATAAGCAAGTTAGCTATGTTTGAGGTTATCTAGAATGAAACACTGAAAAGAACATGTCGATCATTTCTGAAAAGCAATAAAAGTTTTAAGCATTATACGGCTTTGTTTACATGTGTTTCCTTTTAGGTTCACATGGTTGGCATTGACATCTTCTCTGGTAAAAAGTATGAAGATATCTGCCCTTCCACCCACAACATGGATGTCCCAAACATCAAGAGACATGACCATCAGGTGAGCTGAATGTGTTTGCTTTCAGGCTGACCATTGGTTGTCTTGGCACTTTGATATACATATTTATTCTTGAATACAAGACAACTACCTTGTACTATAGTTGTAAATATAGATTTTATCAAAGATCCATTAATGTCTAATGGTGGCTACCCTCGTTGCTGTGATTTTCCTTCCAATGTTAAATAAGGTAGTGGCATAATGCTCATTTAATAGAGTATGAGCCATTTTAATGTTAACATTAACTTGGATACAGTGTGCATCAAGGTGCAGTGGTCGTTTTTGTGGCAATATTTGACTCCCTGCCTCTGGCAATCCAACAATGTCAAAGGGTGTGTGAATCCATTTCACTTAGTGACAACAAAATGGACTGTTATACAGTTCAAAACAGAGTTGAGTAACTGATTTAGCAGTGCAGCATGCCGAGGGTCTATGTCATTTGCCAGAAATACATATTCAATCAGGGTATTGAATGCTTTTGGACTAACAATAAAATTGTAGCATTGAGCTGATTTTCATTCTTTCATGAAAGCAATAAACTACTTCTAGCAAAACTGCTTGGTCTGGCTGTTTCATCTAGTCATGACTTGGACGCTGGACCCGGTCACTCAAACCCTTCTCTAAAAGATCAGCTGTTGGCATCTGTGCAGAAGTGTGTTCTTTTCTACACATGCAATGTGTAGATTTGAATTGGTAATGCATTCTCAAGTTACTCGGACTTTCTGATAATGCACTTCTTGCGTACATTTATGCACTGGATTTGGATGTGAAGTAGTCAAGCATTTGGAAGCTTTGTAGGATTATAGGAATAGGAAATTTTAAATGGGTACCCTCACATGTTCCTTTTATTTAAATAAGACAAGACTATTTTTAATGGCAGGAGGTATGCATAGCTGCTTAACAATTGGAATGATTGTGCTAAATCTTTTGATGCCTGATTTGTCTATGCGAGACTGCTGGAAAAACCTGTTTTTAATGTCCTCCTTCACAGCTGATTGGCATTGTAGATGGCTACCTTTCCCTGCTGATGGATAACGGTGAAGTCCGTGAAGATCTCAAACTGCCAGACAGTGATCTGGGCAAAGAAATTGAATCTAAATATGAGGCTGGTGAAGACATGCTGGTAAGCAAGAGTGTCAGTACTGTAACAGTGGTCCAGTGCAGAACTCATTAGTTGGCTGTTGGCCACGTTAAATAATTGTATACATGTACAAAGAATAGGTTACTGATCGAGAGTGCTGCCATAAGGATGCCATATTGACATGTACACCTTGATTGAGTGAGGGCAACTAAAATTTCTGTGGCTAGTTTCAAAGACTACAATTTGCACGAATTGACTACCTAGTCCAAGGGGTTAATTGAAGTCTGAAACCAGAGGTTGGTTTTAAAGTAACTTAAACCACAATTTAAGCACAATAATTCATCTAAAACTGGTAACCAGTTTCTATTGCTTATTCAATGAGTAGCCCTAATTATATAGTCAAGGCTAATTATATCCAAGGTCAGAGTTGACTATGTAGTGGAGAGAACTGCTTACCCAGTTATAACTTTGGCAAACACATATGGAATGTAAGTCTGGGGATATCTGTTTTTAGATTTGTAGAGAACTGCTTATCCAAACTGTTTTTAACAGCCTTAAATTGAATTTCAGATTTTTACGGATATTGTATAATCCATCTGTGTATGATACTGGTGCCTGTAATTTTGTGTTTATGGGTGTGGTGGGAACCTTTAGTATGTTTTATTCATGTGGTTTGTGTTTATAGCTTTTGGTGCACAAGTTGCACCATTTGTGAATCTGGCACAACTACACCATGCATTTGCTGACGCTAGTGTACATGTTTACAGAATTCTGCTTTTTTTCACGTGTTAACCCTTTGCAGTCCATTTATTAAGTGCGCCTCAGGTCCAATTTATTTTCACACGCGCAGTTAATTTTAGACGCACTGTTTTAAAAGTGTTTTTTTTCCACAGTCAAACAGGTTTAAAAGGCCCTGCATATCAACAAAGCACTCACTAGGCATCTCCAGCCCCGCCCCACCCTTTCGTTCGCTATCGCATTCACATATGCTAAGAAATAAATAATAGTAGTCGTACATACCGATCAATCATTTCCTGATCACTCGTTTTATCACCAAACTCCTCAATAATGCAATCCAAGTCATTATTTTATTACTATAACATCTCAAAAAAGACCTGCAAATGTCCGTGATAGTCTCTGTGCGCTGATTCAGTAACAGCCAGCTTGTTTCCTTATGACCGCCTCTATGTAATGCCAGGGGCATGTATGACTAATCATGAGATACGCCTTTTTTTTTCGGCTTGTCTCTGCTCCTGTCGCTCCCACTCGGCCATTGAATGGTTTTCTCGGCTTTTTCCGGATTTAGTCCAGGCTATTCCAGTGCCGACCGTGGACGGGAGCTCCCAGGGGGTGGCGCACAATTGGTTGAGCGCCGCCCGGGAGGGGGAGGGCTTAGGTTGGCCAGGGTATCCTTGGCTTGCCTGTAAGCTGCCCAGAGCTGCATTGTCCATCTTCGCTGTAGCTCTGAGGTGGCTGCATGGTGAGTCTGCTGTGTGAAAAGAAGCGGTCGGCTGACAGCACGCGCTTCGGAGGACAGCGTGTGTTCGTCTTCGCCGCTCCCGAGTCAGTGCAGGGGTGGTAGCGGTGAGCTGAGCCTAAATAATTGGATATTCTAAATTGGGAGAAAACAATAAATAATTGGCGACTACTAAAAGGGGGGGGGGAAAAAACTGTTTGCAGTCGGTATTTGTACTTGGTTTACAAGAGAACTATTTGTAAACCTGCTTCAGTTTACTAGTGCACTTTTTAACCATTCTATAAACTTAACTGAACGTGTGAGATTTGCCATTACATACATTTAAATTTAAGTAGCTTGGGTAGAATCTTTTTGTTGTCATTGTAGGAAAAGTCATATGAACACTAGTTTGTACGTGCTTTTACCAGTCAGTATACCAAAATATCTTTGTTCACCAAAGCACTTTGAGTAGACGGTCTCAGCTGCCCCTTTATCAGTTATTAACAGGTTTCACTGTTCTAAGTTGCTTACAAAATTTGGAGCACTTTTAGCAATGTAGTGTTTTATAACTTTCTTTATTAGTTGATCCCTAGGTTGCTTTGTCAGGAAGTAAATTTGAAGTGTACCACTTAATCTATATTTACATTTAGTGTACAGGTTTACAATGTTAATGTGGCAATCCTAATATGCAATTGCTCAAAGTATAAAGATATTGTAATAACTGTACAAATTGTGGGCAAATGTTCATGTTCATAAATCTCACTTCATTTTTTCCCCTTCAGATTTCTGTGCTGTCAGCCATGGGTGAGGAAGCTGCTGTTGGCATCAAGGCTATGAACAAGTAAATGGGAAGAGAGACTGGCTGCTCAGGCTGAGACCTACCACAAATTAAAATTTTGGTTCTAATTGTCACCAAAGCTATGGCCTTCACAAACAACCTCAATTGTTTTTTGATTTGTTTCTTTTTCCAAAACACTGCTGGACTTTTAGAACTGTCTTGTAGGCTGATTGGTATTCTGCCAAATCACTGAGGTTTTTTAATTGTGTGTTTTTTTTTTTTTTTCTTTCAAGATGTCAGTCTTACCACTTACATTCCAAAATGTTTAAAAGAAAGGGGATCCAATTTTGTGACCCAGGCTTCATTTAATGTTATATTTTCTCAGGAGAATCTTGCATTTTGACTTATACAAAAATGTAATATAGTTTTGATTTTATGAACTGACTGGTGCCCAGGGTCAGAAGCATTTTTTTTCCAATGGAGGCCATACTGTTATCAAGATGTTGAATGTTGGTAGCCCCTGCTTATTGTGCATAACTGAATGCTACTGAAGACCAATTTGCGGATCTCCAGATGGCACTTAAACAAGGCCCTGGGTACTACTAAAATTCACATCCCAGAAACAAACTTCAGTGATTTTCTAAATGCCAGTCTGCCTTAATTCAAACCTGCAGCCAAGTGAAACCTGGTGGCCATGTGCAATTATTACCTCTGTACTAGACGCCAACTTGTTGGCTGTTATTGGCAACATTAATAAAACAGTGTCAAAGCCTGTACATGTCTCAACTAGGTAGGCATTCAGAATGTTGTGCTAACGCCTTCTGGCGTGCGTAAAAGAGGGACTCAAACTGGAGGAAGGGCGTTAACGTTGCAAAACCTTTACACTTGAGGCCTTTGTCACCAGACTGGAGGAAAAAAATAGAAAAAAAATGCAGTTCAGTTGCTTATTTCTTTTATGCATTTATCATGCAGTGATATTAAAATAAGTGAAGAACTTCCCCTGCAGCTTGTCTATGAAGTTATTTTCTTGTCTGACAAGAGCTTGCTGGTGTCATTCTGCTTGTTTTGCATGCACTAACAGGACATTAACTTGAATGTTTGGCTAAAGTGGAAAACCTGTTTCCTGGAAATCCCAGAAACCTACTGGAGTTTCTGGGGCTGAATCAGGTGGGTTTTTCACTTTGGTGGGTAAAGAGGTGTCGGAGTAGAATCACTTTGCATTATTTCAGTAGTGCATCTATGACCGATAGAAGAAAAGTGTTCCTCTGGACTTAGCTGGCCAAATTTTGCTTTGTATTTTGAGTTTTAAAGTTCAGATTATCAAATGTGCTTACACTGGATGGTCCAGTAAAGCTTATTACCCTCAATGAATTTACATTGACACATTTTATGTTTTAGTATAAACTATAGGGAAACTGGTATGTTTATGGTAATGAAACTTTACTGGTACATTTAGAGTATTTTATGCTGTTACTGACAAAGGCCTCTTAAGGATGTTATCTAGTTTCACAGACTCTGACTAGCTATAATCTTGGACTATCATAACTAAGGTACCATGCCTAGGAAGTCAAAGATTAGTGCTACCACTGAAACCAGTTGTTGATGTCCTAAGAGTAATGAAAAGGAGTCATTTGAAATTTGGCTATGAACTGTAACTTGGTGGCTACCCTCTATACTAATTAAGTCTATAGACTTTGCTGCACTGTATTAGAACAGCATTCTCTACATTGGAACAAGGTTCACTGTATTTCATGCAATCTGCATGCATGTTTGAAATGAAGTTACGACCTGCCAAATTTGGCAGTGCTTTTCCAATTTGGTTTAGCATGTAATGAGATGATTCCTTTTGCAAATGGGCTTTGGGGATGGACTTGTTCTACCTGTGTTAACAAACATATTGTAGTTAAATGTTTATTTAACCAGTTTCTAATGGCCTACATAAAGTTATGCATGTGCCTCTAGCATTTTGATGTCCAGCATGCCATCGACCAACCGGTGGTGTGAGTTTCCCAAACTAACTGGTGTCTGGAATTAAACAAATATATCTTGGCAACTCTAAACTAGATGCTGAGGCAATATGGTTCTTTACTATTGTGTGATAATTAATGTACTTTATATAACAACTGATTATTTGGAGTTACTCTGTAATTTTAAAAAAAAAGAGGGTGGCATTCATGAACCTGACACATGTTCCATTTACTTGCATTACATCTAGAACCACCCCATTTTTCCATTTGTTAAAACACCCCAAGGGGTGGAATAAAGTGAAAACTTGAAAGAAACCAATAATAAATGTTCCTATTTAGCTAGTATTTTTGTATTGGCAATCTTATTTGGTATTTTTCAGTTATTTGGCTAGCAGGGGCTATTTAAGTTGGGAGCCATATGAATGTTCGTTCATGTATTTCACAAGTTGTTGCAACAACAACAAAAAAAAATAGTACTGTATTAAACTTAAATGTATTTTTGTTAGAACGTTTGCCCTTCTGGTGGAAAATTGTGAAGTGTATCCTGTGTATTGTAAAAAACAAAGTAATCGTTAAATGTTTACTTTTGTCAAATGGTCTGTTTTAGTTTTTTTTTTTTTTTTTTTTTTTTTTTAATATACATGTAATTAGTGCATGTCATAAAAACTTATGGAAGAATTTTTGTGTGACTTGGCTCCTGGAGCTCATGAATCGCTAAGCTGGAGTGGTTTTACTTTACTTTCTTGTAGAAGTATCAAAATCCCTGGACAGATAAATGCCGATGCCTGATTAAGGGTTTAATGTCAATTTTGCAGAATACTGAAAATCACATGTGAAACTTTGTTAGATTTGTGTATTCTTTTTGTGGTGGACTATATTCGTATAGTAGACCTGGGTCATTTTTAAATATTATTCAAAGGTAGCTGAAAATATAAGCATCCTTAATTTTACAAATAAAACTATTTGGCACTATAAATGTGAGCCAGAAATTAATTATTCTGATACATGCATGCAATACAATATCCATAATGAGGAATATTGTAGTGTTCATTAGTGCATGTTTATACAATTTTATACGTAAACGAACAGTGGTTTTGTACCATATGGGAACACTTCAGTCACCAGCCTATTATGTAGGGTGTAATTGCTGGCACAGGATACTTTGTGTTAGATCATATATTGTTGCAATACAAAACTAGTATTACAATGAGGCACTTTACTACTTCTCCAATGAAGCTGGAATTATTGCTAATTAAGTTGACATTTTTACTTTAGAAATTTTTGGTATTAGTTATTTATGGAGTGAGGGCTGTCTAAAACCATGTTACTCATTTTCTTAACCTTGTTTTAGGGTTAAGCAGTATTTTTTTACACCTGTGTGTGCATTTCACACTTTAAATATATACCTAGAGAATGTCTTATCCAATAGTAAAGACAGTTTAACAAAAAGTATTAACCTTGGGATGTGTGTCTGTTGTTGATCGTAAATATTACCTAATGTTTTTTAGAGTTGGTTACAGTGGTCTACTTTTTCGATATTGATGGCTCTTCAGCCATGGCAAGGATGTATCGCACTAATAATTTGTGTGTGTGTGTTCCAAAACAATTCTGGCAAAAATTCAGAATGCATCTATTCCAAATAACACACCTAAGATACTGATCCAGTATTCTGAATAAGAGTGCTTATATAACACGTACGTACACATATATTTTCCTGAACACGCTGTTGATGTGCTTAAGCAGTTCACTGGAATCTCAAAGATTTGTTAACCTTTTAGTCTATGTGGGTGCAAAAACATGCTGGATTAGTGTATAAAGCAACAATTTGAGTTAAAATAGTTACTTTACAACTTGCTGCTTTGTTGTGGTATCCATCCATGTTTAATAAACTTTACATAAATAGTACAAGTTAAGTACACTATAAAATCAATTCTCTAGCTTCAATTTGCGATACAAGTGTGATTCCGATTGTAAGTCGCCCTGGATAAGGGCGTCTGCTAAGAAATAAATAATAATAATAATAGTAATAATTCCCCTTTCACATAATGCTGATGGAGTCTAAGATACTTAACCTTCGAACATCTTAAATCGGAAATTATTTTACAGCATTCATAATTCCAGGAGACTATAACCTTCAGGAAACAAAGTAGGCAATATTTTGTGCAACTCCTTACTGCAACTACAATGTGAATTTAAAGACCACATGTGGTGGTGTGTCTTTAAGGGAAGTTACAACTGAACGATATCCATCTATAAGCACAATAAACACACCTAATACAGGGATTGAGCAAGCTGTCTACCTCAAGTTATACAGAATGTGTATGAATAAGCCTGGAAATCTGTGTTGTAACTAGTAAAATTCCCAGTGTGTGTGATCTTTCCGTCTTTTCCAGTCACGCTGCTTTTCGTTTCAAGTGGTGGTCAGCTTGTAACTAAGTAATGTATAATACTCTGAAAAAACACCTTGGTGGAAAGAGGTGTCGTTAAACACTTTTATCTGCATCTCTATGTCTCACATCTTCAAACTAGAATGCTTCAGTAAAATATGAATAAATATCACCAGCAGTGTTTTTGTTCCTAACAATGAAGCAGTCAACAACATACCTTGAATACATACATGCTGAAAACAAACTTTTCTTGTTGAAATACATTGCAAATTTGTGTTTATATACAGTACTGTAATCATTTTCATAATTTCTGTTATTGAGGCTTCTTGTACTAACCAAAATCTACTTACAGGAGTTGTATTATAAAAAGTACTAAATGGCTCTGCTGGCAAATTTCTTAGTAAGCTTGTTTCTACCAAACTAGCATACCAGGCTAAATGCAGCCTCAAGGTTTTCTTGCTGTTTGAGACACTATTCTTGCCAGGTTTTGGTTTATGTGCTGACATCTAAGCCTAGAAGGTTTTTTACAGGATAAATGTGCAATCAGATTTGTTCAGTCAGCTTTACTCTGTTTTTTCTTTCCCTCGCTGGGGATAGTATATCCCATATTAGAGCTTTATATATCCAGGGAGCTGCTTGTCCAATGTCACACTTGTATTACAGATATCTAGACAATTGCTTATTCAGTTATGATGAATCTTACTAAGGATATCCAAGGTCACTCTACCTAAAATCACACTTACATTTTTACATGTATAGGTAGTGGAAATAGATATACTACTACTACTGTGCGCTCAGGCTCTGCTTTTGTTAATGTGGTTTATTTAAAAATCTTATTTTGTAGTAGTACTTTTGGGTAAGGGTTGAGGTTAAAGCTCTCCTCATGTGACCCAATATGATCTACAGCCTTACTTTGTGCATTTGCCTCGGGTCCATGGATAGCAATTAACTCAGAGTTTGGTCATCATAATGATATTGAATAAAACCTTGAGGCTGATACAGTGTGACAGATGAGGACAAGCACTAATGTGATCAATACTATAGTCACACAAAAGGTAATGTCATTTGGAACTTCCATAGCAGTGTAAAAGTGTTCACAAGTATCGGACATGGTATAGACACATGAACTTTCAGACACCAGAGACATACATCAAAAAAGTACCATCTAGGACTCAAATGGCTGGTTTCACAGACTCCAATTAGCACTAATCAGGGACTACCTTAGCTAAGGTAACATTAGGTAGGATTAACGCTAATCAGGGTTCGTTGAAACTAGCCCATGGAGAGATGGTTTTAAATCCTGCAAATACAAGCATTTTGCACATCCATTGTGTTATTTCATATGGTCACATAGATGCAGTGTATTTTAGTGCCCCATACAGCTTTAAACATACTGTTGTTATACTTGAGAAGGCTCAGTGTTTTCTATAAATCCTAACTTGATGATTCTCTTCATTTTATATTAATTTTGTCCACTTGGAAAAGTAACTATTAGTACCCCCCCCCCCCTCCCCCCCTCCATGCTCTCTTTCCAGTTAGAGTTAAGAAAATTAATTAGAATGTTTACTTAACCATGACAAAGGAGTAGTGAAAAGGACAACGAATTAAGGCTAAGAAAATTGATTTTAAAACCATGGTTCCAAACCTTTAAACCCTTGCTAATGCTTTTTGTCCTGTTGCATAAAGTCCGGTCAGCTCCAAATAGTTGAGATCTGATTAATTAGAGGAAACACATGACACAATAGTCAGGCACTCCTACATATTTGTCAAGGGAAGTGTTTATTCTGAACATTACAAAGCAAGCAACCTAATGAGGTGAAACACTCAATTAGCTTTCATAATGAGTGTTAACGATAAGAGCATGTGTGAAAAAGAAGACCCGGTGGCTTTTATTTATGTGGGTTGTAATGTCACATTGCCCTGTAGATGCTGTGTGTAATAAGCAGGGATGATATAAATAATAAAACCTGCAATTAAAATTAAAAGCTGAAATATTTTTTAACCACAGTATATCTAACCAGGCGATTTTAATTATCTATGAACACAAAGTGTATTTATTGGGAAACTTCTATTGCCCACCAATAGGCTCCTGTTCACAAAGCAAACGCATATTAACAGTGCTCTGCCAGGAACAATCAGCTGCCATTACTGTCACACCCTAAAAGGAAAGCATACTGAACTGAACTGGGGGAGTTTCTGTGTACCGGCCAACACTGATGCCTCATTCCGCTCATTAGATTCTGACCAAAACTCTGGCAAAAGGCCCAGAATGTGCAATGAGTGATTGAGTTTAGTCAGTTCAGACTGAAAAGGGATTTATTTACAGCAATAAGTTGGCAGGTAATTTAAATGGTCATTGTACCCTTAAAAACAAACATGCTCAGTCCATCTTTTTAGCGCCTACTGCAATTTTTTTCTCTGCAGTGTTACACTACAAATTACTTAATTAAAGGGTAAGGGTAACACGGGCAGAACATATCAGAGTTCTCGTAACTAATGTGTTTTTCTTGTTGGTGATTCACTTTGTGTCATTTCCTGTTTTACATCTTCCTGGTAACTTTTTGGTTACAGCACCCCAAAGCTTTATTAAAGCTCTCTGAAGCATATGTAAAGAACATCAGAAATAACAGTGTGTATCCGTTAACTTTTTTCCTGGTATTTGTATGTGGTATTTCTAACATCCACCAGGAGCACAGTGTTTTGGGGGGGGGGGGCACACATTTTTGATTGGATTTAGATCAGGGCTCTGACTGGGCCACTCAAGGACATTTACCTTTGTGTTCCTTAGCCACTCCAGGGTAGCTTTGGCTTTGTGCTTTGGGTCGTTGTCATGCTGAAAGGTGAACTTCCGTCCCAGTTTCAGCTTTCTTGCAGAGGGCAGCAGGTTTTCCTCAAGGATTTCTCTGTACTTTTCTCCATTCATTTTCCTTTCTATCCTGTGCCCTAGTCCCTGCCGATGAGAAACAGCCCCATAACATGATGATGCCACCACCATGCTTCACAGTAGGGATGGTGTTCTTTGTGTGATGCGCTGTGTTGGGTTTGCGCCAAACATAATGCTTTGCATTTAGGCCAAAAAGTTCCATTTTAGTTTCGCCAGACCACATGGCTACAGAATCTCCTGAGTGTTTTTTTGCATACTTCAAACAGGATTCAAGGTGGGCTTTCTTGAGTAATGGCTTCCTTCTTGCCACCCTACCATACAAGCCAGATTTGTGGAGTGCTTGGGATATTGTTGTCACATGCACACTTTGACCAGTCTTGGCCATAAAAGCCTGTAGCTCTTGCAAAGTTGCCATTGGCCTCTTGGTAGCCTCTCTGATCAGTCTCCTTCTTGCTCGGTCATCCAGTCTGGAGGGACGGCCTGATCTAGGCAGGGTCTTGGTGGTGCCATACACCTTCCACTTCTTAATAATCGTCTTGACCGTGCTCCAAGGGATATTCAAGGCCTATAAATATTTTTTCAACAACTTTGTCCCAGAGTTCTTTTGAAAGCACCTTGGTGCGCATGGTTGAATCTTTGCTTTGAAATGCACTACCCAGCAGAGGGAACCTACAGGAACTGCTGAATTTATCCTGAAATCATGTGAATCACTACAATTGAACACAGGTGGAGGCCACATAACTTGGTGTGTGATTTTGAAGGCGATTGGTTACACCTGAGCTAATTTAGGATTTACAAGGGGAGTGGACACTTTTCCAACCAAACTATTTCAGTTTTTATTTTTAATTAATTTTCTACAAATTTCTAGAATATTTTTTTCACTTGGAAGTTGTGGGGTTGGATGTGTAGATAAATTAAAAAATATATATATTTTAATGCATTTTAATTCCAGGCTATAAGGCAACAAAAGATGAACATTTTTAAAGGGGGTGTAGACTTTCTACAGGCACTGTGTGTAGGTATGTGTTTGTCTGTCTGCATGTCACATTTACATGTTTTTTTTTTATCTTTTCATGAAAATTATAGCTCTAATTTTTAATGTACATCCTTGGTTGAGGATGTACGATACTAACATATTTGTTTAACATACATTAAATCAGTTCATTATTTATTGTATTGATCATCTTCAATATAGTTTTCCTATAATATAGAAACCAAGGGTAACTGAATCCCTTTTGATGCCACTGTACAGTATGTTTCTGTCAGTTGTTATTTGCTCCAGCTAAACCTTCCCGAGTCACCTCTCTGGCAAGCTCCAATCAGTTTCCAGGCATACGCAATGTGGTCTGATGCATTGTTGGGCTTCCATTCAGAGCATGCATGCAACACAACTGTGAGCCCAGAGGCATCTGATATCGTTTGCCACAGCCAGGCATTAGACAACACAGCAGCGACCTGATAGCTGCTGTCAGGGATTATTTACACTGTTTGGATATTGACAATAGGGAGTTCTTACCCCATACTCTGCCTGTGTGTGTGATGTAATTCTCCGGAGAAGGTGGCAAGGTTACAGTACACGTGTGTACTGTAGTATGTTAGAAGACTGCTATCAAAGTTGGAAGTAGTGCTTGAAATGGTAAAACTATTTTTAAATCTTGAAGCCACTCTCAACCAATCAAAATGCCAGATTTCAGAATATTCTAGTACATCTTATTTTGCCCTAAGCGTTGTCTTGTGCAGTGTAGAAAATTGTAATTATTTTTTCTCAGTACAAGTGAGTGTTTAAGATATGTGGCTGCTTATGCCTCAGATGTTATTTTCATAAAACTAGGTTAAAGAAAGTTCTCAGGTTGCATAGCTTACTTTCAGGTACAGTTGTCTGCCTCCCCTAACTGACACATTTTTATAACATTGGTTTCTTTAAAAACTGCATGCATGAATGAACTAGTAACTGTAAGTATACGACAGGTGCGATTTATGGACGTGTTTATTTTAATTGTTTATTCTGATTTTGGGTGCTGAAACCAAAGCCCTTTGTCCCAACAAGGTTAAGACTCCCAGTTGTCCTTGCCTTCTTTTCAAACCCTTAACTCCCTTAAACAGTATACTTTACTGCTATATCGAAAGAGCAGTAAAGCTTGTTGTGCATTTATTATATTAGAATATTTCTTTGTTTTTATATTTTAAAAAAGCTATAGTTTTGTTTTATTTTAAATGTTGGTGCTTGTGAATTAGGTGAAAATGAATTGTAAAATTAAAGCCAGTTTGTAAAAACAGAAAATGAAAAAAATATTATTCATATTAAAAAAAAATCCTGACCTGAACATCCTCTGCCATTCAGTCGTGGACCTCTCTCAATTCAGACTGCTGAATTATGTGGTCAGAAATACACAGGACTTAGTTTGGGGCAACCACACTGATTTGAACCCTGTGTCCAGAAAAGGGTACCACTTGATTAACCCAACATATCTAAATGAACAGACAAAGAGTCACAAACACCATGCATGCACACTATTATTATTGTACTTTCTGAGGCTTGAAGGTGCAAATTAAAGCTCAAAAGAGGTGATGTGCTTGCTTACAGTAAATGCACAGTTCAGTCTAGATGGAAAAGGACAGGCAAGTCGGTTGCAGTCAGGGGTCCAAGGCAGCAGCCAAGCAGACAGGAGCATCAAGGGTAATGTATTTTTTCAATAGGCAAAGCAATATGCTTGACCTGGAGTGTGGTATTTGTGTATAGGGTTTTTGTTAAGCTTGTTTAAGGTTTCAGTATTCAGTGGCACTCGCTGAAATGTTCAAGAAGGTAGGCAGATAGACAGTCAGTTGCCCAAACCTTACATGGAGCTATACAGTATGTCAAAATATATATATAAATATATAATATATAAATACCCCTATACGGGTTGTCTTTATAATGTTGGCTAGCACATCACAGCCACAGAACTAAATATTGTAATCCCACATACCTGGAAGCTGATGTTAAGAAGGAATAGGATTTACCCCATTGATTATGGCTAGTACACATGGTATACCACACTAGGTAATAATAGTAGTGATACCAAAGGTTACAAAACTATTGCAGCACGGTGCAGGCTGTCCCCATTTTGAATGAAGCTCTTCAGTTAATATATATATATATATATATATATATATATATATATATATATATATATATATATAGTAGCAATCTTGGTTAACGCAGGCAGGCGCATCACACAGGGCGAGGCAATCCAAACACAGGCGGAGGGCGGGCATGAACCTGCGACCTCTCGCTCTATAACATGGCGCCGATACCGCTGTACAAAAGAGCCTGTGATTAGGTCACCTACCAGCCCTGCTGCTGCCTTCCCCCATGCACGCTACACTAATATATATATATATATATATATATACACACACACACACACACACACACACATATATATATATATATATATATATATATATATATACACATATGTGTATGTGTGTAAACTGTTTTAATCCACATAGTTTACATTTGCATTGGTCTGTTAATTTTACATTATCTTAAAAACGTGTTTTTAGATTTTGCAGAGTTGAGTACTGTAGGCCTCGTTATTTTATTTATTAATTGTGGGGGTGGGTGAGAGGGGTAAACTGTATTTACAGTGGTTATATTGAGACCACTTTATGAATTTAAACTGTGTAGACTAGATCACTTTTTTTTTTTTTTTTTTTACAGTGGATTTGAAGTTTAACTGTACTGTACTTCAATATGGTCTAAAGTTTTGGGGAAAATCAATATCCTTGTACATTTAAGGCACTGTAGTAATAACAGAAAATTCTGGTCTCCTCCCAAGCACTACTTGCACTTCAAATTTAAATGTAACACATGCATGCCGCCGAGAGCTCTTTATTAAAACTATATAACAGTATCATCTCAAAAGATATTGGTTTTGAAAAGTATAATTTGGAAACTAAACGGAAGACAGTTTAAGAGGAACGAGTCTTCCCTACTTCGTTTCTTTCTAGTTTACATTGAATTAGTTTACTCTCAACAAGTTTTCTTCTTCCGCTTCTATAGATAATGGCCACCAAGTTTCTTATTGTCGCCACCTACTGTTCAGATTTGGTTATTCAACTTAAATATTCTTGAATCTTCTGGTTTTTCTAATATATTTTCCAATAATACTTTTTTCTATTTTACTTCCATCACCTATACCATTTAGAAAAATTTCTTTCCACATATCTTCTCTCACCTCCCTATATCGAACACATTAAATCAGATGCTCCACTGTTACATAACCCATTCTCATGCACTCCACTTCTATACAGGTGTTCTTTCAATGCTGAATGCCCTATAAGACGCCTTGTTAATGCTACCTCCTGCTTTCTATTCCACCCATAGCATGCAACAAGTTTTACAGTCTGCTCGCTTTTCCAAGACATCCATGCTCCACCCTCATGACGTCACGCCAACCACAAAACCCCAGCAAATGTGACCTCACTTCCTTTTTGGGCTCGCTAACTCAATATGGCGCCGGTGAGTATCGGTCTGTTTAAAGATTTTAAAATTCTTACATTTTAGTATTAAATAAACGTGTTGAAACGGCGACCTTCCAACATATAACAATGTATTAACGCGTATAGAGTATAAAGAATGTGATTTAAGAATGCGAAATTCGGTTAAAGATAAACTGAGCTGATGGAATTACTTGACACGTGTAGTTAGACATAAGGACTCTCGGTCATAGCAGCTGACATTTTTTGTGTCTCAAGTAACTAGTGTGTATCCCTGTGTGGGGTATTTCTTTGTCGAGTCACAGTCGCATTGTAGGCAGGTGGTCGTCACAATTAATGTGTTGTTTCACACGAAAAACATATTATTTAGAGTAAATAATATATACAATACGTTTTGGGACGGACGGATACACATCTACGTGTGTGTGTGTGTGTTTTGAATTGTTTTCTTTAAAATAGTAAAATTCAGCCACTCCTATTTGCTTAGTTAATATGTACCAAAGTATAACCCGTTACACAGTATTTAAACTAAAGAGGAAGCACTCTACCCCTGTCGTCGTCTCCTACAACTATCTATGCACAAGTTATTTTATATATTTAACATATTGTTTCATGTCCTCAGTTGTGGACCTATATCCCAAAGGCGTTCTCGCTATTTATTTGATTTACTTTTAGTGAAAATAAAATTGGCGTGGAAAGTTTCCAATTAGAAGTAAGTTTGCTTTCTAACCGGTAGTGTGTTTTATATTTCAACAGAAACGACCAACTGTTGTCAGGAAAGACAAAAAAAAGGGTACATGGAAGTTTTCTCTTGACCTCACACACCCTGTGGAAGATGGCATCCTTGACTCTGGAAACTTTGTAAGTTAAAATGTGTGACACAAATTGACCATACACACATACCATAGGGGAACCAACTCTTGTGCTGTATTTCAATAGTTGTCTTAGTTTATTCTGTCTTGTCAAAAAACATTTGAAGTTTTGTGACAAAAAAATTGCGACTAGAGGGTTGGTTCACACTGTTGTGTGGGTACCTAAATATGAGCAGCGTTTTTAAAGCTATCATATCCACAATAGTCTTGTTAAAGTTGAAAGATTAATAAGGTCAGGAATGGTTTGTTTGCTTTCTGGGTGCAGAAGTGCATCTCTAACTGTCTTTTGTGACTAGGGTTCTCTTCCCTAGTTTGATAGCCTAGGGCCCCCTTCCCTAGTGTTCTATGATCTGCTCTATTTAAATAGGAGACGTTTCTTAAGGAGAAGGTCAAGGTAAATGGCAAGACTGGAAACCTGGGCAGTGTAGTTCAAATCGCCCGTCTGAAGAACAAGATCAGCGTCACGTCGGAAAAGCAGTTCTCCAAGAGGTAAGATTAGGAATGGAAGTAATATAACGGTGCCAAACCTATTAAACACTAGTGATGTCAAAACTGGCTAATTCCTTTTAATTTGTCTCGGATAAGGAAACATGTTTGTCAGTCTCAATTAACTATGTTCTGTCCTTTGATATTGAGTGCATAGCTTTTTGTTGTAAGGAAAAAAATCTTGGTGATGGGCATATCTATTGCAGTTGTGGTGGTACAACAGTGGTTGTGTGCATTTTAATGCCGAAGTCTTGGAAGTTAAGACAAAGCTGTATCTAACATGTTTCAGATACCTGAAGTACCTCACCAAAAAGTACCTTAAGAAGAACAACCTGCGAGACTGGCTGCGAGTGGTGTCTTCAGACAAGGAGAGTTATGAGCTGCGCTACTTCCAGATCAGCCAGGATGATGAGGAGTCTGAGACTGAAGAGTGAAGTGCTGCCAGCCAATAAGCCTATATAAATGTGTACAAAGTGACTGCACCATCTCTATTTATATAGTTCAGTTAATTTATTGAATAAAGGTTTGTGCACTATATACAGCTTCTCTGTCCTTTTTATTATCCCCTCCACACTTCAGAGTGCATACTTCAGATCTCAAGTGAGCAGGCAAACCAGTCAACTGCTTGCAGATAAAAGCCTGTTGAGGTGGAAATAGGTATGGACATGTTAGCACAAGCATGCAATGGTAACCAATTCATGAGTTATGGCTTGTGATTGGTAAGGTGAGGCTATATCTTGGCAACAGTCACCTGAATTTCAGGAAATTCTGCACATGCATTTGTTACAGGAAGTTATTCCACATACTAAGACTGTCAAATTCTGTCATAAGTTTGTTTACCATCTGTTTGTGGCATCAGATGGGATATGCTAATATATGCTATATTATGGGAGTAGTACAGCTGAATATGAGCTGTGACAGTGTGTTATTCTCGTACTTTACCTTATTTAGCTCATGCTTATGTCATTATGTTTTGCAAGATATTTTGTGTGCTGCATATACTCTGATTTTTCATAGTAAGCAAGCACCATCATATCCACTATAAAATAAATTGCTGGTATCTTTACACTTTAAACAATATATGTTTAATACACACACTTGGGTGAATTTGTAGGCTTTGCTTGTGGTAATATCTCCAAAACAGCTGACTAGATTACCTTCAAACTGATATGTTATTGGCCTATATAGATTTGGGAGGATAAAATAGGGCCAACTAGTAGGCTTTAACTTACCCCCCACCTGGATCAATTACTAAAAAAAAAAAAAAACACTTTGAATCTTATCAGCTTGTGCGATGCACGTTTTTGCTGGTGGCTACAGTATACATTGGAACTGCCTGCATGTCACATAATTACCACAATAACTGCATATAAATCTAACCTAGCAATATAAATCAATACCTAAAAAAAAACAT
Organism: Acipenser ruthenus; assembly: GCF_902713425.1. Classification (NCBI taxonomy): domain Eukaryota; kingdom Metazoa; phylum Chordata; class Actinopteri; order Acipenseriformes; family Acipenseridae; genus Acipenser; species Acipenser ruthenus. The sequence continues at coordinate 13,002,893 of NC_081200.1, read as the reverse complement.
CCGAAAAATCAACACTGGCATGCATTGGTTGTCTTTTTCTTCTTTTTAACCATAAAAAAACATTACTAAAAAGGTTAGCTTATTTACATGTTAGACTGCTTTTTGTAAGTACTGTAGTAAAATGACAATACTGGTGCATCTCTATGAGGAGCTTGTATGAGCTTTCTACCCTACAACCGCTGCATCTACAGGTATACAACAACTATCTTACTAAGCTGTCGAGTGCATGTTTTGGATGGCTACATTTAATTGTTTTTCACCAAATTAGTGCAATTCTAGAGAAATATAGAAGTGTAACTCTTAAGATGTTCTTCAGTAGTGTACATTTACCGAATACATGCTGTAAAGAGTGTGTTAACATCTTGTATGCTTTTCTTACATATGTGACTAGCGTGGTATTCGGTTTGTACCAAATATACTTCCATCTAAATTATGTACATTTTCCATATCAATGTACTGATCAAAGGGTGAACATTTCGGGCTGAAAAGTGATGTCTTTTGATTGAACGTCTATTCCACTGTTTTATAAACCATTACAAAAACAAAACAAGCTTGCAAAAACACAGATGTATCATAGGTGTAATTATGTTAATCAATTAATATAATTATAAAAGCTGCAGTTTTGGATTCATTTACATGTATATATACAGCATGTGTATGCTTCAATTTAAAAAAAAAAATCTGATATGCTATTTCTAAGTAAGTGGCAATCTGGTTTTAAGAAAAAGCATTTAATACTCGATATTTCGATGCTGCCTACTTAGAACACTAGCTCATACGGGTTCTTTTTAAAACCCAGCTAGATTTAGAATCTATACATTTCTATAAACGCACAGTGGCCCTTTTATATTATATAGTTAACTCATGTTTTAAACACATCTTAAAACATATTTTAAACACATGTAAGCTATCATGTTTATTTACATAACTTGCATTCTTCTGTATATTCGCAAACAGTCCAAATAAGCGCTTTAGGCGAGTTTAAAAGAAACAAATGTGTAATTTTTGGTTTAATGGTGCACAATGTATTTGGTTTAGTAAAGCGACCACGATTATATATACTATTACGTTACATTTTTAACCGATAAAATTAAATGCATGTTACATCAGATACAATCCATCATCATAATAATAATAATAATAATAATAATAATAATAATAATAATAATAATAATAATCATCATCATCATCATCATCATCATCATCATCATCATAATAATAATAAACACATTTAAAATGCACACATACACGAAACAAGTTAATGGTTTGGTATGTTGCAAATGTACAAATTAACCAAATTACAGTCCACTGCATTCCTACATCGTAATTACTATGGTGATTGTCTGAAGATGTGTATCCAGTTGTTGTTTGCATTAAATATCCTGAGGTTTCACCCTTAAACGATACTCTCATGTGCAATTCAAATGTATATCATTTAATTTGCGCTTTCACGGGATCTGTTGTTACAATGGTGTGTTAATACTGTGGCAATTAGTTTCTCATTTGTCCCAATCAACATCCAATACAAATCGATTAGAGACGTAAAAACAAAACAGAACCCTCATTAATGGGCTATTCAGCTAGTAACTAACTAAACGGGTCGACGTGTCGGTTTTGTAATTGGTGTTGTCTGTTGTAGCAACTCTAACTAGTCTGCAGATTTCTGATAAAGTAAACATGATTACAATTATGCTGCTTCTCACTTAACCCCGGTTATTCTGTATGCAGAAGGAGCTGAATTACTCAATTGAATTAGTCACTGCAGAACGAGTGAAGCAGCCCATGAATTATCCATATTCTATAATACATAGAAAACATGTTTTAGATCAGTACAGTCTCCTATAAAACAGGAATACTACATAATATTACCCATTCACTGATTCTGACTGATTTTAATGTAATTAATTATTCATTGCATTTATTATGCAGTATAGAATTAGTGAAAAGGTGCATTGTAACTTTTACAACATATTATAGCGAAATACGTTTTAGTGTTTATTTATTTTACATTGCTGAATGTTTTTTTTTTTTTTTTTACAACACTTACCGGTAATGTTTTTGTTTGTCGGAAGGATATTCTAAAAACAATTAAAATAAAGTAGGATTTATAACATTTATCGATAGGATTTATAACATTTGGTTTTTAGACACATTAAAGTTAGATTTGTCCTTATACTTCCTCATTTGGATAAATGATACAATTCGCTTGTTTGTTGTGTCAGGCAATGCACACCGATAATTTCAATTTTAAGAATATCTAGAACACTTATTTTTTAAATCGTGTTCTAAATAAATAGATGGAAACTAGGGGTATATGCCTACACAAGAAGACACTTCACAGTACAGGTAATGTGTAGGCTACGTTTATTTATTTTCAACATATTCCAGTTCAAGAATAATGATATTTTCGTTACATTTTACAGAACATGTTATTCGAACTGGATTAAGAATCAACGTTCACTTCGTAACATTCGTGACACGTATACAATTATATATAGTCAAAGTTCAGATGCTTTTAAAATAGATTTCTTAAAATATTTCACTTTGGTAATATCTCATTCTCTCAGATACTTTGGGGGTCAATTCCAACGTTTTGGTGCTGAAAATACAATGTCTCTCTCACTCTACAATATGTCATAGGACATACAATCAGCCAGGACGGCTGTATACTGTATGTGTGTGATTGTGCAAAATTAGATTTGGATAGCAGCGATGCTGGCGTCTTGTTTTAGTTGAATACAATGTAGGTTGTAGTAGAGGTTACATTGGGCTACGTATTATAGAATATACTACAATCAACAAAACACTTTTATCTTGAGGAACCATTTAACAGTTAATTACGGCACTGTATAGCAACCTTTAATGCAGGATTGCGATTAGTTTGTACCGAATCCACTTCACTGTATTAATTTGATCGCATCAAAGAGAAGATCAAAGGGTGAAATGTAGGGCTGAACTTTAGTGAGCCTGAAAACTTACTCCAGCCAATGAGCACTGAGATTCATGCTTTCCCCGCCCACAACTTCCCAAATGAAGAGAGCAACAGGGCTTGGACTATAAAAGCGTCCTCACTGCCCTTTTGGAATCCACATGACTTTTTTCAGCAGTTCTTTGTGCCAAAGCCAAAGGAGAAGTAAGATCTGAGGTGGGAAGCTGAAAAAGGACACAACGATTTTGAAAAAGGATGGCTGCTACTAGTAGGGAATCTGGACAGTGTGCAGCTTGGTCCAGGGATGAGAGACTCCGGATTGAGGAGCGGTTTCAAACTACTCTGGCTGGGATTATGGAACTGGATCTGATGAAATCGAAGCACCGGGAGATGGTGGAAGCAGCGATGGGGCATGGTGGGGAGCAGCAAAACAAAAGCCAGAGGAGGGACTTCTCTTGGCATCCTCAGCATCAGACCGAGCTCGTAGATTCAGACTGCTACTTTCTGGACCAGCTACAAGAGGGGGTGTCCAGTTTGAAGCTGGGCAGGTGCCACTCTCAGGATGTGCTGTCAGAGAGGACTGAATTAATTCCAACCCGCTCCTGCCTGTCTTCAGAACATCTGTATCAGAGATCCAGCACTTGCACTGTACCTGGAATACTAACAACAGCATTTCTGGAAAACCAGTGGCACTCCGGCTCCAGAACCAGTTCCGGTTTCCATGACATGAGTGACAGTTTTACGTCACTTGGCAGCGAGAGCTCATCTGAGTCGGACTGGAGCGAGAGCTCTAATTCACTCCTGCACAGTACAGACGAGAGCACCACCAGCTTAAAAGACTTCAGACTGCAGCTGGGTAGTGGAGGCAAAGCAGGGAACAGCAGTCAAGTCAGAGACACTAGGAGACCCTTCTCTATGGGAGACATAGATTCTTTCAGGGGGGTTCTGCCCATTGCTGACCTTTGCTCCCAGTCCCACTGGAGTTCTGTCTCCTCCATTCTGCAACCTCAGCTGAGTCTTGCCTCAAAATACTGCTCTGATTTGATATCTCAAAACACCAGAGAGGTCTATCACTACCCCAGCCCGCTACATGCTGTTGCACTACAGAGTCCACTGTACACCACTGCTGGTGGCAGTCCGTCATCATTGCAGAGTTTCTCCAGAGAAGACCTTAGTGAAGACAGCACCACTTTCAAAACTTTCAAAACTGCTGCTCCTGTAGAGCAATCTATGGAACAAACATCTAGCAGACCCAGTTTGATGTCCGATTCTGTACCTGCAAAAAGTCTTGTTTCAAGCTGCCTTCGCAAGGAGCCGAACCATTTCTCAAAGAAGCGCAAAGTGGACAAGTACATCTCTAAGCTGGTTCGAAGGTATCAATGCCAATCTGCAGCAGCTTGCTTGAGTGCTGACATCCGAAAGCAGCAGCAAGAACAATTGTCTGCTCACCACAAGAGTATCTCATTGTCTTCAATTAAAGCAGTTGGAGACACTTCTGTCAAATCTGGTTCTAATTCTATCCATGACTGGAAGATGCGCAAACAACTTACCTCTTTCTGTCAGGTGAAGACCCAGGCAAACAGAAGTAGCCAAGGGTTCAGCAATTCCCAAAACTGCTTGGATGGATGGCATAATTCTAGCAGAACCATTTATTCTTCCAGCTCAAGCAGTGGATCTTTCTCAGCAGAAAGCAGAAGCCAGGCTGACTTTAACAATGGACACAGAAAAGGCATTCATAATTTTTTCACCAACTTTCAGAAGAGACTGAAAGCAAGGCTATCTGGGGACAGTCACTGGTCAAGCTCTGAGATGGACCTTGATTCTGTGGGGGTTTGCGGGGGCAAACCACTTTCTCGGAGCGAATCCCAAAACATCCTGGAGCATGACATGCCCAGGATACATGAGAGGCAGAAATGGATGTCAGTTTTAGAGGTTTCCTCCTCAAGTCACAGCAAGGGGAGTGCAGAGAATCCACAGCACCTTCAACTTCTGTACAGCCAAGGCAGGTCCAAACGAGCACCGAGCCGGTTCGGCTTGGCCTTCCCAAACCAAGAGCAGACATTTTTCACAGACTGCCTTTCTGGACTTGGGTCAAGTCAAGCGGATCTCGCAGCTGACGACCTGCATTACGACAGTCAGCCTGGACTCTCAAGCGGGGTTGATTTGGATAGCAGCTGTAGCAGTCTAAGTGAGGACGGGGCTGCTGCACATTACATTCTGGAAGGCTGGGGAGCCAAGGATGCAGAAGCAATGGTTCACAGGGCCAAAACATTTGGGGGCTTAGGAAAGAGAATGCTGAAGTCTGGGAGTGTGTTTTCATTTAAGAGCAACAGTCTCAAAAAGTAAGGCAGACCAACATTCAGGGCACAAACCAACAAAGACTTGCTTGAGCCTGCTTGTATTATATAGATAATTTATACTAAACTGTGTTCAGTATCACATCAATTGGCCTACTATTTGATTGCTTCTAAAACACGGTGTTTCTTGTATTTTTTACAGTTAAAACATATACAACAGTATATACTTGACATAGAAATGTTTTTTTTTTTGTGTGTTTTTTTTTAGATGCATATGCTTCAGGTCGTAAGCCATACTAGTTCAGTATCTTTTGATCTGATGAAGTAAACATTTCTTTGCCAATTGTTTAATCTTTAATTACTTTTTTCCCTCTCATGAATTTTGATTAATTAACTTACGATAACATTGACAAGAATGTTAACATATGTTGTACTCCAACTCATGAACTCAAGTTTTAATATTGTACATATGTTCCCATTGCCTGTAATAAAATAAAATAAAATAAAATAAAAATGAAAATGAAAAAGTAGCTTTTTTATATTTTAAGTAAACAGAAATCAGGGAAAATAATATGTGGGGTTATCAGTAATGGTGTTAAAGAATGAGTACGCCAATTTATACATTTGAGTACTTTCCCATACAATTTTAGGGTGCTTGAAATCAGTGGCTATGTGTTCTGTTGCTCAAATATTTCTCTGAACCTGCCTTTATCTGGTTTTGATTCTAAAGGCCAGGACTGAACAGACCTTTTAATTTCATTGAAATCATGTGACAATCTCACAGCCACAGCCAGGTAAAGAGACAGATTCTTGGAACAATTATAAAAACAAACAAACAAAAAAAAAACTAGTCACTTAGAATGACTAACATCATATATATATATATATATATATATATATATACACATCTATTTAATTCATCTAAACAGTTGTTTTAAAATATTGATATAAACAATTGTTATACTAATATCCATTTTAGATATCAATACAATACACATTTTAAATATCTGATATAAAAACATGAACAAAATAATGATATTAACGTTAATATCTTTATCCGTGCAACCACTTTTGTGGTCGCATGAGCATGTTAATGCAATTTTCACCTTATTAATTGATTGTACAAGGAGATTACAGTCTTCTCAGTGGATCAGATCTGAGATTGTGAATGCAAGATGCACACTGTGCTTGTATCTATTACACAGGCATTTTGGTCTTTGCTATTTTAAGGGCATGGATTTTAATTAAAAAAAATCAGAAATGTCTGTTTCCGAGTCAGATTTAAACCAAATTAGAAATGGCTTGGAGTCAGGCTGCTGTTGCTTTGTTAACTGTAACTGTACTGTTTGGAATCACAATGAAAGTGAATGGTAGAGAGATTCCACTTGTCATAACATCATGGATTCCATGTTAAACTGTCTTGCCACAGAAGCATGGATGCATTGTTTTCCAGGAGCAGGCAACATGGTTTAAGGACAACAATGTAATATTTATTGTGGAAGTTGTTTCACCTTTGTTGGAAATGCCATTTATTTGCAGAGCTGAACTTGTCTATTGCCCCATTGTTATTCATTCAATGTTCATCAAACCCAACTGCATTTAGGTCATGTTGAGGTTATTTTTTCTGCATTCACTTTTTTAAATGTGAGTGCCATTTTTAAACAATATCATATTTGAATATTTATCACATCACATAACCCTAAACAACATACTGAAGACTGAGGTTGTTAAAAGATGGCGCTCGCATAAAAAAATGATGTAAAGTAGATACCTTAAAATGACACACGTGTGCCTACATAGTATCTGATACGCACGGGGAATGTAACATTAGACAAGTTTATTTCTGCAAATATACACTATGGGAGTTCCATTAAAGCTGAAACAACCACCCTTGTCTTTTTGCAAATGTTTTTATTTTTAGGTTTGTTAACCACTATTCTGTAGAGAATTATATCTGGGGGGCAGTTGTTCATTTTTTCTCAAGACTGGTTCTGCATGTATTATATTATAAAGTAGCAACCCCCCCCCCCCCCCCCCCCCAAGAAAACAAAAAAGAACCTCCTCAGTATCTTTTTTCAATTTAAAATTCCAACACCACTGTTGCAGGTGAGAGACACAAAGGACAGTGCATACCTGAATGGGCACCTGATTGGCTAATGAGCCAATTACCTGAATCAGCAGGAGCTCAAGAAAGCCACAATACACTTATAAAGAGATATGCATCCACAATGATATTAAAAAAAAACTGTAACACCCATATAGAATCTTCCATGAACAGTTACACAGCAATGATTTATTAAGGGGAGAATCAATGTTCCCCAACTAATACTTCCAGGTGGAACAAAAAAATATTTGTTGTACTAACAGGCATTTGTAAATCCCAACAGCTATAAAGTTCTAGAAAGTACAGTAGGATTAACAAAAATATTTTTTTAATCCACAAATTATGTAAAAAGGCATTATGCACACCCAGTTTATGAAATATCAATTTCAAACATGTCTGTAACCACTGCCGTCATTTACATTTTTTAAATATGAACTTTTCCAAGTTCATATTTCATATTTTTAACAGACTGAAATGAACGGAAAAGACTGCATTCCTTGTTGGATGTTTGATTTTCATAACCTTTTTCCTTTATTAATTATTGAAACAGTGGCGCCATTTAGATCAATTAAGTATGCTCCAAGAACTATACTGTGGTGTGTTTGTTTTACTTAACAGCAAAATACCACCACAGTTTAAATGATTAAAATAGGACCATCCTTGGCATTTTATATATTGCTATACTAAAAAAAAAAATACACTAAAGAGACTTGCAGGCATTGATTGAGATGTTGGTTTTCATACCCTGGATATTATTATTATTATTATTATTATTATTATTATTATTTATTTCTTAGCAGACGCCTTATCCAGGGCGACTTACAATCGTAAGCAAATACATTTCAAGTGTTACAATACAAGTAATACAATAAGAGCAAGAAATGATGGCAGGATCAATGGGGTTTTTTTGTATTTGTTTCCCAGCCCTCTCAGCTCCTCAGCCAAAGCCAGAGAGGTATTTACTATTTACACCCAGATGCAATCCGAAAATGCACTTCAATTAACACCCAGTTATACTGCGTTAACATTTATTGGATTGTAAATTAAGAATGCTCATTTAATTCAAAGCCATTTTTCCTTCGATATGCTGTACAATCAACAAAGCTATAGCGTCTAATTATAAGTTATAGAAAAAAGAAACATTTTATCTCTATCTGTGAATATTGGATAGACAGCAGGTAAAGACATACTACAGGGCTTCTGGATGTGTATATTTACAGACAATATGTATGTTTTTAATTATATAACAAACATAAAAAATAAATCAAAATTAATTTTATCATTGGATACCTGCAAATAAGTATATGCAAATATAATGTACAAATCCTTTATATCTGAATTGCAACAATACTGGAATGTAAAACAAACTGTTTCAAATCAGTAACACATAACTATTTTTCTTGTCCTCAAGTTAACCCTTTGAGTTACCTGTTTATGCTAATTTTGTTTTAATAAACTGGCCCTGTCCCCCAGTTAGCAAAGCAGTACAACCCGCAAAAGTGAGAAACAAGTCAGAAGCAGCTTAAAAAATACTGGTATGTTGTCCTTTCGTAAAATTACTGAATTTAGATCTGCCAGTGGCTAGAATACTTTTAAATATGGCCCATTTTCAGTGTGTGAATGACAAGGTAATTGAATTATTGGATCTGTTAAAAGGCACAGCACACAAATCAGTTTAGTATATCACTCATAGTATTCACTAACTCAGCTTGTCAAGCAGTTAGAAGGCATACATCTCACTTTGTCCAAACTCTTTAGTTCTAAAGGGCTTCAAAGGCTTTGTGCCTCACATTTTAAAGGAGGTTGAATGAAACCTGCCAGATGGATTTCAGCATCCTCTTCCTCTGCTCTCTAAAAGACTTGGTCCTATACAGCCTCTGCTCTGTATCCTTGGATCCCCTGCACCCCAGATGAGACTGTGTGCTTTCCAAATCCCCACTGAAACTGCCAATGGTCTCACTGGAGAGACTCGACTGACTGCCAGAATAGAGGTCATCAGACACAAGTTCTCCTTGACTGAGACCAAGTCCAGATAGAGAGCCTGAGGAAAAAGTACTGTGGAATCGGGCTGTTTGGGCCTTCCTTGCCTGTGATGAAGTTGGTGTCAGTGGTTGCATAGACTCACTGCTGCCCCCTTGCTGTGACCGGAGGAGGACACATCCGAAACTGACATCCATTTCTGCTTCTCATGTCTCCAAGGTGTGTGGTCATCTAAGATGTTCTGGGATTCACGTCGAAAAAGCGGATTGCTCCTCTGAAGTCTTAGAGAATCTAGGTGCATCTCAGATCTTGAGTGACTCTTGCCTGCAGTACCACCACTTATCATGGCTCCCAGTCTCCTCCAGAAACTCTGTCTCATTTTGTTTACACTGGAGAGTTACTGCCACTCATAACTCCACAGGTAAAATGAGACTGATTCTGTTGGGAAAGAGTCACGTCCACAGATTAAGGTGGACAATTTCACAAGCACTCTGTAAGTGTTGGAATAGTGCTGAGGAAAGCAGGGCCATAGTTCCTCCTCTTCCTCTTTCCAAGTCTTCACCTCATTCAGTCCAAAACTAGATGCAGGATAAAAAACGTGTTTAGTTTGTAAATGTCCTTCCTGCTATTTGTTTTCAGATCATCAGAATAATAGGAGGTTGCAGAATTCCTGCCACTGTTGCTAGAATTTTGCCATAGTTGGGAATTTTGAAACCCTTTGCTACTACAGTTCAGGGATCAGACCAGACAGCAGGTAGAAATCTGTCTGCGAAACCCAGAATTAACAGCATTGCCCCTTGCTGCTGTGATTGAAGTCAATGAGAGACTCTTATGGTGAGCAGATAACAGCTGCTCTCTGATCTCAGCATTCAAGGGGGCTGCAACAGAAAGGCACCGGTACTTCAGAACCAGCTTGGAGATGTACTTGTCCAGTTTACATAACTGTGAGAAAGGAATCAGCTCAACTGAACCCACAGAATTGTGCCTGGAATTAGATCTTGCAGTTATATATCCTAACTGGGTCAATGCAGGAGCATCAGATGCTAAGGTAGTGTTACTGCTATCACTGTCTTCACTAAGGTCCTCTCTGGAAGAGCACCGAGATGAAGACCACAGCATGCTGTGCCACAGCATGCAAAGGGATTGAGTATTCATAGACCTCACTGGTGTCTCGAGAAATTAAATTGGACTGGTACTTTGGGTTGAGACCCAGCTCAGGCTGCAGAACTAAGACAGCACCCTTGTAGGACTAGGGACAAAGGTCAGCAATTGACAGGAACCCCCTGAGCAATTGTAGGTCTCCTGTAGAGAAGGGTCTCCTGGGTCTGTTGCTGGACTGCTGTTCACTGCTCTCCCTTCACTCCCCAGCAGCAGCTGATCTGAGTTCTGACAAGCAGTTGGTACTCCTTGTGGTATGCTGGCGAGATAGAGAGTGAATGCTCCAGTCCGACCCAGACAGGCCCTCACTGTACACTGAGGTGCTGTCACTCTCCTCGTAGAAAGCAGAACTTGCTTGGGAGTTGGAGTGCGATTGATTGTCCGGAGTGCGTTTTAAGTGTAAAAATTGCTCATATGGTATATTGGAAATCATATGTTTAAGGTGATCACTATTCACATGCAGAATCGTATTTCTATCAGTTGCTTTTTGAAAGATAGAAGTGTCCAAAATGCCATTGCTACAAATCAAAATGGATAGATCTAAAATATGTTTTTCCAACTGACTATATTCCATTGTGAAAATTAAATTAAGATTATTAGTATTAATGTATTCGCTAAATAAAATTAAATCAGCTTCAGAGCCAGTCAATATCATCAGAATATCATCAATATATCGTTTCCAACACAGTATGTTTGGCAAAGGAAGATGAGATGCCCTGTCATTAATGAACAAGTTTTCCCAGTAGCCCTTGTATAAATGTGTGTAGTTGGGTGCAAAAGACGACCCCATTGCTGTACCCTGAGTTTGTAAGTAAAAGTTATTATTAAACATAAAATAATTTGATCTTAATACAAATGCTGTTAATTCCAACAAAAATTGAGCTGGTAAATCACTGTTTTTTAAGAGCCTCTAATCCCTCTTTGTGTGGTATATTGCTACATAGGCTTTCCACATCAAATGTAACCAAAAAAGATTCAGCAGGAACTGTGTATTGGGCTAGTAATCTGATAACATATTTTAGATAAGATGGTATTTTTTTTTGTAATTTCTCTAATGAAATAATCAATAAATGGACTTAAACGTTCAGAAATTGAATAATTGTCTGAAACGATTGGCCTTCCTGGTGGTTTCAAAGGGTTCTTATGTATTTTTGGCAATGTATAGAATACTGGTGTTATTGGATATTCTATCTTAAGAAAATCATATTGGATTTGTGTTATCAAGTTACTAGCTTTGGCTCGATCCAAAATATCATCTCTCTCCTGTTTGAGACGCATTATTGGATTTGCTGACAGGGGCTCATAATAATCTTTATTATTTAACTGTCTAAGAACTTCAGTGACATAATCATCTGCATTTTGAATAATGATGGAGCCACCTTTATCAGCAGATTTAATAACAGTCATCTTATTTTCTTGTAGTTGGCCTCTCTTTCCAATGTACTTATATTTGAATTTTTCGAAGTAAGATGTTTCTTTATAACACATTCAATTTCTTTTTCTATCAGTTTAGAAAAAGTACTTAAAGCAGGATTTAGAACTGCTACTGGAAAAAAAAAGTAGATTGTTTGTTAAACTTATTCAAGGTATTACATTCAAGTGCACCTGTACATTTTGTTGCAAAATAAAGGCATTCAGTCTATTCATGGGTACAAAAGAAAGACCCATACTCAAAACTGTTTGTTGTTCCTTAGTTAATGTGGTATGTCTGACTCCTGGTGGTGATTCTTTGCATCGTCGTCACGGGCCTGTCCTGAATTGTGTAAAGATTCACTTGTATGTCCTTGATCACTGAAGTCAGTCCGTGTTCATCAGAGTCGGGCGTTCTTTGATGTGTCGTTTTCCCCGTCTTTGATTGAATCTTTTGCGATTGGCTTGCCAAATATACAATGTCCCACTCTTGTAATCATCACAGTCTCTTTGACATTTCTTTAATTTGTACGCTTTCAATTCGTTCTCAGATTTACTTAGTTAATTCCTGTTTTTTTTTCTTCTTGTAAGTTAAAATCATCTGATTTCATTTTATCTTGCATCTTCTCCTTTAGTTGTATCACTTCACTTTTCAGGGCTGTGCTTTCGTGTTTAGTTTGTTCAATTATGCGTATTGTTAGATCCAGTGAGCATTTATTTAGGCAGATAAAAAAAAAAAGAAAAAAAAAGAAAAGCTGAAATATTTGAAGTACACAAACACACTGAACTGCCAACAAAGTCTGGGTTTTGATAATATAAAGTCCATGGAAGCAAGAAGGAAACAGTGTACAATTTCACAGATTTTATTAAATTCAGTTTTCATTAAATTCAGTTAAAATGTTTTTCTCATAAAATACATTTAAAATCAAATTCTGGCTACTCGTTTAAAAAGAACGTGTATATGTTGAATATTGTTGTTAACATGTCCGTGTCAGGATATCGATTCAACTTGTCTCACTCCTTTTGAGCTGAGGTGACAGAGAAGACAGCTCCCGCGTGCAAACCATTACAAGACAAATTAGTCTACGCCTTTGTTATTTCGTGATACTAAGTGTCCTGTTATCAGTTTCACGTCGGTAATGGACTTTTCTTTAATTGGGTTATTTACGATATTGATTTAATCAAATTAGAAAGGCTACAGTTCAATGGACAGACTGAATGAGCAAAACGCGAACAATACCGTGCAGACCAATTCAATTACAAAGGTACATGTAATGTATTACAGCTGTGGCGGGCTATGTAAGCGTGCGCATATTTTTGTATTTATTTAACAATAATACATGAACAAGTTGATCAGCTGAACCATTAACTCGACACTTTTTATTTTCTTTGCCATTTTCATGAAATACCGATAAACGTTTTGCCTGTTAACCCTTTCAGACGATGAAACCACAGATTCGTAATTGTTTTTCTTTAATGTATTGTGACGACTGGAGCTCTCATGGATGACACTGGAGACAAGGTGTGCAGGGCTAAATGACACTAATTTATTGTTTGAACAGAACTCAATACCGTCCTGAGTCGCTGTTTGGCCAAGGACCACGCCACCAAAATAACAAACTCCCTTGCCACTCACTAAATTGTAGTCCCCCTCCCCCAGTTCTTTACGCTCTCCCGACCGTAACACAGCCCTCAGCCTCTCCCTCTCTGATTTGCCACACCACAGGTTAGGTAACCTCAGACTCACTCTGTCAGACAATCTCGTTATCTGTCTCTCACTGTCTCACTTTCTCACTTTCTCACTTTCTCACTTTCTCTAACACTGTCTCGCCCACTCTCTCCCTCCGGTTTCGCGCGTCCCAGGTCTTTATACCCCTGCTGTTCCCGCGTCTTTGGTCAGGCCAATCGCAACTCCCCCTTGCACGCGCGCGCGCACACACACACTCCATATCTAGGTGGCGTGGTCTGAACCCTAACAATATACAAAACACCAAAGCCCAGGACACACAAACAGGACAAACAACCAGGACAACACAAAAGTCCAGTTGGCTGGGTCGCTACAGTCATGGATTACAGGACTAAACATGAAACAGAAAAAAGTAAGTGACGGGAGAGAAAGTTATAGCACACGATAGGCATTAAAGCAAACAGTAGCAACCTAGCTGTAGATAAATACAGATACAATACATTTCACTGGATATTTTAATGAACATGTTGAAATAAGCAGACACCAGTACTCAGTGAACTATATAAACTCAGCATTTCCTTGACTGAAAAGTTCTCACTGTTTTATATGAATGCAGCAGAACTTTAAATCAATAAACAGATAGTTTCTCCTTTCATAAGACAGTTGTTGATTTTAGGATTTGTGACTCTGTCTTTCAAATAAAAAAATAAAAAAAACGCCAGCAGATGTCGGTATAACCTAATCAATTGCAATACTGTATACAATACAGCGTTGGTTTGTTTTTATTTTATTATTTATTTTAAAGGGGAAGATAATCTCCCCTTTCACTTTGAAGTACTGTAAATAATTATCAGGTTCGTTAAACTCGCTATTATTATTTTTTTTTTATAAAACCCAATGCATAGGTTTTATTTGTATTTTTTTCTTTCAGTTTTTGTAGCATGTAGGAAAACACTGTAGAACATGCTTAAACCTCCCCTCACCTCCAAAATTATTGGCACCCTTGATAAAGATGAGCAAAAAAGACTGTATAAAATATATAATACCAATACTGAGCTATATTGTATTTTTCCAACATGTGGAATATATTTGACTTTATTAATGATTCAATGGAATCTACCAAAAGTACACATTTCTCAAATTATAAATTTATTTCCCCCAAAAATGAAGTGTCACAATTATTGGCACCCTTGTTTTCAGTATTTTATGCACCCTCCCCTTGCAAGGATAACGGCACTGAGTCTTTTCCTATAATGTTTAATGAGATTGGAGAACACATTGGGAGGGATCTTAGACCATTCCTCCATACAGAATCTTTCCAGATCCTTGATATCCTTTGGTCTGCGCTTATGGACTGCCCTCTTCAATTGAAACCACAGGTTTTCAGTGGGGTTCAAGTCCGGAGACTGAGATGGCCATTGCAAAGTGTTGATTTTGTGATCAATTAACCATTTCTTTGTGGATTTTGATGTGTGCTTGGGGTTATTGTCTTGCTGGAAGATCCACTTGCGGCCAAGTTTCAGCCTCCTGGCAGAGGCAACCAGGTTTTTTGCTAAAATGTCTTGGTACTGGGTAGAGTTCATGATGCCGTTGACCTTAACAAGGGTCCCAGGACCAGTGGAAGCAAAACAGCCCCATAACATCAAAGAACCACCACCATATTTTACATTAGGTATGAGGTTCTTTTCTGCACACACATCCTTCTTTCGACGCCAAACCCACCGCTGGTGTGCGTGGCCAAAGAGCTCTATTTTCATCTCATCTGACCATAGCACCCGGTTCCAATCGAAGTGCCAATGCCGTTTAGCAAACTCCAGGCCCTTACGTTTGTTGGTTGCTCTCAGTAAAGGCTTTTTTCTGACAACCCTTGATAAAGGGTTCATATAGTACCGGTGCACGCGGTGCTTGGTACGCCCTGTTCATATAGTACCGGTGCACGCGGTGCTTGGTACGCCCTGTTCATATAGTACCGGTGCACTCTGTGCACTCGATACTCGGTGCAATAATGGCAAGCAGTCCAGGTCCCATGCTTGTACGTCCTGCAGGGCTAACATACCCCAGGAGGACAGGCATACCCTGTGTGTGCGATGCTTGGGCATCCAGGGGATGTGGCTTGTGATATCTGCATGGCTTTTCAGCCCCGGGTGCATCAGAATAGGCTGGATAGGGCCAGGGAGACGGTTTTGTAGACAGGCAGTCGGCAGCCCTTGGAGCGCCAGAGCACCTGCTCCTCTGGCTGTTCCGCAAGCGAGACAGGTTAAGCACTCAAAACAGGTGAGGGACATAATGGACCTCAAGGTCCAGATGTCCCAGGTCCTGGAGCTCCTGACAAGGCAGCCCCGGCATTACCGTACCCTCCTTCCCCCAGGGAAGATCAGGGTGAACGGGGGAAGCATAATCCCAGATGGCAGAGGAAGACGCGCTGTCGCCCTGGGGTGAGAGCTCCTTCCCTACTGAGATGGAGGAAGGAGGGGAGCCTGAGCTCTCTGCTGAGGTGGAGCCTAGTTCCGAGGTGGCCTCGGAAGCTAGTGTGCCCCCACTCTCGAGCTCTACGTCTGCATTGCAGGTCCCCTGGATGACAGCGGCTGAGCCACTTCTTTGGAAGGTGCGGAGAAGCTGGGCCTGGCAGGTTTTCCCCCCGTTGATTCCACCATTGCGGCCTTGGTCAAGACTTCACCGGTGGGGGGTTTACTTAAAAATCCTGTGTGCCTGAACCCGCACACCTGACACACCTGAAGAGGGCATATGCAGCGGAGGCACAGGTGACCCGCCTTGCAAACACGGCGGGCATACTAACTGTCTAAGATTAGCCCCGCTCCCAGAGCCGGTGGCCACCGAGTTACATCTCCTTTCAGGAAAGTTGCTCCAGATCTCCAGTCTTCAAGGGCAAGCCCTAGGCCGGAGCCTGGCAAAACTGGTAGTAGCTCGCAGACAGCTGTATCTGTCGCAGGCAAGGAACCCCGATGCGGATAAGGCGACGCTGTTAGACACACTGATATCCCCGGGGCATACCTTTGGGCTAGCTGTGGAGGAGATCCTGCAGCGCTCCCACCGAGAACACGAGGCATCTCGGCAAGGGGCCGTACTACTCCCTCCCCATGCTCCGGCGCGGGGCAGGTCGAGCCGTTGGCAATCTCCCCAGGCTCACACTATTACCAGGACGGTTCTGGTTCCCACGGCTCCGCTGGGTGACCAGAGGCATCGCCTACAGCGTTCCAGGAGGCAGTTCCAGGGCCATCGCCCTAGGCAACCACCCCAACCTCAGCAGCCCCAGCTGGGGCCCTGAAGACTTGCGGCCTCAGACTCATCCGTTCTCTGCACACCAGCTGCAATACTGGCACGCTTGCACCTCGGACACCTGGGTGCTCGCTACCATGCACCCTCTCGAAGCAGCGACTGTTGCACTGGATTGTGGACACAGTCTCGACTGCATATGATAGTGTCGGTTTGCCCCCACTGCACATTCTACCAGAGGGTTGACTACATCTTGGGCCTTCTTCAGAGGGCCCTGGCTGTCCGATATCTGTAATGTGGCTAGCTGGTCTATGCCGCATACTTTCTCCAGGTTTTATCGCCTTAACGTGATAGATCCTTCCTTGCCTTCATTAGGCACGAGGGTCATTGAGGTTGCATGGTTCTGATGCCTCCCTCATATGCTGCCGTTCCTTCTCCCTCGCGACGGCTCTGGTATACTTTCTTATAAGTAATGTTTTGGTGGTCGTCTTCGAATTGAAAGGGAACATTAGGTTACTTACCGTAACCCTGGTTCCCTGAAAGAGAAGACATCCACCAACCAGCGAGGTCAACTCGGTCGCCCTCATGGGTTCGATGCAAAAAGAGAAATGGGTTCCGTGGGATGACGGGTTTAATCCCTCGGTAGGCGGGACCGAGGACGTCACCCCTAGGAAGGGGCCTATCGGCAGCTCTGATATAAAGAGCTCAGTAAATACCTACCAATATGCAGGCATATCTCATAAGTAGTGTTTTGATGTTTTTTTTTTTTTCAGGGAACTAGGGTTGCGGTAAGTAACCTAGCATTATTCACCAGTACCAATTGTAATTGATTGCAATTGTCCTCAAGCTAATTGAGAGATTGTTAATTGTTTAATTACATCAGGTACAATAAGGATGAAACCAAAACAATGCAGTGAAGCACGATAGAATGGTTAAAACCAAAGACTGTAAAAACTGGTCAATTTATAACGTTTGCCAATAGTATATTTCATAGTAATAAGATTTGATAATTTTAAGGAATTGACCTTCACCTCCAAATATAGCACAGTATGCGATAAGTCTGCAGTCGGGTATTGCTGTTGAGAGCCTAACTTGTAATTTGTTTGACAGTTTTTTTTGGTTTTTTTTTCCAAGACAGATTGGGTCAATTGCAAACAATTGAAAGCACTGTACTATAAAGGGAGGCTGGTACAGAGGCTGGAGGATAATAACAGGGCCCATCTAGATAATATTTCAAAGAGCACTGCAGAAATTCTAATCATACTCAGTTTTTTATTCACTATATTGGAAACATCATCACTACTGTAGAGAGAGATATGCTTGTGAAACTGAATAGTTGAGAGGCTTCTCTTTTTCTTGGTTTATATTTATAAGTATGTTTACCTACACCGGTGAAGCAAGGAAGTGCTCAATATTTTCAAGTGTCCTCCCTGTAAAATGAAAAACATTAATAAACATTTCATTACCTCATGGCCAGGTCTAAATTCATAACTTGCCAACATTTGGAATCTGCCCAGCGGGTCACTGAATGCATTCCCTTCAACTCTACCGATTTAGCCGGTACAATACAATAAAAGCAAATTCCCTACAGCTTTAAAGAATTTTCAAGGATAAATATCGGGACTTTCTAACTGCATCAGGACGCGGGACATTTGCTAGGAAATCAGGATTGTCCAGACCATATCAGGACAGTTGGCGTGTGTGTGAATAGGGACTGAACTACCTTCTTATATAGAGTATGTTTATGTGTGTGGTTGGTTGTAGTAGTTGCAGTGTCCTCCTGTGAATTGCCTGCTATGAAGCTCAAAGGCGTGTAAGACATTTCTTTTTCCTTAGACTCACTGTTTGAGTGAAGTCATCACTTAGTAAAACCACAGTAGCATTGCAGTCTGAGGCGTATCTTGGCTGAAGACCAACAGAGAGCGCTGTTTGGGTTTTTGCACTCTAGCTGGGTTGGAGAACTAAATAGTACAAATCCAATAACAAGTGATGCAGGGCCTGTATTTAATAAATATGGGTTAGGGTTTATATAAATCATAGTGGAGCACATTAGACACACACTGTAACTTATTAGACAGCCTTGCTCCTGCAGCAATTTGACAGCATACATATACTCAACTGTTGAAAGAGAAAGAAAGAAAGAAAGAAAGAAAGAAAGAAAGAAAAGTTTATTTTTAGAAAGGGAGGGCGTGCAGAGATAATCTTTAAACTCAAGGTTCCAGAGACGCTTTCCTGTAATTCATTGTGTTCGCTTTCCATGTCGTAATGCTATAGTTTCATGTTGCACTGCTGCCTGTGAAACATGCTGAAGTTAGATGTATTTAATTCATAGTATCAGGGATAGAAATAAGACTCCTATTGCATAGCAGTTTCTCCCATTCCAGATTTTATTACAAGCTTGCTTACCTTAGCTACAGTGTATAGGGAACAAGATCAGGTGTGTCTTATTAAACTCATAGTAAAACCAGGAATGGATCAAATTGCTATGCACATGTCTTATTTCCTAAATTCATTTCCTGCAGTAAGGAAATTAAAATTATGTCTTTGTAAATCATATGTTGCAAGCTTATTCGACAGCTCATATATCATAATCCATTTGAGATTGCAACGTTATATTTTAAGAGCTACAATAAAAATACTATTTCATATTGACTTCTTCCACATTACAACCCGTTCTCACACAGCCAATTCACAAGAATGTCCGGTGTGCTTTGTTGCTGGCATGTGACCTAATGTGGCTGTCATATTGTGATCATGGGACATTTGTTGTTACCTGAAGATGAAGACTTAAAGTTTGAGATATGTATTGAGTGATAATGGAGCTTAGGAGATGGTGTTACGTATAAAAACATTTGATGCAGTACTGTCATTTCCTTGTTTCTGTGAATTTGTAGTTCTATGTATGCTAGATAATGGATTAGAAATGTAACACCCACAATGCAAGTGTCCTTGGTGTGTGGGAAGCACGTCGTCCTTCATTCAATCAGTATATTAGTCATTCCTGTGATTTATACATGTAACACACTGAATTCCATGTTGCTTCACTAGGAGGCGACTCACTGTTATGCCTTTACCAGGTGAGCCTCTTGTGTCTCACTTTTACCTGCAGTCACTACATAGATGTAAGGCTGGCAATTATGTGAAGTTCTTCTGAAGCTACTTGTTTTTTAAACTAATTGAAGTTTCTTTAAACATATGTTTTGTCAGATTAATAATAAAACCAACAGTAACAGAGTTATACAGAATAGGTATCAAACTTTACACATATACACATGCTGATAGTTCATTGACCTTGGGAGGTTTTGTTCCATTAAACCAGTTAGCTCTTCCTCCTTTTCTCTTTTTTTTCTTTCAAGGCGGAGAGGTAGTACCTCGTTCTCTTCTGACAACCTGTAAATCGACCTGCAGTAAACGCTGGGCACCTGAACAGAACAGCGCCTGTTTCACCAGCTGGTATTTATCCTGTTTCAAATTCCAAGTGGAAGGAAAGCTAGAGCGATCAGGCAGGACTCTCTAAACCTGTCAAAGGAGTGCTACCCAAGGTTTTAAAATCCGTTTTCAATATTTTATAACTTGAACACTCAGTAGTGCTAATATAAGAAATATAACAAAAATAAATTAAATTACAAACATTGATGAGAAGACATTGATAAAGACTTGTAGTTGAAACATTTGCCACTTCATTTATAAGCTAATTTTGGTATCCCTAAGACTTTCATTCTTATTTCTTATGATGAAGATGGGTTATTTGCTTATATGCAATATTTCAAAAGCAACATTATAGATAAAAACTTCATGTGTTGTAGATCAAATCAAACTCCATCAAATGTTCTAGATGTACTCAGACCATGTGATCTACAGTAACGGTACTAGGAGTTTATCTGTAGCACAGATATCTGACACATTTGCATGCCTTAAACAAACACAGAATCAATGAAAAGCGCTATAATAGAGGGAACAGTATTAAAAACCTAGTTAAGGCTCTCTTGGCCATTTCTAGTACATAAGTCTAAAATTGCATGGCCAGGTCACTTTTACTTTTAATAGGAGCTATTAACATTGAAATACAACAGCTTACTGTATTTATGTATGAATTACCAGTTTTCAGTATGTTAACTGTATCTGTTAGCAGTGTGTGAACTGGCTTTAGGATAATCTTTTATGTATTAGACACTTATTTAGTATATTATTTCTTTATTATTATTTTTTTTAAATGGCAAAATACATGTAACCATTTCTTGCCTGTGGGGCTCCAGTTATCCAGTTATCCACATTGATGTTATTACATTTACTGCACTGATGACCATTATGTTAATATTGTATGTTTTGTGATAACGATAATACTGAAGAATGTTCAGTATGCCATTCTGGTGAAAATGGGAGCCATAGCCATATCACTTTAATACTGCTTCTGCGTTATAATGACATAGGACTATACAGTCCAGCAGATTGGATATTAGTGCTTGTTTTCAGGAAGCAGGGCATTTTTTTTAAAAGAGAGATTGGGGTCTATTTAAGAAAAAGAACATTAAAATTTGTGAACACAAATATGCAAAACCAAGGGAGGGTCCCATTTTTAACAGCAAAAGCAATACTGAGTTCAAACCAATTGAATGGATCTTATTGCCTTTCGATTTTGCGAGTATAACAGCTTTTGATAACCTGACAGTAATACTCTTTTCCATTGTAGCCTGGAGTCAGTCGATTTGTCATGTTGAATTGCTCTTCACTACAGAGTCATGCTTTTAAAATGCTACTGTACATTTCTAATACTGAAAAGCCATCAATATCATCAACCCCACGCCCCAGGCAAAATACAGAAAAGCCTTCTAATATCATTTCTTGGAAATATCAACCTGCAGCGAGCATTTACCATAATACTATCCTGAATCACAAGAGGTGAAGAGTGGTGGTTATTTTGTGGAAGAAAATGAAATTGTATTCCCCAATTTTGGATTACTTTTTTTCCACTCCAAAGTAATGTAAACGATTGCACAGCTGTGTCTGTGGATGTCACTGGCGTGGCAGTGCAGCTGCACATCTGTCCACTTGCAATCTGGACCCCTGGCCTACAGGGTTACTGAGGGAGTTCAACAGTGCATCCCTGCCTCCAGTCATCACTGAACGTACTTGAACCCTTGGGTTTGCATTCCTATAGAAATGAAAGACAACCAACTCACAATCAAAGCCATGAACAGGAAAATAATGGTTGTAAATCAGGGTGTTAGATTTGGTCTCATTTCTTAAACATTTAAACTGTAGGATTGAAAATATTTCAACTTTGGCATGTTGGGAATCAGAAAGACATCATGAGAAGCACATTGAGTGATGTAGTATTTTTTTTTTATGAATTACGATAAAAGCTCTCTTTAAGGCAACCTCTCAATTAAGACCACATTTTTACAATATAAATTTTTACCATTTATTCAGGATTTGCAAATATTTCAAATACAGCGTTCTAGAAAAACCGCTACATCCTGGTATCTGTGCAGTCGGTCACATGGTCTGATTACAGCGAGCTCATTGGAGCGATAGCAAAAAGAACCACGTAATGATGGAAAACATCATAAAAAAGATAAGGCAATAGTTAAAACTCAATTCTAAATGTTTAACACTTCATGTTTAAACTCAGCCTGATCTTCAGTGCTGAATAAGTTGTTTCACTGCTCTCTATCCTGCATCTCTGTCTCACTTTATTGATGGGAGATGCATATGTATGCCTTTCAGAAGGAACCAAAGATCTAGCAGCCCTTATTAGAGGCACATGAAACGTTTAAGATACTAGATCATTAGGGGATTGCTGTGTATTTCAGTTGCAGGTACAGACTACTGCTGTTTTCACTGTGCCACTGATAAATTTCTCTCAGGCATAAACTGCTTGAACTGCTTGACAAGCAGAACATTAATACTTGATTGCATATAATTATTTTTTACCTGCTGGCAACACACAGATCTATATAAATCAATGTATTTGGGATTGTGTTAACAACAGAGGAAAGAGTGGCACAAACATAAACATTTCTGATACGTCGATTTGTTGTTGTTTTTTTTTATAATGGACACCCTGCTGAAAATTGAAGCAACTGCTGGTAAAGTTGGGAATTGTATTGCATGTTTATTGGTTGCTCGCTGGTCTGTAAAGTAATTTAAGAGTGTAATCAACAGTTAAATGGCTTTAAAATGTCACAGTAAAGGTGTTATCATTTTTACTTGAACCTGCACAGCTCTTAAACTAGATATACAGTGTCTTGAACCAGCATGACCACCTGAAAACCAGTAGCACCAGCTCTTCCAACAGAGTTTCCAATAGGACACCACTGTGTGCCTTCAGTGATGGGTCCAAATAAGAAAGCATTCAAATGCAAAGTTTAAACAATCATAAGGCATCCAAATGCACTGTCATTATGAATTATGAGCCCTATTGGTGAGATGGGATTAAAAGCTGTATAACCGCTTCTGCAGACGAGCATAGCTGTTTTCCATAGTGGTTAAGAGGGCGGTTTGCATGGTTGCTAGTTCGAACTCACCTCCGTTACACCAGTAAAAAGACTACTACAGCCAATTAACCAGATAAAATAAATTTTAAGTGCCGTAATGTGCTGTGCAATACATATTGTTCAAACGAATCACCAGGTGACGTACGTTAGTTTTTACCTTAAATAGAGAAGGTATAAGAAGCATCCTCAAAGTTAATCTTGCAGCTTTGAGGGCGGAATGCAACACAGAGATTCTGTATAGTAAATCCTTGTTTTTAATAAAAATGACTTTAATCGTGCCATAGTCTTATATTCCAGACATCCCCTTGCATGCACGCATACTGTACATCTGGGTTGTACATACACTTAAGCTGAATGTCTGACATTGTCTGAGTTTGTAAAGACAAGAAAACAGATGAATCAGGGGTCGCCGAGTGACTCACCTGGTAGAAGCACAGTCGCGTGGTGCGCAAGGCAAGTCATACAGCGCAGGTTCACATCCTGGCTGTGCGAAGTAGGCCGGCCTTCGCTGGGGACTCCAAAGGGAGTGTCGCATTGGCTGTGGCGCTGCTGTGGGTCAGGGAGGTAAAACTGGCAGGGACTGTTTCTCTACAGCAAACCCTGCTGGCCAGGTGCCCAGTGAGCTCAAAGCAGACATGTGCAGGGTTGGCCTTTGTCCTCCAGAGGTCAGTAGCTTGCTGACATCCGCTCTTGAATTCCTGGGTGAAAAAGGAAGCTGGCTTGGTTGTGGGATAGGAGGAAGCCCACTGAATCTTCGGGTCTCCTGAGCCATGTGGGGAATTGCTGCGGTGAGGAGAAAAGCAATTGGGCATTCCAAATTTGGTGAAAATCAAGGGGAAAATTAAAATTGGACACACTAAAAAATTAAGAAAACGAAAACAAAAACAGATGAATCTTGAAACAGTAGCTTGCAACTTATTTTTCAGGATTAAGTTCTGTTCTAACTTATTTGGCACTGTCGTTCTTTAGCTTTAGGTTTTGGAGTAGTCAGCCCCTTGGTTCTGGTGCTCATTTAGTGCAGAGAAGGGCTGAGAACAGCAGGTGGTTCTCTCTGTCCAGCACCAAGATAGTTTTGCTTGAGTGATGCTTTTGTTTTGTGCATTTTGTCTGTTTAATTGTTCATTTTGCTTTTGTTATAAAAGTGTGCCAGAAGTGTTGAACTGCAGTCCTCTGCCTCTGTCTGCTATTCATGCCTCTAGCCAGGCTTGTCCACAACCCTGCCCTCCCACAAACATGCAATACATTCAGCTGCATTCCAGTGGTAGAGGATGTAACCCACTGATGCTAGTCTCTCGCATGTCTGGGTATTGACTCGTTTGCTGAAAGTGCTTATAAGAATGGAAAAGTAGCTAGTTTATCCTAGAAAGAAATGTGTGCAAAGGCCTTGAGTGATTTTAATAGAAGAGAAACATAATGTCACAAGACCAGTTGGCTGACTCAGCTCTGTTGGTTCTTTCATATATTTTATTCGTCACTGTGGATCTATAGTGGCATTTAGTTATGATTAATGTGTTTTGTGTTCTTGGCACAGCAAATATTAAAAAAAAAAAAAAAGTGATGAATTTCCTGCATCCTGATTTTTAACCTTGCAAATAACTGTCTTGCTGCCATTCAGAATGGTAGTGTAAATGATTTAATGGAGTAGGGGAATAGGCATATTACATTCTGGTTTCAAAGGCAGTGTTTGGGATGTGGGCGATGTAGGTGTAACAGCAACTATAAGAATGTCAGCTTGGCCCAGTGTCTGTGGTCTAAACAAGTAGCCATAATTGAACAGGTCTATAAAGCGCTTTGTGATGGTGGTCTACTATGAAAGGTGCTATATAAAATAAAGATTGATTGTTTGATATGTGGTGCTTTGGAGACACTGCTGCAATGGAAACAGCAATTCCTTTGCACAGGACTAATAGATTTCTGTTGTTGTGTGAGGAAGGCAAACTGTTCACCATATATTATTATTTATTTCTTAGCAGATGCCCTTATCCAGGGCAACTTACAATTGTTACAAGATATCCCATTATTTTTACATACAATTACCCATTTATACAGTTGGGTTTTTACTGGAGCAATCTAGGTAAAGTACCTTGCTCAAGGGTACAGCAGCAGTATCCTCCACCAGGGATTGAACTCCAGTGCTTTCATTTCTACTTAATCAGCTAATACTTTCAATTGAGAGTTGCTCTGGTTATTTAAGGTACTTTAGGCTGGCGGAAAGACCAAAGGCAGCTTTCAAAATAGCAGCAATTTGACTAACTGTCATTCCCTGTTTGGAGAGGCTTGGGGCTTAATGGTAGGGATTCAGGTCAGCAACAGAGTTTATGGGAAGCACCTGTCTACCAGCACCCTGCTTGACTGTGGATGGTGCCTTTGCCCCTAATGTTTCTTTAAAAAATAGGAATGGGAGTGTTCACAAATGAGAGAAAAGAAGTCATCCTTTTAATATTTAATAACTATAGAGCATACCGTCCATGCAAGTTTATGGAGCGTAACCAACCAGGATGGTTCCCTTTGATTGATCTGCATTGCATCAAAGGCTATGGGATAATAAAGTATACTGTATGTGGAGATATTCCTGTAGGAAAAAAATAAATAATAATGTGTGAAGAAATTGCCATAAAATACAGAAGTAGAGGTCTTGGGGGCTCTTTAAATGGGCTGCACATTGTATTTAAAGTAAAAAAAACTAATTTGTGTATATATATATATATATTTTTTTTTTTTTTTTTTTTTTTTAAACTTGGCCACTTTTGCAGAAATGATGTCTTAATAACATTGTTATCCTGACTTGGCTGTTTTTGTGCATCTGAAATGTTTTTGCTCAGATATCATTTCTTTTTTTTTCCCCTGGGATTTGCAGATTCCTGAACACAGTGCTTTAGACTGCTAGGTCATGGGGTTTACTGTTTTCATCTTGTCTAAACTTGGCATAAATTAGATGTTGCTGCTCCACAACCCCCTAGTGGCCATGGTGGTAAAGCAAAAAACAGAATAAAAACGTGTTTTTTTCTCCCCACTAACTGTATAGAATCATTGGTTGTTGAGATATCTTGTTTTTTTTTTTCTTGAAGTTCAGTCCTGCATATGGAGTCTAACATGAAGCAAACAAGTAACTAGCCTGCTGTAATTCAAGATTAAGATTAACATATTAAGTTTAATATTTTAATATGTTTTCTTTCATTACTTAAAGGATATCTAACTGAAAATGGTTGACAAACTAGATTTTAATAATTCCATATGTTTCACATTTATTTTAACTGAGGTAGGAACAACTAACATTTTTCTGATTGACATCAGTTAGTAAAGCTAATATTGAGAACCAGCATGCATATCCATAAGGTCATTGGTAATCCTAACGTTTCAGAATGTATCAGATTATATTATTGCAACTCTGTATCTACAGAGCCACGTCGTTGGGTTGTTTAAATTTTAGTTCACTTGTTTCTATGTCCTGGTATGTTGTTTTATCTGAACATTCTGTGCTCAGAGGGTACACACCATGTTCTGGACCATATTATTTAGGCAGAAGGATTTATCAAAGAGCAGACCCTCTTTGATGTGTTTTACTAGGAACTAGCTTGAGGTTATGGCCCAGATGGGATCAAACTTTGCTGATTGATATAGGTGTTTATGAAATATATTTTTCTAAGCAATGTGTTATTAAATCCAGATTTCAAAGAAAGCATTTTAGATTTTTTTTTTTTTTTTTACAAAATTGTACATAGATAATGGATTTACATAACACTCCAGATAAAACAGTTTTTTTCATTATTATTTGAAAAATATTATTTTTCTGGAATTTGAAAAATCTCTGAGAATGTATTTCCAAGAACAGTATAAGAATAGAGAGCAGGAGAATAATGGAGGAGGTCAGCAACTGAAAGGTACTATTTAAAGAAAATGCTATTGCAAATATTGCGTTAAGATATTAATTGGTGAAGACAATTTGAGCTTGGTTATTTGGACAAAATATACAGAAGATTAATTTTGTGTGCCTTTAACTTAATCCTATATTTTCCCTAGTAAAATAGAGTGACATAAATGTTGTTACATTAAAGCTGCAGTCTATAACACATGTGTTTACCACTGATTTAATTTTCTTTAGCTGTTTAGTATATAGGCATTGTAGAGGACCTCAGGGGTCTTTGTGTAGTCCCTGTCTTCTTTGAAAGTCAGGGTACATCATTATTTTGTCCATGTTGTCACAACTGTATGTATTTTCTATTTTATGTTTTGTCCAATAATGTATGTCACCCGTTTCCCCCACTTAATTTAAATGTCACTTCACTGCTAACAAACTCAATCTCCAGGAAGTTTGTCTAGGCTACAATGAATGAGATACACAACAACAACAACAACAACAACAACAACAACAACAATAAATTAGCTAAGACACATATTTGCAAATGCCTGTTTGCAATATGCGGTTGATTCATTCAGTTACCCAGTAATTAATTATATTAAGCAGATTTCACTTTACATGGCTGTGGCAGAGCAAGAGCCCTGCTTGTAAATAGTGTAGTGTTTTATGGTGTTTTGGGGGTGGTTTGCAGGGTTAATTCTTGTCCCTGCCAAAAACATGTTAGAATGTGGCTGCTCCTTAATTGAACGTTTTTGTGTTTTGTTTAAATCTTTATTTTGGCCCGTGTGTCCTTTTTGTTTGTATTTAGTGTTTTGTTTATTAAGTGTGCGCTTTGGTGCTCAAGCTGCAGCTTCCTGGCTTCTGAGTCTCTGTCTCGCCGCTATCTTGTCACTGTGGCTAATATAATTTTCTTTCCAGCTAATTTAAAAATGAAAGAATACTTTAATCTAATTCGTCTAACTATTCAAACATGAACAATCCATATCTTTACAGCCCTGTTGAAGAAATGTAATTCCAAACCAAATATGATTGTGAACACACACATACACACACACACACACACACACACATACATACACAGAACTGGGCAGATTATAAAACATCATTTGTAATGATATTCGGAGTGTAACCTTATCCAGTGTTATTGTTCAAGAACAAATTGGGACCTGTGAAGTTTTCAATATGAGTTACTGTCAGAGGTCCACTGTGTTTAATTAAAGCCTATTACGCATTTTAATATTGCAGTGCAGCATACCGATATTAAAAAAGAAGCACATGTCACTTCAAAGGGATGTGTTTGAAATTGGTAGTATAGTACATCCTCTTATTTTCAGTCAATGGTATTGGAAGATTTCCTTGAAATATAATGTATTATCCACTGTGGTGAGGTAGTGTCCTGGTCAGGGCTGGTCAGTGGCAAGACTAGCAACCCAGACGGAAACTGCAATTTACGCACTTATTCTATACAAACAAAAGGTTTAAACAAACACAAATTCAAAACAAAACACTTCAGCACAGCACCCAAGCTACAGCTATCTCAGTGCCTTACACTGAGGGCACAACAGTCTGCTCTGCTCTGCTCTGCTTTGCTTTCTTCTCTGCTGCCGCTACTTGCTGCCAACAAACATTTATTTTTCCCCTTTTTAAAGCATTTGATCAGGGGTTTAATGACAATAAATCAAATAACACCTGGCCACATTCCACACTTTTCCAATTCAAAACTATGTGGCTGAGCAATGGTGGCCATTTTAGCTCCACACTGTTTGTCCAATCCTGATCCAAGATGGCTGTCAGCCACAAAAAAACATATTTAACTTATGCAGAGCCTGCCGCACCATGATTATATTGTTATTATTCAGTATTATAAAGTTCCAGGAATTCTAATGTAATGCACCTAGTATTATACCGAGCATCAAAAGAAACTTATCACTATTATAACACATTTATTTTCGAAAAAAAAAAAGGTTTATAAATGATAGACATTGACAAAATGTTTTTGGTTTCTTTTTAAACACTCAATCATATCATCCTTAACCATGACACGCTTGACTGAAGCATATGCACTTAATCACCTCATTAGTGAGACAGTTGATTGGACACTGGCTATGGAGTGATTTTAGCTGTAGAATTGCAAGCTTGAATAAAAGCAATAAAGAAAATCACAGAAAAAAAAAAAACAATATGCCACGTCTGTCAAGAGAGCAGCGCCTTCGTGCAATCGGCACGTTGAAGGCTGGAGTAAGGGCAGCGTACTGTGGCTCGCCGTCACTGTGTCAATAACAGGCCACAAACTGGGAGACCAAGAGTCACAACACCTGCCCAAGATCGACAGATCATTTTGCAGCATCTTCGTTATGTCAATTGTTAATCAGCACAATAAAAAGTCACTGCACCTGCTCTAAAACAGAGTTTGTCATTTTTCGATCAAATCTAGTGAATTTTATCCAAATGTAAGTGATGTTTCTTTTGATGCTCATATATAAGTGATACATTTCTTTTGATGCTCAAATATAAGTGATACGTTTCTTTTGATGCTCAAATATACGTGATCAGTTTCTTTTGATGCTCAAATTAGAAGTGATACGTTTCTTTTGATGCTCAGTATATTTACAAATGTTCTGTAATTTGGTACAGCTGTTGCTTGACTTGGTCATTTTGTGATGAAAGCATGATCCTGATTACAGCTTAATAAATCAGGCCCTTACTGTTAGTTAGTGTGATAGGGATGGCTTTGCAGGGGTGACATCAGACCAGAAACACAAAACCAAAACAAGGAGATGACAGGGCAAACTGAGACACTACGGTGCTCAGCGTTTTATTAAACAAGAAAATAAACAGTTTTAACAAAACAAAACACTCAAAACAAAAGGGCACGCTGGCCAAACAAACAAACAGAACAGCAACAAAATAAGTATTGTGTATTGTGCATGAAATAGTGAAACAAAATAGTACCAGTAAAAAAAAAATCACACACACACACTGCGGTCTATGTATACACACACTGTCCGTGCAGGGGAGGGAACACAGATAGAGACAGAGAGAGAGAGAGAGAGAGACCAGCATCACAGTGTAACCTGTTCTGTTTCACTTCCTAAATTCCTGTCGGCTACCCCCAGGCTAAAAACACCCAAGCCGCTCTCGTTCATTATTCAACACTGGCATATCAGCCCAGTACTGAGTCGGGATGCTCCATTTACTGGTCTGTTTCACTCTCTCTTACTCATCGTTCCAAGCTCCAAACGCTGCGTTCCCAGTCCTGCACAGACAAACACAAGCCCCAGGATGGCCATCCAGTCTGTAAAAACATGTGCTATTTATATTCCGGTGTGTATATTGATCAATAATTCAATTAGTCGGTGTCCAATAAGACAGATAAAGGGAAACGGGTGGAGTAGCCAACATAACATGATGCAAATCAATGATAGTGTCAGACAACATAAAGCATGCACTAATCAAATCAAATCAATAAAATTATAAAAATAATAACACACCAGTGTAAAATAAATGTGAACAGGGCATTCTTGACCCTGTTACATATAGTTCACCCCTTTTTCTCTGTAAGTCGCTTATGAATAAATAAACAAAAACCGAGTTCAACTGTATAGCAACCTCTGATCAGCTTGTGCAGACTTCAGGGGCAAAGGTAATCAATATTGCCTTGTTTACATCTGCGATTGGGACCAAGTCCTGTTTGTTTCCACAGGCAGCAGACCTGTGGAAACAAGCTAGAATTGCAAACTGACAACAATCAACCTCTCCAACTCATATAAGCGGAATATTTTTGGAGTTTTTTGGTGAGATTGACCCCCCCCCCCCCTCCCCCCCCCATTTAAGTGACTGTAAAACGAGTGAATGAGGTCTTGTACTTGTACCATAAAATGCAGCATGGAAGGTCTTTAATATATTAATTAAAAAAAAAACAACATACTAATTCTATGCATACATGTGAGGCGTGTGAGTAATAATGGATTGTCCAGTCAGTAATTTGTGTGTAAAAGAATAAATAGTTTTATTATTTTTCTTTACACAACAAAAATAATAAAAAATTAAAAAGAACGGCGTGAGGGAGGGGGTGCTGGAGTAATAATCAAAAAGAAGAGAAGTGGAAACGTCCTTAATCGTATTCACGGTGTTCCCCAGACATAAAACAAAAAAGAACACAAACAGAAAAGAAATTATCAGTCCAGTTTCCAATTCGTATCTCCCGAAATTCAAAACAAACCGCCACCAAACTTTCGTTCTCCCTCCGCCCGTTACTCCGCCTATTTTCCCTCAGGACCAACCCCGAACACAGTAGTACGTTCCCTTTAGTATGCAACGTCCCGCCTCTGTAGTCAGTGGAACACCAATCCCCAACTGACAAGTGTCCTTATAACTCACTTGACTCCAATGACTGGAATTTACATACTCGTACTTTCGCCCCTCACCAAGGTGCCGCCCCTCATAAAGATGACTTTCGTCATGGTCACGAGACCTTGGTAAGGGAAGTCCTGAGTTGGTTTGATGCCTTCTACTGTCGGGGGGGCTGAATTACAGACCGAAACCCCTTTGACTCATCACAATACTATTTAAGACTTACTGTACTTGCATATACATTGAGGGCCTGTACCTGCTTTCATGAATTCAAGTGGGAGATGATTCATAGGTTCTCAAGGCTTTATTGTTGGTCATGGTCTGCTAGCATGGAGTTTCTGATCAAAGGTGAAATGTTAGAAATTGGAAAATGCAGGCAGTACTGCAGGGGTGCTGTGAGTGACTACTCCACTACTGCCTTTATTACAGTATGCCTTATCATTTTGCTATTTAGGTGCCATGGTGTTTCTATCTGCAAGGTATAAAAGGCTAGTGGCAGAGCTGCTGGGGCTGACTGGCTGCGGCAGGGATCATGAGATTATCTGGAACCATCAACGGAAGGCAGAGCACAGCTCAGAACAAGAAACAAAACAACTGCTGAGAGAAATATCATCCCCTATTGTTAAAGAAGTGAACATGCAGAAGTCTTAATTATGTTTTGTTGGGAGTTCATCGTTATTTCCTTAAAGGTTATGGTTTGTAGCAGCAGCCAAGACAGACAGTCAAGAGGTGGTAATTTTCCAGCGAGTGAGATTCTCACACAAAAAACGTTTCTGCTTTTTCAAAAAAGAAAACTTGCATCACAAAGACTGTGACAGAGTTTCTCTACTATATGAAAAATGTAATCTGATATACTTTTTCACAAACATGCCTTTATAGAATTTGATTAGACCCTTTGGGTTTCATAGTTAGAAAACCCTTATTTCACAATGACAAGTTCTCTACCAAGTGGTATGACCAGGCATACACACACATGCAGCCTGTGTACACTGAACCTTCATTATATGAATGAGAGCTGTCATTTCAGATACAATTAAACTAATGATGCCGAACTGTTTAAAATGACCAAATTCAACAGCAGTTGCAGATAATAAAACTCTAGTTGTCCCAAACAAGAGTAAACCTGGAATAAATAAGCAGTGAACCAGACACAGCTTAAAAAAAGAAACAAAAAGGTGACGGTGATCCTAGGAACATGGGACCCTCACCGAAAAAATATTGCATAAATATTTGTGTAAATATTTGTAAACTACATGTTTTTTGGAGAGCTAGCAGCGGGCCTGGAGTGAGGAATATATTTCCTTCACTAATAGCTTAAGAAATACCATTAAAAGGTAAAATACACTTTTAATATGTGTTTATTATATAACAAAATATGAAACCTAAAACATGATGGCAATACATACTGGGTAATATTTACTGGAAATGTAAGTTAAGGATATGCAGTAATCACTGAGACATGGTCACATATCTCTCTAACACATAAATTTAAATTCCCTGCAAACTCAAGGCTGCCTTTGGAGACATTATCCCCTAGTGATAGTATTATGGCACTTTATGTATTATTTAATAAACAGAGTCTGCTTGGTGGATAAGAAGATACATGTATTATAACCCGGACATGTTGGCACTGTACTGTTGATGCACCAATTGTATACTACATAGTACACAACATTTAACTTGTTTCAGACAGTTTTGGTCAAGCTACCTTTTTTAAGCAAAGCCTACTCCTTGTTACCTCAGATTTCATCTCCAATATTAAAGGGGCTTTCAAAAATCCAATAATACATTCCTCTCCCAATCCCCAGTTATATTTCCTGAAGAAGGCTTAAATGTTCAATTTCAGGTTATTTTTAACATTGTTTTTCCATTTTAGTGTGTGTTTTTACAGCCTTTTTGTTTGTACTTCTTACCCCCCACAAAGACTGTTTGTTTTTTCTCTAGCTCTATTAAAGTCACTTAATAGGCAATTTCCTTGTTCAAATGTATTCACAGGAATGGTTGCTTATTATTAAAACCATAACAAAAACTTTGAATAATTATTGCTGGAGCGAAGTGTTCTTATTCATGAATGCTGACATGGCTCACATAATTCAGTTTCCTGAACTTTCAGCAGATTCTTTCAGCCCCAAGGGAATCGCCTCTTCCTTTGCGATGGTGTTGGATTTTGCCAGGCAGCAGCCCATGGTCATGACTTGTGAACCTGTCATTTCCTGAAGATCGGACCTTTGCCACTCAAAAGTGAAGCCCTTAGTTGTGTCTTCCCATAATGCTTTCCTGTTATGCAACTGCAATATGCTGTTAGCCTAGCATTTAAGTTTCTATATTGAGAAATATTGGTACAATAGAAAAATTATAACATTTCTGAGAGGAACCCAAAATATAATGTTCTTTCTACCTAATTTTCACACCATAATATGCACTTGACCTTGACCTATGTACTCTGGTAATGCTGG
The DNA here is from genome assembly GCF_902713425.1 of Acipenser ruthenus. NCBI lineage: Eukaryota > Metazoa > Chordata > Actinopteri > Acipenseriformes > Acipenseridae > Acipenser > Acipenser ruthenus. The sequence continues at coordinate 12,968,929 of NC_081200.1, read as the reverse complement.
CAAACAAACAGAGCTACACAAATATAGTTTTTACACATGTTGCTGGTTTGAGAGTTCTTCACTAGGTTTAAAGGAGTTTTTGGGGTAATCAAAACTTTACTGCCTTCTTCACTGACTTGTTACTGCATGAGTTCTTTCCGTGCCATAACCATATAATTGTATAACTACTGTATTCTTATGTGTCTGTGTTAGCAGAGCCAAACATTGTGTTTCACCATTGCCAAAACAAAGCAAATTGTAGCAAACAAAACTGAAGCACAAGAAGAAAAAAAATGGACTGAAAAACCACTGTGCTTTCTCTTTCAAGTGAATTAAAAATAAAAACACTGTACAAATATAAAAAAAATACAGTAATTTTACATTCAGTACATTTATAATCGGCTAATACTCACAGTAAGTGGGAGAAGTGGCAGACTCTCAAGTTACAGGTAAGCTCAGCAAGAGCAATACAGAGACGCAAAGATTTGCATCAGTCAGAACAGATATTAATATTAATAATGTTAATAATCTTGGAGAATGAATATCCGCACACATAATGTGATCTGCAGATACTTAAGACAGGAAACATTTTAACTGCATGTGTCTGTAAGCCTGACTTGGATCGCAGAATTTGACAATTTTAATTGCCAATACAATAAATCGTCTCTGTGAAGTGCGATTTTCTGAACACACAGCATAAGGTATGAACATTGTATCTTAATTGTGTATTTAAAAAAAAAAAGACTAATGATGGTTGTTTTATTATCCATAGAGACGGGATATGTTGACGCTTACAAAACAAGCCACAGCAGCCAACACACTTCACTTCATTTGAGCTCCTAATACTGTTGACTTGTTGTACATTTTGTTTCATTTGTAAGTATCTGCTATTTACTATCACAGTGACACATACTGTACTCTCGCACACCACACTCTCATAAGAACAATGTCTGAAAAATGCACAGTATTTCCAATGTGAATGCAAGTAAAAACAGATTGACATATGACTTCGAGGTACGGATTTGGAGTCCCCCTATTGAGTAACCCTGCTATATAGTATACTATGAACTTTATGATAATGTTATATACAACAGGTGCGTGTTATACAAAGGATTTACCTCAAGGCAGCTTAGTCATGTGTACTATGGATGCAGTGCATGTTATACTTTGAGTAATTGCAGAATATAGCTCAACAATGAGAATGTAGTTGTAGTGTAGTTTTAACCATTACAGGCTTTATTATGCACTCCGATAGCCGCCTCTATATTGCAACCAAAAGTATTGATAGTATTCTATACTCCTTCACCACCATTGCTCATGGTGATACTGTGAACAGGACTAGGATAAAGGTGGGGAAGGTGGGAATTTCTGGAAAAATCTACACTCAGCTGTGTAATACTGAAAGAAAAAACAGCCAATTGGCAAACTGTGTAGGGAATCCCACATGATATTTGGTACCTTAACACACTGAGGCAGATCTATGAAAGCCAAACGGATGCTGCTCGTATCTTTTCAATGACACATGGAGGGGGCTTCCATTGAGTTTAGCACCCGCTCTAGGTATGTGTAACTTTACAACCCTCTAGGTGTTCTTTAAAACTTTGACCCTTTCCTTTAATGCTCTCTGATGTGCGTTTCGAGAAGTCAAGGACAACATCTGGGGCTGCGCTTTTCTCATAAATCACCAGCCACAGGGATATAGGAGCCCACAATGAGGACCTGGGTCTCAGTACTGAGTCTGACAAGGTGAACAAACAATCCCATTGAAACCAGATGAGAAGGAGTCTTTGATGTAGTTGAGAGAGGGTCAGAAGCACTTTCAATATGGGCTCTGCCACAGAACTCAGAGCACTCTCAAAGGTACATGGCCTCGCTGTGTTTATACAGTCTTAGGTTTCTGCTCTCCTCGCCCTTTTAGAAGAGGCTCCACTTCCATCCTTGTCCTGATTGCCAAGTGGAATTCCTTCCCCAAACTTAATATTGTTCCCTTAAGGATTACTGCCTATGCAGCTTATTTTTCAATTTTGCTGGCCACTCATTATAAATACTGCAGGAAGAAAAAAGTTAAAAATTGGATGAACAGAAAACATTTGGATTCCATTGGTTTTGTGTCATTGCAAGGGTCTCAGTATGAGAGGAGTGTTGGAGTGGAGAGCCTGCCTGTGTGAAACCTCCACCAACGCTCCTCTCATACTGAGACCACAGGCCAGTTTATATACCATGTGACTGAGGCTTAATTGATAGGCAGTTACCTACTTATGCCTCGAGGCAAGGACTCGTTAAGGCAGGCTTTTCCTGCCAACCAAAACTCACACCTGTGCATCCACATACACACTTTCCTCTTATACATTCCCCCACCTTGCCACACTCCCCAATGATAGACAGCAGCTTGTCTCAGAGGACAGAGATGTACCACACTATTGTCCAAGCAGAATCTAGGTTGAACACAGGATCCCAATCCAAGGCTTCCATTGCTAACCATTAAGAATTTAAATCCTTCACCAGCAAATAATGAACAAACCTCTCCTAAACTTGTTAATATGTGAAAGTGAAATTTAAAAAATCATTATTATCTTATCACTTACCATTTGGAATCATCATACACACACACACATACACAGAAATGGTTAACCAGTGTGTATTGGTATTACCATAGTGATATGTATATATCTGTATCTCCTGACACTGAAGGCCATTTGGAAAGGGTTGGGCGTTCCATGTCAGCTTGCATAATGGTGGTGTTCTTGCTTAACAAAATCCATTGCTGTTTTGGAGGAGGGGGCTGTTACTGAGAATGTTTTGGCATAAAAACAGAATACCCTTCCAATGACACAAAACCAATGGAATCCAAATGTTTTCTCTCAGTATTTATAATGAGTGGCCAGCATATTTTGGACAGATACCAATACAGTAAAAAAAAAAAAAAAGAAAAAAAGAAAAATAAGCTGCATAGGCAGTAATCCTTAAGGGAACAATATTAAGTTTGGGGAAGGAATTCCACTTGGCAATCAGGACAAGGATGGAAGTGAAGCCTCTTCTAAAAGGGCGAGGAGAGCAGAAACCTAAGACTGTATAAACACAGCGAGGCCATGTACCTTTGAGAGTGCTCTGAGTTCTGTGGCAGAACCCATATTGAAAGTGCTTCTGACCCTCTCTCCACTACATCAAAGACTCCTTCTCATCTGGTTTCAATGGGATTGTTTGTTCACCTTGTCAGACTCAGTACTGAGACCCAGGTCCTCATTGTGGGCTCCTATATCCCTGTGGCTGGTGATTTATGAGAAAAGCGCAGCCCCAGATGTTGTCCTTGGCTTCTCGAAACGCACATCAGAGAGCATTAAAGGAAAGGGTCAAAGTTTTAAAGAACACCTAGAGGGTTGTAAAGTTACACATACCTACAGCGGGTGTTAAACTCAATGGAAGCCCCCTCCATGTGTCATTGAAAAGATACGAGCAGCATCCGTTTGGCTTTCATAGATCTGCCTCAGTGTGTTAAGGTACCAAATATCATGTGGGATTCCCTACACAGTTTGCCAATTGGCTGTTTTTTCTTTCAGTATTACACAGCTGAGTGTAGATTTTTCCAGAAATTCCCACCTTCCCCACCTTTATCCTAGTCCTGTTCACAGTATCACCATGAGCAATGGTGGTGAAGGAGTAGAGAATACTATCAATACTTTTGGTTGCAATATAGAGGCGGCTATCGGAGTGCATAATAAAGCCTGTAATGGTTAAAACTACACTACAACTACATTCTCATTGTTGAGCTATATTCTGTAATTACTCAAAGCATAACATGCACTGCATCCATAGTACACATGACTAAGCTGCTTTGAGGTAAATCTTTTGTATAACATGCACCTGTTGTATATTACTCTATCAAAGTTCATAGTATACTTCAGGTGTCTGATTTTCGGGTTTTATCTGATTTAACCCGATTTCTACCCCCCGAATGCTTTTTTCTGCATTCGGGTTAAACCTGGAAACTCCCCGAATAGGCACATACTGTATACGAATAAATGCATGCGCAGTTGTCTGTGATTATATATATATATATATATATATATTTCAAAATTAAAGCAATATAGCTTGAAGGTTTTTGCTTTTTTTGCACACTTTTCTTCCCAGTTACTTGTTTTATGAGTGTGTTTAAGTCAAGAGCATTTACATGTAACAGTCGATCGTTTCTCTTTGTAAAGCAGCATGGAGTAAAGTTGTTTAGTTTTCCTGTATGTTCTGTGTGCAATTATACTTGGCAACTCCACTACAAAATAAAACTTGATTGGAACGGAGAAATGCCTCCATTTACAGTATGTGTGTGTGAGAGAGACAGAAAGAGAGAGAACGAGAGAGAGAGAGATGTCGACAAAAGTTAATGTGTGGAAATATACATACGCTGGGGATTTAAATTGTTGACGACAACTTTCTGGTCAACACTTTAATAGTAGTGCTGTTTTTGAAGATTACTAGTGACATTTTGTGAAAATGTGGTTTCCATGCGCAGAGAACTGGTACACGAGTGAATCTAAGCTGCTGTAATAAAGCAAAAATTATACCCTGTGCCTGCTTGGTTAATAATGTGCTTTACTGCTCTTGACCAAATAGTTTATCAAGAGGCTCATGCTGTCAGAGATGCTCCCCTTTCTTTTAAGTTGTGTTGGATTTACTTAATGATGCAAACAAATAAAACACAATCAATACGTTCATTTGCAATTTTATTTGGTCAGTTCTGAGAGGGCATCAACAACTTGGATGTTGTTGCGATCGAGCCGGCTTATGACATCCAGTTCCCAAACTATATTTATTAACGTGGAGGGCAGACGCGCGTTGTCTTTGGACATAACTGGGATCAAAAAAGGGACAGGAATTTATTCAGTTAAGCAGCTCACTTGCTCTTCGTGTTTAACTTTAGCATAGTTTTTACAGCAAGGGTATTCTCAAACAGCTGCTTTAATATTATAACAAATGCATAACGCAGTTTGTGGTAAGTAGTTTTATACAGAACTGTAAACCCACAAGATATATACAACATGACAGACCAGACACAGCAAAAAACAATAAAAAAAGACTGCCTGCATTATCATTAAAGTGAACTACTCCACTGCTAACCATAAAGTCGCCCATCAGCCACTACTTTCTGCCGTCTTGGAATCCACAGTAACAACTGACCTGCTCCCTTGCAATATTTATAGTTAAGGATAAACATGCTCATTAACATTTACACGTGAAATGCGGGTTTCCATGTGAAACTGCGTGGTTTTCCCGTGTGTTTCGTCATTTACATGAGTAAATGAGATTTACCCTATCCCTCTCTTTGGCCGTTTTTTTCAGCCACAAACCTGATTTACCCGAGTAATTCTCCCAAATGTGCACGCGCATCGCCATTTCACATGTAAATTGACCCGCATGGAGAACCCATGAATGTCACCCGAAAATCAGACGCCCTAAATATACTATGTAGCAGGGGTACTCAATAGGTGGACTCCGGTCCAAATCCGGACGGAAGTATATTTTGACATTTCCCCAGCTTACCACAGGAGATAAGGCCTACCTGTTCAGAATTACCATGGAGATCTGAAGCCTGCCACTGCCAGCAGTGAGTGAGTTAAGATGAAGCTTGTGTGAGTACAGGTTACAGCATGTTAATCCAATCAATCAATCTTTATTTTATATAGCACCTTTCGTAGTGGACCACCATCACAAAGCGCTTTACAAGATAGTGAGGAACAATGCATAATATATTAAATATAGTGAAGTACATTTCATACAACAATAAAAAAACAATGCAAATATAGGCATTAATACATTAAATAAAAGGCTAGGATGTGAATTCTAAACAATCTTCATTCAGCTAAACATAACTTATTCTGTCCTAATGAACAATAGTAGCACAATGGCAGCTACAATGGCATGAGCTTTTTCAGTGTTGTACCACACCAGTAACATTTTCATATTCAAACCTGCATTCTGCTGTAGAGCAAAGCAGGACTGCTGTACAATGTTGTTTTCCAAATTCATTGTGTTGCCGTGGCTGATGCTCTTTTGGTTCTGTTGGGGTGTCTTCAGGGTATTCTAATTGATAATCAGACTGTATATTTTCTGAAAGGGAAACTGCCTATTTAACATGTTGATATAGTATGTATGGTAGTACAATGTAATACAAAGGCATTATCTGCTTCTCTGTAAAATCTATACGTTGTTATACATGCTTCATAATAAGAGGCATCGTTCCCTTGTTGAATTGAAGTTCTGAAAATGTGTTGTACAGTCACTGACCTCTTTACTATTCCACAAGGCATCTTCAGGCATCTTATGGGGTCTGCAGGTCGTCATTGTGCTAAAAGACTGGCCAACCTGATATTATAGTAGGTGATGGGTCCCAATGAAGTTGGGAGTTGATGTCCATAGTATTAGACCATTTATGGTTAAATGTAAAGATGATTAGTAAATCCATTTTTAGATGAAAAGTTGAGAGGTCCTGTTTTCTGTATGCTTTTATTTTTGAAAATAAATACTCTGGGAACTTAAATTTGAGGATTTAAATTATTAATCAAAACTGGAAATATCTGTGTGTTCCACAACAATACAACAATACAACAAGGATCTGTCCGCTTGATATTCTGAAACTTTTAGTTTCAAAATTGTAATTTTCTTCTTTACTAAAAGAATTGTCTTCAGTATTTTCAATGTTTGACATTTTTTAAGTGTCTTTTTTTAGTTATACAAGAGTAATAATAAAAAAAAATGGTGATTTCATATACAGTACTGTGCAAAAGTTTGAGGCAGGTGTGAAAAATTCTGTAAAGTAAGAATGCTTTCAAAAATAGACATGTTAATATTTCTGCCTGGGAGAGACCTTGCTGATGCAGTATAACTACCTTGTGTCTTGTTGCTGTGCTCAATCTTGCCATGGTGTATGACTTTTGACAGTAAACTGTCTTTAGCAACCTCACCTTGTTAGCTGAGTTTGGCTGTTCCTCACCCAGTTTTATTCTTCCTATACAGCTGTTTCTGTTTCAGTTAATGATTGTGTTTCAACCTACATATTGAATTGATGGTCATTAGCACCTGTTTGGTATAATTGTTTAATCATAAACCTGACTATATGCCTACAAAATCCCTGACTTTATGCAAGTGTATCTAGAAGAATTGATGCTGTTTTGAAGGCAAAGGGTGGTCACACCAAATATGGATTTGATTTAGATTTTTCTTCTGTTCACTCACTTTGCATTTAGTTAATTGATAAATATAATCTATTAACATGTCTATTTTTGAAAGCATTCTTACTTTACAGCATTTTTTCACACCTGCCTAAAACTTTTGCACAGTACTGTATATATATATATATATATATATATATATATATATATATATATATATATATATATATATATATATATATATATATACAATATATGCACCTCAGTGTGTCCCAAACCGGTTTGTGATGGTACAGTTTTGTATCTATTACCCGATGAGTCCAAACTGGTCCAGGCGGAGCATGGTACACAACGTCAGTGTGTTTTTGGATTTCACTACAGCAAATACTTACCATGCAAGCTTTACAAACAAATACTTACCATGCGAGTTTCACAAACAAATACCATGCGAGTTTCACAAACAAATACCATGCAAGCTTCACAAACAAATACTTACCATGCAAGCTTCACAAACAAATACTTACCATGCAAGCTTCACAAACAAATACTTACCATGCAAGCGTTACAAACTAATGCTTACCATGCGAGTTTCACAAACAAATACCATGCGAGCTTCACAAACAAATACTTACCATGCAAGCTTCACAAACAAATACATACCATGCAAGCTTCACAAACAAATACTTACCACGCGAGCTTTACATACAAATACTTACCATGCAAGCTTTACAAACAAATACTTACCATGCAAGCTTCACAAACAAATACTTACCATGCAAGCTTTACAAACAAATACTTACCATGCGAGCTTCACAAACAAATACTTACCATGCGAGCTTCACAAACAAATACTTACCATGCGAGCTTCACAAACAAATACTTACCATGCAAGCTTTATGAACAAATAAGTACAGGTCATCATCTTCCTTTTCATTGTTTTCGCTGCCAGTTGCTGTAAAATCAGTATTTATAAGGCTGTCAATAGCGTGGATAACGAAAATGAAAACAGCAACAAGACTTCTTTCAAACTTAATGTTCACAAACGATCTGTTGTTTCTGAAAAGCCACAGAATCCCAGCATGCTGTGTGTCACAGAATGCCATTAGACCTCTGATGTAGTGCAAATACTTCCAAGGTTAGCTGTACCTGAGAAAATGCAGTGGATATGCAGGCAGCCATTTTTAGCTAGACCTCAGCTGGACGGTCTAGCTGAGATGCACCTCAGTGTAGCTAGTGGAAACGAGTCATAAGAGTAATCCCCTGAGTCTCAACAGTCTTACTTAGTCAGGACTTCAGCAGGCACTCTGAATGTTTTTATGATCACAGAACTCTGGTATAGTGGCAATTCTAAAAAGCTAGTTGTAATCACCTGGGGCTAGGACTTTTTGTTTTTATGCGAGGGTCAAAATTAAGTTTAAAAGGAACATCCATTGGAAATGGCTTGAGAGGAAATGCTGCCAAAAAATGTATTTGTAGCCGGGCGCTGTTTGGCAGGCACTGTTGTGTCCCTACATTACTGGTAGCTCTTGTCTATACTGTGAAATCAATTGATCGGACCTAATCACCACCCAGGTGTGCGTATATTTAATGGGAACCGCACGGCCCTTTGTGGTTTATACCTTATATATATATTATATATATAGGAAAACAAGCCTCCATTGGACTCAAAACCCACTGGCACCCACAGGCTTGCTATTGAACAGAGCTCTGAAGGACTAAGTAGAAACCTAGTGTCATTTTACTTCAAAAGGAAATTGTGATCCCTCCAAGCTGTGCAATTAGCATTGACAAAGTCTGTGATGATTAATAATGCACTATCGTAGGGAATACACCATCCGCCAGATTTAATTATGTTCTCAACCCTTTTCTGGCGTCAACCAAAGCAAATAAAAAAGAAGCCTTTTTCAGCTAAGTACTATACTCTTTCTTAGTAAGCCACAAAGTTCCTGTGTTCCCGCTCTTAAATGACTTCCTGGTATTGTAGTAATTTGAGCTTTAAAACCATTTGACCACATGAACCTTTAATGAACGCTCTAGTTTTGTTGTAGTAAATCCATTCCAAACACAATAGTGTGAACGGCTCATTCTGCATTCATACTCAGCCATCCTCACACTAGATGGCGATGTGTTAACTAATTGATTTGGACTAGGTGCAGGAAAAGTGAATTTGTCTACCCCTGATCAAATCTCAAACTTAATCTAGTACTTCTGCTTTAAGCAAAAAAATGTGTTAACGAACACCCCTTATATACCATACTTCCTGATGCTGCCTCCTGAAAACTGTAGCATTGAAATGTTCTGAAATGATTATTAGGGGATGCGTATACTTGAAGATATATTACACTCTCTTATATTACAGTAGATACAAAAAGCAATTGGATGTTGGTTATTTGTACAGGGGATAACTATCAACCCTATTATTAGTCTTATCAGAGAGGTTGTAGAGGCACAGACCGTGAATCAAGGGGTGTTTTTTTCTCCTTTGTGCTCCTTCGTGCTATTCAGCTGTGAAGAATGTGCAGATCAAAGAAAGGGCATGTCTTCCAGGAAAGTGTCAGCATCTCATTGTAATTTCTCCCAAGAATCCGTCAACCACCTGCTATAGGCTCAGGAGGAGGACAAACAGAGACAGATCCAAGGAAAACATTTATTCTTTTATCGTGTTTGAAATTGAGATATGTTGGACATGAGTTACATGTACTGCATGTTTAAAGTAGTAAAGGGGTTGGACAAAAAGAAAAAAAAATCAGATGTTACTAAGATGTAAGTGAGAGTCCAGTTTATCTGGCCACATCTGGTGCCTGACCTGTAGGGGCCCCTGCTGTATACTGAGGCGAACCAACTCCAAATCTCTCACCTCCTCCCTATGGGTTCAGATAAGTAACTGGGTATGGGTTCAGATAAGTAACTGGGCATGACTGGTATTTAGTATATTAGTATAGAAATGTATATTATCAGTGTTATATAAACTCCTCCGGGGGGTGAACTAACGCCATTGACCTTTGACCTAATATAATCTCCCCTGCCAATGCACAGACAGAGACGTAGAAGCGTGGTTCCTTCAACCAACATTTGAATCGTGCTTTTAAATGCTCTTTACATGTAAGACACTGTGTGGAGTCCTAATACCCACTGCACTGGAAGTCAGCTTGGAAAGTCTTTATCCTAAAACGATACAGTGTTGTGGCAGGACCAATTTAATCCATGTCAAAGTAAAAATAAAGTCTTTAAAACTAAACGATGTACAGCAGAATAATGTGACTTAGGAAATGTTTTTTAAAGGCTTTGTTTATATTTAGGGCTTCTGTTTTTCGGTTTTTATTAATTGTATTTTTTGGTGCTTATTTTTAGCTATTTGAGCTTTATGTAAATCGTTTTATTTCGGTGCTTTCATTTTTTGATATACTGTATGAAATTAGTGTTTTCGGTTACTTTTCAAAATGCTTGAGTGTTTTTTTTTTTCTTCTGTCAAAATATGTGTAGTAACTCGACAGTACTTGCACACTTAAGTTGTACCTTGTCACGGCCACATTCTTCTGGGGTTTTCGTGTGTAGGCATTTTTTTACTTTTCGCCATAATTCTGTTTTAAATCCTCCGTATCTTAACTGTAATACAGCTTTAAATCCTGCAAACAAGCCTCCATTCCTGATTGTAATCTCGTTTTAAATCTCACAAGCAGAGTCTCCAATAGAAATGTAGGAATGTGCTGTCATTCAGTAGTTGGGCGGGTTTAAAGTATTAAGAACAAATCAATGATAGATACAAGACAGAAAGGCGGGACATTGCCCAGCAGCACTGGGAAATTTATTTATTATTATTTTTGTAGTAGGTTTTATTTTTTAATGGGAAAAGCGTAAAGTCAATGTGAATAGATTAACCATTTCCACAGTTTTCCTGGGTTTATTGGCTATCCACTGATTTCATTTTTTTGTATCGGGGGTATTTTATCGGGTTTTATTGGTTAAAACCGATAATCAGAAACCCTATTTATAATATGCATTTAAAGAAGTTCAAATAAGCTGGCACATTCTAGTTTTTTAGAGGGCTTACCAACCTCAGAGGTGTTACTAGGTTTGGAAAAATTGCTTTCCACCGGCTACTTTCTCTTCGTGATCATTTCTTACTTCAGATTATTACATGTAAAATGTCTGTAATTAATCATTAATTTATCTTAAATGTGCTAGCTTTGGCAATTATTATGTAGTGGTCACCTGCCAACTGTTAACAAATAACATGTTTTGACATATAATGTACTGTGAGAGTGTAGTCCTGGGGGGGAAAAAGGACTACATCTACCAGAAGTTCACAAGCTGAAAAGCCTTCATTGAGTTAAATGTTTAATTTAATTTGTTTAATTGTTTGATTAGTAATTATCCCCTGCACCTGGCTATCATTGTAAATTAGAGCCAGGTGCAGGGTATTTAAAGAAAGCAGCCAGTCTGTTTGGGGCTGCTGACGAAGGAAGAGCCTGGTCATGACTGTAGAGAGAAAGGTATTTAAAAGGTAATCATGCTTTGCAAATGTAGTACCGCAAAGTGTTTGTTTGTGCATTTGTGAATTGTTTTTGTGTTTTATTTGTCATGTAAATGGCTTAGCTGTCCTGTGTGTTAGTCAGGGACCTGTGCAAAGTTTAGTTAGTGCTCATCAGAGCTAGGTGTTTATTTTGTTTTTGTTTGTTTACTTATTAAAAATAGCGCGTCAGCGCTTTGAAAATCCATTTCTGTGTCCTGGGTCTGTACTTTTTAAAGGGGCAACGAACCAAAAGTAGTGAGGTTTTGTTACAGTACTCATACTCTTTGATTGATGCAAGATAGAGGCATGGCATTTCTTGTGTGAATGTCATACCAATCTTGACTATTTTGCCTCCAGAACCTGTCATTTGTTGTGCTTTTTTTTTTTTTTTGTATTACTGGCATCTGACAGTTCTTGATACACATTTGTCGTTAGCAAAATGACATCTGTTACGTAGAGATTTTAGTTCATAATGCAATAAAGTGGGTAGAACTAATGTATGTGGTAGTAATCCTAATAATAATGCAAGACAAAGCCTTGTTTTTTTCCTAAAATGAATATCCATGTGTAACAGGGCGAGGTGCCCTGTACATTGTTTTGTTTATTTACTTTTAGAATGGGGTCCCCCTCCGCCCCTGTGTTTTGTATTAGTATTATGATTTAGTAATGTTATGTATTTTAAATGACGGCGAGCGCCGCAGGGTTTGTTATTGTTTTGTTAGTGACGGCGTAGCCAAATGTTTTTGTTTAGTAATGTGGATGGGAAGCCCCATTTAAAAACTCGTGCAGAAGGTGGCCATCTCCCGAATTAATTGGGTGATTTAAATTGTTGCTAATCGGGAGATGGTCACCTGTTATAAAAGCCTGCAGCTCTCGGCACTCAGGGTGGGGGGTGTTTAGAGAGGAGAGACGGAGAGCGAGATAAATTTATTTAAAAATTAAACCTAGGAACAGTCTGACCTGTATTATTATTTACTTTTGTGTTCAAGATTTGTTTTGTTTAAACCTTTTATTTTGCTCTGCGAGCACACAGTGTGTTTTTCTTTAAATATTTTTGTTTTGCTTAATAAAAACGGCAAACCCCACCTTAAACTGCAGTACTTGCCTGGTGTCAGTTTACCTTCCTGCTTCTGCCTGACGTCAGACCACTCGTCCAGCCTGTCGCACCATGTTTTTTTTGTATCATACCCCCACCTTCTGTCCCAGCACATGTGGCCTCCACCTGGAGCTGCCTGTGGTTTCAAGCTTTGAAACTTGACAGAGGGATTCTGTTCTAGACATAACATCACGGACCAGCTCCTGTAGTTAATATTTTACTGCCACAGCAGGGCATTCTCTGTGTGCACTGGAACAAATGGGGTTTGCATGGTACCCATGTAACTCTGATACCTGTGGAATACACTGGGCTGAGGAGGCTAACGAGAAAAACAGAGCTGGAGAGAACGATAGAGAAAAGGAGGGGTTTAGTTTCACATTCCCATCTTGCAAAGTTGAAAAATCATACCATCTGGAGATTAAAATCATCTACAGACTTGAAATATACAGTACTGGGAGTTTGCACAGAACTTAGCAAATATACAGCACAGGACACTTTGTAAGACTTGGGGTTGGCTTGTGTCGCACTACCTATCCATAGTTATACTTGGATAACCCCCTAAAATACATTATTGATGCATTCCGGCAGGGGGGGGGGGGGGGGTTCTGGAGCGGTAAAATATTTGGCAAGTGTGTGTGTGTATATATATATATAATGTAGCGTTATTAGCTTTTAGTGTTATTGGCTGCTTTTTTCTTAGGAAAACGGTGCACTGTCATTGACCTCACATCCTGTCCCAAATCTAGAAAGAAACCATTTGAGCATCCCTAAGAGTGAATTAAATACTTGGCTTGTTTATTTTAAGACTTGAAACTTTGATAAAAGTTGTTCTCCTTGTAGAATTATTTTTGCAGTAAATAGCTTTGTCAAATTCCCCATGTATGGGTTCCTGTCCTCCATGACTTTTCACTTGGTTACTTTTTTATTTTCTGGTAGCCCTCATTTATGTTACTAACATTATTTTATAAGCTCACAGAATTCCCAGTAGTCTGCTAAATAAACAAATAATAACAGTTGGGGAAAGCCAAAATTACACTATAGTGTAGCGTGCAAACCCTTGGTTTATAAAGAAACACCTTGAACTATTTTCCAAATCTTTTTCTCTCAGTCTTTCAACACAAGGGCATTTTACCAACAAAAAAAAAAAAAAAACACATATAAATCAGCACTTCAAAGCCAACCGTATCCAATGGTCTTTTTATGACTTCCTTACACATGGAGTTTATTCACATACTTTCCATCTAAACAAAAGTCTCCTGCCACCAGAACTGTAAACTGCTTGGCACAGTGGCAATTGTCTGTATAACTTTGGTTCAAGTTGTTGGCATTTACCACACTAACCACTGCCCAGGAACATGTGAAGGAAATTTAGACTGTGATCAACAAACCAGTGGAACACATGGCCCGCACTTGTAATATGTCGATCCTGCTAAACAGCCTTGGATTAGATTTATAGTAATTCCCTATTTGCTTTGCTTCTGTTCTTCTCTTACACATCATCTTTTGGCTGTTCTTCCTGTTGCCAGCTCTGCTTTCAGTTCCTTGGCAAGTCTTTGTTTGGATGGTGATGTAACTCATCAGGACTCCAGTGATGGGTGTACAAAACCATGTGCCAGATAACTACATCTCAAAAACAACTTGTTTGGGCGCCCATAATTTAAACCACATGTGAAGAGGTGTTCTTTTGGTCTGCCTGTAAACGCTTCCCTACTATATTCTTCTTAATCCTTGATTGTCTGGTTTGAATTGACTTTAAACAAAGTGACAAGCAAGGTTTTAAACAAAACTGTCCATTCAGTTGTATGTGTTGAAATACAGCAAACCTCTTCTAACTCTACTCGGACCCGCTGCAATTTTAACCTGTACTGTATTTGACGTATTCCTTTAACAGTATTTAAAGTATTGTTGTCAATAACTGAATTTAGAAAATCTTACATTGAATTTAGTGTTAATTGATATTCTTGACCCAAATTATTTGTTATAAAACAACCACCAAATGGTTTGTAGCACAGTGCATGCAAATGCTTAATGTATTAATTTTCTTTCAGTGTAACCAGAAAAAGGCATACAAGGGGTAGTGTTTAAATATTAATCCTTCCATGCTTGATAAAGCAGTCTAGAGCACTGCCCTGTCTATGGCCCTTTGGCCTCTGCCTTTCATGGTTAACAGCTAATCAATATATTTAGTCACTTGCCATTAGAGCTAGGTTACAAAACTACTTCATCATTACTATACATCTATATATAGCTTTCTAATCATATCTATATACAAAATGAGTCCAACAAAAACACTAGCATGCAAATTGATTCAATATGCATATTTCATGGGTCAGGAGAGGTCACTGAGAGTGCACTGATGGTAACATGTAGATATTACAATCGAGGATTAGGTTCATACTCCCATGTAAAATGAGTCGGAAAGAAATTTGGTCTAGTAGTGCCCTGCTTTTTCAATATTTGTTTTAGGTTATATTCCACATACATGTCAGATCTCAATATTGAAGATAGAACTGAGACTTATTTGGCTGCTGAGTTCAGTCTAGTTGACTATTACGTCATTCTATCACATTTCATTGAAATATTTGCCTGAAATTCCAGTGGCATTAGGAAGAGTCATGGGATGGTTTTCTCTTTGCAGTTGATTTATTATTTTACGGTTTCTGCTTCTTGTAAAATATTATTACAAGCAGTTTTGAGAAATGCAACCTGGCATTTGAACAGATTCTCTAATTTCAGAAGTGCCCTGTCAACTCGAGGTTAGAATGTTTGTTTCTGTATGGTTTAGCAAACGCAATGCTATCCGTTCCTGGAATATTTGATGATGACAGGATCTGCATTTATTCATTCAGATCTGATACGACCATCTGTTGTGAGTCGGAAGACTACCATTA
Source organism: Acipenser ruthenus (assembly GCF_902713425.1). Taxonomy (NCBI): domain Eukaryota; kingdom Metazoa; phylum Chordata; class Actinopteri; order Acipenseriformes; family Acipenseridae; genus Acipenser; species Acipenser ruthenus. The sequence continues at coordinate 12,953,290 of NC_081200.1, read as the reverse complement.
TTCACTGTTCAGTTGCTACTGGAGAAATCAAGGAAACCATTACTTCCAATGTTGTGCAATGTAGGGTTGTAGACCCCCTTGTAAATTTGTCTAATGTGAATTATTTAAAGAGCAAATATTATTTATCAACTTCTCATCTGTGTCAGTAACTGAGCCCAAACGCAGAAAGAGAAAAATTTGAGCTGGATAATAATGAGGTGCCCGATCTTTCAGTGTACACACTGTTTCTGTATGTTTTCGTCATTGGATGAAAGCTTATAACTAACTTGACACCTGTTTGAATATAATGGAAACAAACACCATAGCCAATTGCTATAACAAAGTGTTTCCTCAAAACACAAACGACTCCCTCCCACTGGCTATTATAGATCTATGAGCATAGGCGTAATTTACACGGGGGACGCGGGGGACATGGCCCCCCTCACTTTTTCAATGATGGGGAAATCTCCCCCTCACATTGCAGGAGTACTAAAACTTTTATTTCATTCTATATAATCACTTATTAATATAGAAGTCAATGGGAAGAAAAGTTGGATCACTGGCACCGGATCATGAGATGGTGTTTTACTACTAGGATCTGGATCAGGCTCCACTATCAAGAACTTTTTACACAATTATTATACCAAATGAATCATGATACATTACCGATTCTAAATTATTTTACAGACTCTCCTCTCACATCACTATTTATCAATGTTCCAAAAACTCACTCTTGGTCACATTTTACTAAACATTTTTAAACTAATAAATAAACCATTACCACAACGAACATTATCGTATTCATCATAGTAAAGATGAATGCTTACCTGTAAACAGGAACACGTTTAAAGTTTGAACCTCATTGTCTGGAGCTTGATGTCATTTACATTATTGTCAATACACTGTGGTTTGAGGTTCAAGCTATATCTGCATATTTTAAATGGATGGAAGCTGAAAATACTTTTTAAAAACACTTATACCAATACAGTACTAGCATCATTTTAATAGCAAAACTGTATTTATCGTAAGTATTTCAATTGTGGGGAAACCTCAACGTTTCTAGAAATTTATTTCAAGGGCAATTTTCATTAAGTCTCTCATTAAAACTGCATTATGCCACACTCACTCTAACGCTCGTAGCATTGAGCTGGGGCCGGTTGTACTAAAGGGATCTTTCAGTGGTCTTCGAAGATAAACCTGGAAGACCCTGCTTTTCTATGGAATATTTTGCACAGCAGAAAGCAGCTTTAGTAAAACAGATACTAATTATCACCCGGGGAGCAAACACTTTTGGTCAGAACTATAATTTCTCTTATCGGTGGGAGAGCAACTCCTGAGGTTTTTGCGTTGCTTCTGAAGCTCTGTTTTTGGCCTTGGGTTATTTGTAAGACTTTGCAAGAAAGTGTTACAGAAAACCCCACTGTGGGAGGAGAGTGGTATCAGAGACAGTAATGATGTAGATTTATGAGAAACCCAGGGTCTTAGAGGGAAAAAAGAAACTTTGTCAAACACAACCACCAGAAATCAAAACATCCAACAAATTCGAGTCACTTCAAAATTTAGATGATCAAAACCAACATCAAGAGAACGAAAGGAACAACATCCAGGACCCTATAAACAGTGCTGGCCAGGCAGCAAAAAGAAGGGAGGTCATGATTGTTGGGGACTCCGTACTGAGAAACACAGCAAGTTCAGTTCACAGTTTGGACCCCCTTACTACAACAATGTGCTGCCTTCCAGGAGCCTCTGTCACGCACATCACTGAGAAAGTGGACAGGCTCCTAGAACAAACAGGAGACGACCTGGTAGTAGTCGTCCACATAGATACAAAGAACATTGGAAGTGACAGGCCAAGATCCCTGCAAAACAAATTCAGAGAGCTAGGAAGGGAATTAAAAGACAAGACCAAAACTGGTATTTGGGATATCTGGGATACTGCCTGTACCTTGCAAAGGACCATACAGACAGCTGGAAATACAAAATCAAAATGCATGGCTGAAATCGTTGTGCACACAGGAAGGCTTCATCTTTCTTGAACATTGGAGCACATTCTACAACAAGGACTATCTATATAGGCGGTACGGACTGCACTTAAACAAAAAGGGAACCAATCTACTCAGAGAAAGGATCCTTGAGGAGGTTTAGAAGCATTTAAACTAGAAAGGAAGAAAACAAAAAAACAGAAGGGAGACCACATCAAAGCAAGGGCAACAACTCAATGCATTTATCTAAATGCTAGAAGTCTCAGAAACAAAATGTTAGAACTTTAAGTTATTGCACTAACAAGTAACTATGATGTGATAAGTGTTACAGAAACTTGGATGTCTGAGAGTGATAGAGACAAATATAATATTAATGGGTATACACTGTATAGGAAAGACAGGCAAGACAGAAAAGGCGGAAGGGTAGCGCTATACATAAGAAATAGTCTTGAAGCCCAGGTGTTAAATCTGGACGAAGAAAACAACGCAGAATCAATATGGGTCAGAATAATGGACAAAAATTCAAAGGGCATAATAATAGGAGCATGCTATAGACTGCCAAATTCAGACGCTGAGCAAAATAATACAATGACATTAGAAATGCGTGTAGCAAAGGAGAAGCCATACTAATGAGGGATTTGAACTTCCCCCATATAAAATGGGAAAACCCGGTGGGGAGCACGACAGACGAAATTGAAATGGTGGAAATGACAAATGACTGCTTCCTAATGCAATCTGTCAAGGCACTTCCTGGAGGGGAGGCATACCTTGATTTAGACTTTTCAAATAACAAAGACAGAATAACTAAAACAGAGGTCAGAGAGCCACTGGCAAACTCAGACCACAACATGGTTTCATTTGAAGTGATTTTTAAAACCCAAAAAGTAATGACTAAAGCTAAGGTTTACAATAACTATGAAGGTATGAAACAGGGACTAACAGAAGTAGATTGGAGTAAAATAGAGAAAACATCCACAGAAAAAGGGTGGCTCTTTTTAAAAAATGTAGTACTAGAGACGCAAAACATTTACATCCCAAAAGTAGACAAATCTAAATCTAAAACAAAATGGCCAAAATGGTTTAATAGATCAATTTTAAAAAAAATTCAGCGAAAAAAGGCACTTTACAGAGCGTTTAAAAGGGACAAAAAACAAAGTACACATAAAGAGTACTTGGAACTGCAAACACAAGTCAAAAAGGAAGTTTGAAATGCCAAGAGAGAGATAGAAATGAACACTGCTAAGGGGGCTAACCAATTCCAAAATGTTTTTCCAATATTATAACAGCAAGAGAACATTCAAAGAGGAGGTTAAATGTCTAAGAGACACAAATGGCAAAATCATAGACGAAAAAAAATAGCAAATATATTAAATGATTACTTTTCACATGATTTTACAAAGGAGGATACGGACAACATGCCCCACATGTCGACCTGTTCCTATCCAGTTTTAAATAACTTTAGCATAACAGAGGCAGAAGTGTCAAAGGGACTAGGAGCTCTTAAAATAAACAAATCCCCTGGCCGGATGAGATCCTCCCAATAGTACTCAAAGAAATGAAAAAAGTTATTTACAAACCGCTAACCAAGATCATGCAACAGTCTCTTGGCACAGGGGTTGTACCGACAGACTGGAGAATTGCAAACGTAATACCGATCCACAAAACTGAACCAGGTAACTACAGACCAATAAGCCTGACCTCTATTATATGGAAACTTATGGAAACTATACGGTAACAGTATCCTGGGAGACAGTCAGCATGGTTTTAGGAAAGGGAGATCGTGTCCAACTAACCTGCTTGATATTTTTGAGGATACAACATTGACAATGGATAATTGCAAAGCATACGACATGGTTTATTTAGATTTCCAGAAAGCTTTTGACAAAGTAAAAAATTAATTCTCAAACTGAACGCAGTAGCGATTTAAGGAAATGCATGCACATGGATTAGGGAGTGGTTAACAGGTAGAAAACAGAAAGTACTGCTTAGAGGAGAAACCTCAAAATGGAGCGAGGTAACCAGTGGTGTACCACAGGGATCAGTATTAGGTCCTCTGCTATTCCTCATCTACATTAATGATTTAGATTCTGGTATAGTAAGCAAACTTGTTAAATTGGCAGACGACACAAAAATAGGAGTAGTGGCAAACACTGTTGCAGCAGCAAAGGTCATTCAAAATGAGCTAGACAGCATTCAGAACTGGGCAGACACATGACAAATGACATTTAATAGAGAAAAGTATAAGGTACTGCACACAGGCAATAAAAATGTGCATAATAAATATCATATGGGAGATATTGAAATTGAAGTAGGAATCTATGAAAAAGACCTAGGAGTTTATGTTGACTCAGAAATGTCTTCATCTAGACAATGTGGGGAAGCTATAAACAAGATGCTCGGATATATTGTGAAAAGTGTTGAATTTAAATCAAGGGAAGTAATGTTAAAACTTTACAATGCATTAGTAAGACCTCATCTAGAATATTGTGTTCAGTTCTGGTCACTTTGTTACAAAAAGGATATTGCTGCTCTAGAAAGAGTGCAAAGAAGAGCGACCAGAATTATCCCCCGTTTAAAAGGCATGTCGTATGCAGACAGGCTAAAAGAATTGAATCTATTCAGTCTTGAACAAAGAAGACTACGTGGTGAGCTGATTCAAGCATTCAGAATTCTAAAAGGTATTGACAATGTCGACCCAGGGGACTTTTTCGACCTGAAAAAAGAAACAAGGACCAGGGGTCACAAATGGAGATTAGATAAAGGGACATTCAGAACAGAAAATATGCACTTTTTTACACAGAGAATTGTGAGGGTCTGGAACCAACTCCCAGTAATGTTGTTGAAGCTGACACCCTGGGATCCTTCAAGAAGCTGCTTGATGAGATTCTGGGATCAATAAGCTACTAACAACCAAACGAGCAAGATGGGCCGAATGGCCTCCTCTCGTTTGTAAACTTTCTTATGTTCTTATGTTCTTATGTTCTTATGTTCTAGATAAGGGAACACAATACAGTGTAAATAACCATAATAATGATATTGGATAATTATATAGCAAATCTCCAAACAATATATAGATCCAAAGGGAGAGAGACAGAGAGCAAGAAAGCAAATGTGATGCACTGTATCGACTGAGAAAAGAGCAAACGGAGAGTCAAGGGAGGGATCAGAATTGGAACAGATTTGTATATTAAAAACACACATTGTCCAGATAACCACTTTAATTTGAATGTTTGTTTTGGGAAGTGGACAAATACCAAAACAGCAATAAACTAAAACCATCAATGCAAAACAGAACAGATTAAAATACTCCATTATGTATTATGCTGGCACAAGCTTGCGGTGGTAGTGGCTATTCCATGTTGCGGGCAGTGTTGGTTGTGAATGGCGGGGAGACGGTTCCGATATGAGTAAAGAATGCACCATGGGCAGGGCTGCTCACTCCTCCACCCAGGGAGTAATATGTTTTAGCGCAGAGACAGTGCTGTCGAAGACTGCCCGCTTAACACATGTGCGTTATATATAATGAGAATTACGGTAAAGTGCATCATTCTCTGAACTATATTTACACAAGGTATATGGTACAATATTGTTATAAAAGCCAATTTCTTAATTACACTATTATCAGAAGCACACAGACTTCATCATCTTTTATCATGCTGTTAAACTAAAGAGGACAGTGCAAAAAAGAAAAGTTGTAATAAAACAAAGTGAGTTGTATGAGTAATAGCTAAAATACTGCCTTTGGATTGTGGATTTTATAACCCTTGGGCAATAATTCAAATATATTAGAAAAACAAAGTTATATTTATATAGAGTAGCTCTCAAAAGCAGACACCGTTTGTATAATATAGTTTCTAAAAAGAGGCCATTTTAATAACATCCAGATGGTAAAACCACTGAGATTTAACTGCCTTCTAATATAAAATGGGGGTGCCAGTGTTCTCTGAATAATTAGTTTGTGTTGTTGGTGCGGGGCTGATGCGGAAGCAATAGATCACATTTATATATGAATTTACCGACTGTGAGATTGTATGGTTTCCATCTGCTGGGGCTAGTAAGTTAGATATATTGTTCAGGGGAAACCTCTGGCAGCAATTGAGCTGAGGAAAAATAGAACTTGTTGGACGGGCGCACATTTTTAATGGAAAGATTTACAGGATACTGTTTTAAAAGTGCTTTGGCGTTCAGTCTATTTTTCCAGGTTATATTTATTGCCATAGAAGGCGGGGCTCCTTTTTGTTAAAAATGTAATGTATACTGTATTAGACTGGCTAAGAGAAAATGTCCTTGATAAGAGTACTGGCCTTCAACATTTATAGTCATAGGAAAGAGAAAATGTGGACTGTTTGTTTGTTTGGAAATGGCAAAAATGTATGGTATAAAAAAGGATTCAGTATTTTTCATATAAATATAATCACATGCCTGGAACGCTTAAGAAATATATAGGGTGTTGGACAAATGGTACGAACACATTTAATAATGGATAAATACAGATACAGAAGTTACATATACTGTTAAAACTTGTTCACCTGTCCAGTGGCCACACATGAAGTGATTAGATCCAGCACCAGCTTTCAATCTACAGTGAGAGTTGTAGCGTATGAATGAATAACATTCTTAATAACTGTTACAGAGTGTTTACTGGATCTCATTTTGGAATGTACCAGGCATTCAATCAAATCCATCCACAGAATGACTGGCTGAACAGAGTTTCACTCATGAGGATGGCCCAGACAAAGTACTATTTGCCCATCCCTGTGTGGTAACTACAGTTTTCCATGATCATTCATGAAGTATGATCTATTTTTATGCTGATTCTACAATTGCTCACTGCAGTTATTGATCTGCTTTAGGTATTGCTGAGACCAGATATAAGGAGCTTTTAAAAAAGTTTAAAAAATAACATTTAAGGGAACCAAGTATTTGTTAGAAATGTAAAAAGCTTAATCAGACTGTTTTGTGGGAGGCATTGCAACTTTAAACCAGACTTCTGGCTAATAGGGATAGAAATAAAGATATAATACAGGAAACCTATTATAGAAAATAGAAGCCCCCCACACCCCCACACCCTCACTTAGAGCTTGTATGCAGCTATGATCAGTACGAATCTGCAGCTGCTTGTATTTTATATTGGCCTCCTTCCATGTTTTTTTATTTTTGCACTGAGTTGGCGCCTCTTGTTAAGTTTCTAAGTTCCTTTCCAGACAGCAACTGTCCTTGGCTCTGTGTGAAATCAAAGCAGCACTCCTTTCAACTATGGAGGAATGTTCTAACCAGCAATTTTATTTATGCTGTAGAAGTGATAACTATTTTTTTTTTTTTTTTTTTATAAAATTGAACATGATTGTGGGACACTGCTAGTACAAAACTATTAAATCATTTGAAACTTATATGGACAGCTGTTGGCTTTATCATGACTGAGTCTACAAAAGTTTTGATAAATATCAAACTTTATTTAGCTCATCAAAACTTTCCTTCAATAACTCAGTAGCTTAAGAAGTCCTTCCACAAATCTTACCTGTCGTGTGCTAACACTAGATATAGAAACACATTTTCATCTGGCTTTATAATTAGGGTTTCGCTTCTCAAAGTGTCTTTTGGGTCAAGGGTTCGGCATAGATTTTGATGAGATGTATGAAATTATACTGTTAGCTTCCACTGGAAAGGGTGTTTCCCAGCTAAATGGCACTATTTAAGGCATGCACTAGCACTGTATAATCATGCACATAAGCACATGGTTGCTCGCTGTTTTTGAAATAATATGCACTTGTATGTGAGTGCAAGTGCCAGAACAGCTGAATCTGCATTACTACATTAAAACCTTGTAATTCCAAAATAATCTGGCATGTTAGCATGTCCACTAGTTTATAAACATACTCCCATTAAAAAAAGCATCCATTTGCATGATTAAACGGTCTTGGGTCCACAGTGAAGCTTGGAGATGGTTTCGTTTCTTCGCACTGTTGCAAGTTTTCACAGATTTCCATATTTTGCAAGCTCTGTGGTCGAGTTGGAATGTGAGGTCATGGCCATTTGGCACAGAGAAACTGCAGTTATGTATTCCACACATAATTAATCAGCTGCTAAATTTAGCTTGAACAACACTCCCCTCTCATTACAACATCTGTGGGAGCTGTATAAAGAGTTCTAATGGATGTTAATTTAATAGGATTTCATGTTAGAGGAATACAGTGCATAGTTACAGTGAAGGTTTGAGATAAGAGCAACAATTAATTTGTCTACTTCATTTGGTGGAGTATAGCACTGACCTACCATTGAAGACGCTAGCTTCATTGTTGTTCTTGTTTTCTTTTCGTTTTGTTGAGATTCTTCATGTTGCTGATAAAGGAGTCCATTAAAAGGTGAAAGCACTTGTGTGAATGAAATGTTCAACACCTTGCATGCTGGCAAAGTTGAAAGTTTATAGGTTTTGTGTTTCAGCCAGAATATTGCTTAAGATCTTGAATTTATGAGGAATGTTTTTGGCAAAATAATCTAAAAAAGTTATTTAACAATTTGTGTTTTGGATAGAGAATACCAATCTTATGTCTTCTGGTCAAGCTACTGCATAAGGGTGGGGGGGGGTGGGGGTGAATCATAACTGAAGGGGATATTTGCACTCCTATTATAGGTACTTCAACAATGGTCTATCTGATTGGGATATCTGATTTAATTAGTTCCACAGGGGAATTAGATACATCAGAGAGATCATATTTGATTATTAACAAAAGTATAGTGCTGCATAAATACTGAACAAAGAAAATCTGTGAACAAAAGTGTAAGAAAGAAAATAAGGCGGTATGAAAAATAAAGTATGATTTTAACATTGGCAATATACAAAATGTACTTCACCTGCCAAATTATCATTTGATTGACAGGAAAGTTCCTGCACCCATGACCAAAAGTCAAGCAGACAATTAATTAAGCATGTAACTCCCACATTCATGTCAGCATCCATTCAGTGGCATTTACAAATAGAATTCAAGCCTTTGCATTCCATGCTTCGTTTTGGCTGTCCAACTGTACAATATATTTTCAAAAGATGTACAACGCACACACAGAAATACAATTAGCAGTGCTATGAAAAATTATTTACTTTATATTTTTTATTGTTCGTACAGGATTGGTTGGCATGGTTTATGTCGTTATTTTTACAATTTTTATTTTTTTAAAAAAGGTCTTTTTGACTTTGGGGTTGATTTGATCAACCAATACCCTGTCAGAGCATTTTACAGCACCAGGGAATCCACCTGAGAATGACTGCTGGCCTTGATTTTATAACACTTAAGGGGCCCAAAGATGATTGGAATTTGAATAATTTATTTTCCAAGTTGAATTTTCACTTGATATGTGTTTTGAGTGATATTGCTGCAAAATTAAAAAATGACACATTTAAAAAACTGAAGAAAGTCACATGCCACTCCCCTATGGGTTGTGTGAGGCATGCTGTGTGATATTAGACTTTATCAGATACACACATTTATACACAGGCTGAAAAGTTTAGGGATGAAGACTTTCTTTGTTTGCCAAAAAGTACAAGGGAACTGGCACTTAAACAGTAAGTACACTGTTGAAATGAGCACTGTAAACAACAGAGAGGCGCACCGAGGAGCTGTACAGTGTTGTGTAGGTTTCAGGTGGAGCAGATATTCTCTATGTTGTTACTCAGGTTCCAGGCTCACGTGCCAACTCGAAATACCAGCCATGGCAGGAAGAACAAAGGCATGTTCAGCAGCTCTCTCTCACAAAATGGGGAGGCAAGACAGGCAAACAAACATTTCAGCTGGTGCCTTCATCTGTTTAATGATGAAGTCAACAAACATGTTGGCTAGTGCCTCCCTTGGTATAAAGCCACTAATGAAGGCACTCTCTGAAACATTTTTCTTGGTTTTAGACTTATTTGAACAACTTTGTCTAGTGTACAGAATATTATTCATGTTTATTTTAGTATGCCAAATACTAAGCCATGCTGTTTACAAATATGAATTTCTATATATTACTGAATATTCAGTTACCGTGGACACATGTGACTGTCCAATCATTACAATAGAGTAATGTAGAATAAAAATATATTTAAAATGTATTTTATTTATTTAGTGAGTAATTGTACATGGTTGGAATGTTATAGAAACAGCCTGGAACACAAACTCCAATTCCATGCATGAATATAAACAGTTCTACAGTACATTTCTGAAATTGTTAATAATGAAGAGAGGATTTCCATCAAAGCTTGAACTTATGAGTTATTTGAAGAATGTTTTTTAAAGTTTTAATGTTGTTTTTTTATATATATATATATATATAGATTATTAAAGAAGCCAACAAGTAATTTCTAAAAACACCAGTTTTGAGAATAGTTTGTTACATGTATTTTGCACTATTTTATGTTTGTGCTCTTTTATCTTTGTTTTTATGCCAACAATCTAATGACAATTTGGATATGAACAATCTGTCCAATCTTTTAACTATATAAAGTTTAGTTAAAAGAAAAGGAAGAATCCTAAAGTGTACGGATACAACCCAAGTTCCTTAACCACTTGACAAATGATTTGTATCAATTCAACCCATGCCTTGAAGTGTGTTATTGCTCTTACAAAATGGCTTAAAATTAATGTTTTTCAAAAAAAAATATAAAAAACAAGAGATTTTGAACTTTAAATTATGTTTTATTAAACGTATCCTTCCACCAATGAAAAATACTCCCAATACACTGTAGAGGGATACTATTTGGCTAGATAAAATTATTACTGAATTCATTGTTTTTCTTCTGAAAAGGAAAACTACAAAAATCTAAAACTGCCTACTTGTATGCTTTATACATATTGTTATGTAAATGCTATATTTGAAATGACTGTTCTACAATGATCAACCTCTGCACAATTATATTTTAAATGTCAAGCCTTTGTTTATTCTCATCAGCAGTCCTCCAGATTCAGGCCCAGCGCATCAGTTGAACTCAAAGTGGCAGGCAGGCTGGGTTGTGTGCTTGCTGGGGGCCACTCATAGTAAACACAAACAAAACGCCTTACTGCATTTTAATACACACTGATGTGTAAAATTACTGAATGCTTATTGAATGGACAAATCTGAACATCATTTTTTTTTGGCCATGGAAGATGAGCCTGAAGTGTCAGTTATGCTCTTCAAACCATCCACTTGCCAAGGGTATACCAGGAGAACATCCCCCACTCCACAGCCATGCCAAATTCAATTGGGTCGATAGCTCCTAATAGGCATTGTGTATTCAGAAGGCTGGTGCTGTTGTAATCTACACTGGACATATTAGCTATTCATTTTTTTTTTTCCTGAGAATTATTTATTTTATTTTTCAATTTTCCACTAGAGCTCAGAGTTGACAGTCATGATCTACTGCTGCTGCAAGTAACACAGTAATTAGCATGACCATTGCCTGTTGAGTTCAAAAGAGAAGCAGGGCGGAAAGAAGGCTTCTAGCAGCTACAGTTGACATTACCTTTTGGAAATGTAAACAAACGACCAGCAAAATCTTGTTTTTTGGTTTGTCTGAAAATCAACTGGAATAGGAACATCTGCTTCAATCTGTATTTGTGAGAAGATTAACTGCAACATACCAGTAAAATAACAGCACAATTACATGTATTTTCCCATATAGTTGCTCTGGGGAAGGTCGTGTACGTGTATTAATATTACAAAACTAGAAAGGAACACATGGTTTTCACTTTTGATCCTGTGAATAAATTGTGTTTTCTTTTCTTTTTTTTTGGGGGGGGGGGGGGGGGGTTCTCATTGAGCAACAGGTGTTTTGTTTTTTTTAAATAACAAACATTACAAATGGTAAGAACCAGGCCCTCTCGATGCTGTGTTCCTGGTGGGCTCTCTCTGCTGTTTAATAAAGAACATTTCCAGAGTGGAATTTTCTTGTTTTTGAGGTGGAGTCTCCAGTTGGTGGGGAAATATAGTAATAGGAAACAGGTGCTAGTAGGCGATGGTCGTTCTGTATTGCACTGCACAGAAATAGCAACACAATGAGCTCAGCTGTGATTACCTATCTGTCTGTTTTTTAAATACCAAACTGTTCTGTATTAGACACCAACAAAACACTGATGTACCTACAGTGGAAAAGTTACCATTTTATTTAGTTGTGTTTCTGTTTTAAATGTCTTGATAGCCATTGAGGGGTGTCCTGGAAACATTTGATTTTCTTTAGATAACCTAGGCTTGTGTCAAACCAAATCTACTTTTCAGAAAATTGAAATGTTCGATTTTCACGTTTTTCTATCACATCTTTTATAAAATCCAGAAAATAGTTTTTGTCTGTAATTCTAAGCAAAATTAGTCTGAATGGTGGGATCAAGTTTTTCCAAGACACTCCTCAATTACACTGTGGTATTATACAGTGGTTTCCTCTAATTTCCTCTATTCATTTCAATTTCATTCTACTGTGTAGTGTGTAATAAATGTTGATTTGGATTCAATGCTTTCACACTGAGGTGGAACATTAAGGTTATTGATCTTATCAACAGATTTGCTTTAAATTGCTATATGCTTCAAATTGCCTTCTTTTCACTGCTCGCTTCAACTCACTCCAGCTGTGCATGATTTGGATTGAGAATGCCTTCGCTTAATATTTAACATTGTGTGTATTTAATATAGACATCAACATGATCAATAATATTTCCAAAGCAAAAAAATATTTTATGCAAAAAAGAATGCCAACTGCCGTGCTCAATTAAGTAAAAAAAAATAAACTTAAAAAAATCATGAATGTACACAAACAAAAGAATAAATAAAATATATTCAGAACTTTTCAGATTTTATATGATGTCATGGGTGTCACCTTTGTTCAAGTCTTGAGCAATAAATAATACTGCAGTGCCCATTTCAAGATGACATCTGTACAAACATTCCTTCTGTTCCACTGGACAAAACCAAATGCATACTGTTTATACAAAAACAGAAATTACATCGAGTGTCAGCTGCCAAGCAGGACAATAAAATCACTGAAAATCAATGGCTTATTATTCAAAAGAAACTCCATGGCTTGTATACGATGTGTAATTGAGTGATCATTTGTTTTTAAGTGCTGTACGTGGCGATGAACATCCTGATCTCTGAAATCAAGCATTCTTGCTTTACAGGCTATTTTCATTTTGACTTGGGAAACATCAGTTTTTAAAGATTTCATCTGTTATACATAGATTTACAGCCATAGTACCATACTAGTAGGGGAGCAGGAGAGTCGTGGGTTCAATCCCAGGTGGGGGACACTGCTGCTGTACCCTTGAGCAAGGTACTTTACCTAGATTGCTCCAGTAAAAACCCAACTGTATAAATGGGTAATTGCATGTAAAAAAATAGTGTAAAAAATAATGTAATTGAATGTAAAAAAAAAAGGAAAAAAGTGATATCTTGTAACAATTGTAAGTCGCCTTGGATAAGGGCGTCTGCTAAAAAATAAATAATAATAATATCAGATAAATGCTAGATCTGATCTGCTCTATCTGCAATATCTAGAACGCTGAACTTTGTCGACCAGACATACCATTATATTGAAGAGATCAGTCTTTTTTCCTGCTATTGGACTAATGTCCTGGAAATAATAGACTGAATAGTTCCATTTGTCACATTGTAAGTGCTGTGGGGTGGAAGAAATCACAGCAACAAACGTCGATAATAACCATGGAGGTATATTAAAAATAACACATCCCTAACATTTAAACCTATCGGGATTAGTTAGGATACGTAAAATAGTTGAACTGATGGAGTTAATAATTGAGAGCTGGTGTGCCTTTCAAAGACATTTTAAATTAAAAGGACAGGAAAGAGTGGTTTGCTTATTCAACAATATAGTAGAAAATAGCAAAGTAGGCTGTACGAAATTTGAGAAAACAAAAATGTGAATACATTACATTTCACTTTAGGATGGCTCTGTGTTAGTTTGCACAACTTTATGTCAACAAAAATAAAAGTCAGTTTGTGCCAAGGCCTAATATCACAGAGGTTACATACATTAAAACAATGGCCCAGAACTAGCAGGTTTCCTGCTGAAGCCCTGTCAGAACCCTCTACCGTTTCCAAAGAAAACAGGGCTGCCCCCTCACACAATTAGAGATCAGCAGGGCTGCCAGTTCCAGAGCCAACAAAGTTACCTTAGACTTTAAGAGGGCCTATGTACAAACTGTCTCTTTCCCAGAACCCACTGTAGAAAGCAATACATTACTGTCTCACATTTCTTTCAGCAGACACCTCTGCCCATGTCACCCAGTAACAGGAGTGCCAGAGTTTTTTGCATGTCAGGTTTCAGTGGTGATGATTGCTGTTCATGGCACCAGTTTTGGCAGTGAGCTGGTGTTTGTGTTTGTTGCTAATTACAATACAGATAATTAGCTTCTTAGCTAATAAGGCTTGTTTTGAAATGGCTTTGTATTATAATTTCATATAATCTACGGGCATATAACATGTATTTAAGCACCAGAGCAGGCCATCTTTCCATTGCTGTATAATACAGAAACGGCTGCACAATAATAATCTTTCGCTAAAAAACAGATCAGTTTGTGGCCACATTTGTTTTAACCTTCTGCCATAGTTCAAAAAACATTATCGACACGTGCTTCATTAAATAATTATTCCACTTTATTGTACTACTCATCTATTTATGTTCACAAACCACTTGGTCATTAACACCATTCCTGTTGTTCTTTGCCCCCCAGGCATGCTTTTGTTTGTTCAATAAAACACACTCATGTTTAGATTTGTCTAAAATGGAAATAAAGCAAACTCCGACTTCAGGCTTTAAGCCCAGTGTACAGCCAATGTGTCTGGAAAAAAAAAGGATGCCTTTGTAATTCTGGCATTGTTCTGAGTAGTTGCCAGCAATCCAAAGAAACCAGCACAACAGCACAATATAATGTTACTATGTCTCAGTCAAAATACTACAAGATACCATAGTATGATGTTCTGTTATTTTAATATGACTTTAATCCAATCACAAATATTATCTGCAGTAACCTTAGCTTTTGTTTTTGGGCGTCAAACATATTCTTATCTGATTTGAATATAACAGTTGACTGATGCAAGTCTGTGCACTATGTGTTAAGATGTTGTCATGGTTGCCGTGGCAATGTACAAAAAAAGAACAACCATGCACTCCATTAAACCTACCAACAGGTGGCTGACATTTGTATTAAAAACAGGTAAATGGTGAAAGTAAAATCCATATAGAGCTCTTTGTTTTTTGTGCTCAAAATGCTGCGATATTTTAAGTAGACTGAGAAGGACCTACCAACAAAGCTACTGCAACAGCTATACAGTATAATGCCTACATCTGATTTATCTGAATTGCAATTTCGATTGCCTGTGGTGACGTGAGTTTAATAGTTTAGTTGCTAAATTAGCTTTTTTATAGATGTCTGTTATTTATGGAGAAATTATGATGGTGCTTCTTTGCCAGCAGTTGAGGTAAACAACCGATGGAAAGCTGACTGCTGTGGAGAATAATTACTGTCTTCAGGCACCTGTACTAATAAATACAATGTGAAAAGCTGCACAAGGGCCCGTGCTGCTGCTGCATGAAGACTACATCTTTACTGG
The DNA here is from genome assembly GCF_902713425.1 of Acipenser ruthenus. Taxonomy (NCBI): domain Eukaryota; kingdom Metazoa; phylum Chordata; class Actinopteri; order Acipenseriformes; family Acipenseridae; genus Acipenser; species Acipenser ruthenus. The sequence continues at coordinate 12,937,760 of NC_081200.1, read as the reverse complement.
CTGTGCTGCCAAGTGCGTCTTTTAACAAGGAACGGTGTCCTTATGTGGAAAAGGTCTCTTAAAACCTTTAGTCACGCTCCATGTTTTATGTTTTTTATCTAATACCCTGATGTATAAACAGAGAAAGTAGTACATAATTAAATCTTATGATACTATCATTTAAAGTCTTTAATACGACTTTTTGATTTAATTCCAGACAGTTTGCTGTTAGATCATTTCTCACCCCTGTTCATATTCGGAAGATCTTGGTCACAGAGCTTTAATGTGTTCATTGCCAACAGGAGGACTGAGAGAAGTAAGATACCTTATCCAAATTACTTTCTCCTGTGAATAATTTTATTTAGAGCTGCGTTTAACAGAACTGACTGCCAACTGACTTTAAACTACGGCTTATTTTTAGTGCTGTAGATCACATGGTCTGATTTACAGTTGGAACATTTGAGTAAATCTGACCTACAACACAGGAAGTGAATAGGTACCAGAGACTAACAGCAGCTATGTTGTTCCATTTATAAGATCTGCATATCCACAGTAAAGTAAAAGAAACAACACTTGAACAGGGAGACCAGTGATAATGTTCATTGCACAAATAGGAATAGATTTAAAAACGTGTGGGTAATTTGAGTAGGCAGGTTATTTCAGTACTTGCGCACCTCTGTTCTGTAAATATGTACCAAATAGCCATTCCTTTATTGCAAAGTTATTTATACTATGCTTTGACGTCCTTCGATTCCTCAATTAGTCTCAGGAATCCTAGAATACTTCCTAAACCTTATGAGCTAACAATAGTTCTACCGTTTGTAATTGCCTTTGATTCCACTTTCTGCATATTCAGATTGCAAAGTGTCTCAGAACTGTAATGGCTTTCTGTGTTTGCTCAAACTCATTAGTATTGATTTGAAGGAACATGTTGCTTCTTTGATATGATTTTCTTGTTAAAAGTCTGCATGCAGACATGATGGGATACCGAGGGACACAATTGATAATCCTGGGATCAGAGATCATAACTTTAGTCAAGTATAGTGACATATACATAAGTGTGTGTCAGCACAACAGTAAAAAAAAACTGTAGCCAAGATTTAATATCTCTCCTTATTTATAAATATAGAAATACAGACTGTGGCAGTGCATTCATTGAAAGATGTGTATCTATTTTAATTACATTTTCAGGATCATTAAAAAAGCATTTGGGAATGGTAAACCAGATGGGAACAGGCAACATGATCATCTGTCAAATAAATGTTCTTGGCTTTAAAAATTGGTGCTGCATTGAATCCGATCAGAATTAATCTTAAAGGGCAATACAGGGATGGAAATAAGATGCCCATTTCATAGCAGTTTGATCCATTTCTGATTTTACTATGAGTTTAGTTAGACACACCTGAGCTTGTTTCCTACACATTGTCGCTAATCCAGTTTGTAGTAAAATGTGGAATGGGTGAATGCAATAGGAGTCATATTACCATTCCTGTAATACCAGCACATTAAACACTTGATTATAGATGTTCATTATCTCTAGAATTAGTTTTCTTCTATTTCATTTGATTGTTGCGATCAGGAATTGTCAAAGTTCTGATTAAATAATGAAATATGGTTTCATTTTCAGCAGAAAGAAGCTATAACTATACAATTACAATACCGCATTTGTTGTATTTTATGAATAGAGCTTTGATCTTTCCTTGTTTTAAAGTCTTCCTTTTGATGAAAAAAAAACCAATAAATTGGTTAAGTGCCACTTCATACAAATCAGTAATTCTGCTTGGTGACAGGCTCCTGTTGCTATGCTGTCAAAGAACTCTTTCTGACATTTGTTTATCCAAACTGTCATATTGTGTTATAACAGGGCTTGGAATCCCAATGAAAGTGAATGGCTGTGTGTGGAAGGGTAGCCGGTCGGTCAGGGCTAGCTGCAGGAACAGCAAACACAGGAGACGAGAGATTGCAGTTTAAAGTGCTGCTCATTATTTAACAAAAGGTTTAAAGAAACCAAATAAACTTAATACCCAATAAATAAACACTGAAGCAGAGGGCACAACCCTCTGTACTGCTCTCATCCCTTTTGTCTAAACTAACTAGGGAGCTTTTTCCCAAACTTGTATTCAAAATAAACAGAACCTTATTGCTAACCCTATATATATAAATGTGTGTGTGTGTGAGAGAGATTCGGCTTGTCATATAGGCCTAATACAGCACAGTGTCACATTAGTACACCACGTCGTTTTTCCGTAATTCCTTGATGTCACCACTGAATCCAGGTCGCACCCCTAAAAGTTGCATTCAACTCTTAATCAAAAAAAACTAAAATATTACTCCCAACAACCTTTTTTATGATTGCTGGGAGGGGGCAGGTATTTCAGTACACGAATCACGGTTCACAAATCCCTGGAAAGCTGCTAGTCAGACTATATTAACGTTATTTTGCACATTTTAAAATCTATTTTCATGCACAGTATTTCAAGTCAGTGGGTACGGAGAGAAAACTTTGAATAATTTTAGAACAAAGCCATTACAGTTCATACAGCATATGCTTTTAAAAGGCTGTGGAACTCTGTGCTTTTTTAAAACCATCTCGACAGTTATTGATTTAGTCACTCAAATATGTGACATAACCTGAGAATATGTAAAACATGTGTTTACATTCTTTTACAGTAGGGCCTATAGAGGAGCGGCTGGTATCAAATATCACAGTTTCTTAACCATGTATTTGTCTTCTTGTTTGGATTCTCTTTTTATATCGTTTTCTGTTTCATTTATTACGTCCTGGTGACTATTGATTATTATTTTCTTACATCTACCATTGGCAGAGTATTGCAGGGGGACAGGTTATAATTGATCTTGCTGGACATGACGAGACAGAGAGCTGTATTGAAGCAACAGGGTTGCTTTAAACTTCTTATATGTGTCGATTGAAGCAGTAAATGTTATACAAATTGAATACATAAGTGAACTTTGATATTCCATACCCGTAGCAAGTCTGTATTTTAAAGATATGCTCACTGCTCCACTGAACCGTACGCTTTCCCGATACAACAGTTTTTGATGATTTTCCATGTGTGAAGCAGCAGCCCTGTTCTGTGTAGTGAACACATTAACTAATCTTCCTCATGGAAGTCAGTTTCAAAAGCAGAATGGATCGCTTGTTATCTTCCCCCAGACGCTCTGTGTGCTCTATCAGCACTCCGTGTTATTGTCTACACAGCTCAGGGCAGGGTTGTTTAGATTTATGAACAGTAATCTACCAGTAAACCTAAAGTATAACTACCGTAAAATCTGAATAGCTGGTTAACACGAGTTTAACTAAACATGTTTTTGATCTGCATTCAGCTCGGGATTAACTGATGGAGTTTATTCACGATTAACCTCTCATCTAGAAATTAATGTTACGTGTACCCTGCACTTCTGAAATACAGGTGATTCTTTATATTGTTCTGTATAATCATTTTTCTTTAAGTGCTAAAATATAACTTTTGGGGAACTTGCAACACACAGTGGTGTTCTAAAACCTAGCAACCACTTGTTTTATCTGTGTTGACCGGTGACGTCATGTTTATGAATGAATTTTAGTATTATAAAAAAAAAAAAAACATGTTCATGATCGATGTTAATTGAGTGTATTGAATGTACAATGCTAAAAATGATTTTATTACACAAACTTATATTTTCTTAAAATGTAAAATGTAAGTGTTTGGTGCCTACTTCTAATTAAGTTGAGAGTGTATATATAATAAACAGACTAAAAGTTGACATTAATTTATTTAATCTGTTTATATAGAACCTGTTTGGGTTTAAACATTTAGAATGCTTTGTCATTGACATTCAGAGTGCGATATCTACACAGCGAAATTATAAGTGTAGTTACTGCTAATAGGTTTCAATAGGGATATGACATATAATACATTTCACATGGTTAAAACTAAAGACAGTTGAATTAAGACCTTTGTCAGTGTATTTTTGTGTTAAGATTTAGTAAACAGAATTTCATAATTACTGGAACCAAGAATAGGATTTTAATGCAGCCCCATCAAATAAATAACTAAAAATCTAGCTGCACAACACTGTAACATTTCTGTGGGAGTCTTTCTATAAACTATTTCAAAACCAATAATCTCAAAACCATAATCTCCCTAGATGATGTGGGTTTTTATATAAAACACAGCTGTTACTGACCACCACAAGAGAACAGGGATGGGTGGGTGTTTATTGCTAACAGCTAGGACATCTAGTACTTTTAATCTACATTTTACATTTTAAAGTAACACACACACGCACACGTGTGTGTGTGTGTGTATATATATATATATATATATATATATATATATATATATATATATATATATATATATATATATATATAATCTACAGCTATTGCCAAATGTTTTGCATCACTTAGAATTAAAATAATAAAAGAATACATTAACACAATTAGCAAGGTGTGTCATTGACTTTTATTTAACATCATGTAATCAAAGAACACAAAATTATATTGCAGAAGTCCACTGGAAGAGATAATAGTAGTACAGTATTTCATGTCGCATTTTGCCAGTTTTTTGTTAAGCATATGGAAAACTACAAAGCAGTATGTAAATTCAATATTCAGCAGATTTCATTCGACTTTATGAAACAAAATGTGTTAATTCTATAGGCTACACAGCTGTGTGTATAACAGAGGGGCAGCGTGGCCCTGGGACTGGATTTCTGTTACTAGTTGCAATTGTTTTTTTTGTTGTTTTTTTTTTTTGTGCACTGCTCTGTGTTATACTTGATTTGTATAAATGTATTACTTTGTTGATCATCTTGTGTTTACTGGGGCTAGGCTCAGGTCAACCATTTCACTTGAGATAGATTCTGATACAGTGCCAAACTATAACAAGAGTTTTGTTTTCTTTCATCTTTCAACCCCATACACAGAGATTCTTCTTCGAGACCAAGACAATGCTGCCATTTTGAAGCAGCACTGCCAGCAAAACAGACTTGATTTGGAGGAAACATCAAGGACATAGATGTTTTCATATTTTTTTTTTCTTTTCCCTTATAATTCTTACCAAGCTTACTAGTGTGCCAATTTTTGTTCTTCCTTCAGTAATTCTGTAATTTTCCAAGGACCTTCCCATAATCTTTGCATTCTGTTGACAAAGAAGGCCTTTGTGTATTATTCCGGTAACTGTGTTTTGCCATATCTAACAAATAAAACAAGAAGGCGTTTTATTATTCCCGGCTTGAACCGCCTGCTGGTGTAAATATGTGTATTATCCCATGACACAATGGAGAATGTTTCGATAGAGGGCAGCTGGCCGCACCTGTCCAATGGGGTTGACAGCATGTTATTTTATTTATTTGTAGTCACTGATGATGGATTTTGTATGTATATTTTAAATCTTTACGCACAAAAAAAATATGAGCATCATTTTTTTTTAAACATAACCCTCCTTTTTCATTTTAGACAAAACCTGTGCAACCCACCTAATTAAATGCATGTGGGCTTAACCAACATGTGTTTTTATTTTTTTTTACTTTCTGCACTGTTTATTATCAAGGCAGTCATCCAAAAGACTACATATAGATACTGTAACTCATTATGCAATGATACTAACTCCAGTCAAGATCAAAGCAAACTCAAAGCTAGGTAGGCTTAGAGAAAGATAATAGTAACTCAACATGGAAGGGACAGAACCCACTCAAAGGGATTGAAAATACATTAAATTAGTAAAAGAAAATTTAACAAAGCAATTAGAATGCCACTGGAAGCTAACATTGCATTCCCTTAAGAGTGTAATGCCTGGGAGTAACAGATGCTTAAATACAACATTAAAACAAGAAATATGCAAATGAGGAAAGGCTAGAGACATACACTTGCCATTCATTTTTAATCAAATCACTGGCATATTTTTACTTCAAATGAAGATCTCACAGAGACAGAAGTAGAGTGACTGGAGGTGGCTTTCCCAATAATCTACATGTGTGGTCCCTTTAAAAACAGAATTCACTTCTCCTTAATTGCTGTGAAATTCCAAGGCTCCTCTATAAATGAATTGGAAAATGTTAAACGATTGAAACAGCAAACACTGTCGTAATATAATTAGACGTGAATTCCTGCCCCAAACACAGCTGGTCTGCAGAAGATGATGCCACAGGTTAATAAAGATCGAATTCCTGACAGCAACTGGTATTATAATGGAGATTAGATAAAGGGGCATTCAGAACAGAAAATAGGAGGCACTTTTTTACACAGAGAATTGTGGGGGTATGGAACCAACTCCCCAGTAATGTTGTTGAAGCTGACAACCTGGGATCCTTCAGGAAGCTGCTTGATAAGATTCTGGGATCAATAAGCTACTAACAACCAAATGAGCAAGATGGGCTGAATGGCCTCCTCTCATTTGTAAACTTTCTTATGTTCTTATGTTCTTAAAGGATAAACCTGTTATATATTCTCATCCTTAGTCTCACACTTGTCATCCACATTACTGGTACTATACTACAGTAAATGAAAATCTGTAGTAGGCTAAAACTATGGGAAAATAAAGTTAACATACCAATTAATAAGAACTTTAAAAGAAAAGAAGCTTGATGCTTGAAGAGTTTTTTTTTTTTTTTTTAGCATTTAAACAGCTCAGCTTAAAATACGGGTGTTAACTAACCATTCTGCTGTAGTGGTATTCATATACGCTGCCAACATATTCATGCCAGTACAATTACAAATGCATCATGTTTTTTCAACAAGTGGCTGCACAGAGTCTTTGGTTAACTAAAGTTGAACCCAAACCCACATTATTTGGTTTTGGTTTTTTGGTATTTGGTTTCATAACAAATGTATTGCCTTGTCCTTAAATAAACCCAAATAGCATCACTTTGGCACACCTTTACCTGGGAGGTACAAGCTACCTTACACAAGAATTTCAGGATAAAAAAAACAAGAATACATCTGATAGATCTTTCGCATCAAATAGTGAACAGATGAACATGTGGGGTTGGGACATTACCATTTAATGATATGTAAATTGTAACGGCAGACATTCCTTCCATATATAAACAAAATCATATTGTTAAAACATAAATAAAAAATTTCTGTGGATAAGACATTGTTAACCGAGATAATGAGATTTCAAATGATTATTATGCCTGGCAAGCTATAGAACGTGGGATGTACAGTATTGTGTATTCTGCCCTAAGAGAATAAAAGCATAATGGAAATGATAGGGATGGTGGAAGAGCAATAAGACATGTTTGATTTGTAGGTGGTAAATTTAACAATTGAAGAATTGATGTGAAATGTACTGCTGTACTGCATACTTACCAGTATCACCAGTAACACCATCACTCGTTACAAAAATCATACAGTAAATAGCAGAATAAAAATGATATAGAATAAAAGATCAAAATCTCCAATATACAATATTACACATTGCAGGAACATGCCCTTTTCAATAAATCCCATAATGTTGTTTTGCAAGAGTATGCTGGCCTCATAGTTTTAATTCTTGTTAGTTTTATATGATCTTACTTTAAAATCAGTAGTTGCTACTATAACATAATTGGTATACTTGCAAGGACTGATACCAGTGTAACATATGTCTTCCATTCAATCACAACCAACACAACTGTTCCTGCCTCGCCCCTGTGACGAGTCCTCAATGGACACTGCAGTACATATCTACAGGAAAGAGGACAGCCATCAAATAGAAAAGATGCTTGGGAGGCCCTGAGTAGTTTCCCAGTCAGCAAGGTGTGTCATTGACTGGGACTATTGTATTGATATAGGGTTATAAAGCCATGAGTTGCTGGAATTGTGGAAACTGTGTAAACTTAAGAGCAATGCAAATTACTCAACACGCACAAATAATGAGCCGCAATCATGATAATGAGGGTCGCAATGAGTGCCACCTGTGCATCAAGCTATTTAGCGGTCGCACTTACAGTCCAGTGGTGAGGTGAGTTAGGAGTACAGAGAGCAGTAGGCACTGTATGAGATTTGTGGAGCATATGTCAGAGGAAGGGCAGAAAAGTCCTCTTGGTGCATGGAGAACAAAAGAGAAGTTTTCTGAGGAGGAGCTGAGAGTCCTTACGGCTGAGGTCACTCGTCATGAAAATGAGTTATTTGGAAAAGCCTCAGCCAACATCAGTTATACTACCAAAGAGACTATATAGTCCTCTATAGTGTAGGAAGTCGATGATATCAGGAAGACAGGTGATGAAAAGGTGGCAGGACTTGCGGCGGCGAGCAAAAGCAAAACCCGCAAAGCAGCACAGGCATGCAAGGAACAGGAGGAGGGCCGCCATCCACATCACAGCTGACACCCCTGGAGAGACAAACGGAGAGGACAACCCATCCCAAACAAAGTGACCCTGGGTTTGAATATGCGGGGTCTTCTCCGTCTTGCCCTTCTCCTCCGAAGGTTTTCCTGCCTATCCTCAATAAGAGCCAAACGCGGCCGCATCAGGAAGTGTAACACAGCAGCCATCCTGAGCCCAATGACAGGTCTCTGAAGGTGTGTAGTTTTGTACTCTCTTTTACAATGGTTTGCACCTTGTCAGAGGAGGTGTAAAGTTTTTGGAAGGTCAGCAATTGCCCAAGTGAAAGGCAAAATCCTTCTCATTATAATGTTTTGCGCTTGCTTAGTATTCCAGATCTCCACTCAATTCTGTGCTCTTTTCTTCATTTGAATACATTATAATTTAAATGGATTAATGATGGCAAAGTGCTAATTTGATAGCAGGTGCAGAACAGCAGGTGAAAAACATTCTTTACATACACCGTATTTTTAGTGACCGCTAAAGTCCCACTTTACGCCAGCTAACACAGTTTTTGGCAGCAATATGGGTGTTTTGCAGCCGCAAATCACTTTGCACATATCCTTACATCGGTCCCTAAATGTATTGAGATCTCCCCACATTGACAGGTAGATACACTGTAATAAGGCTGCAGAAAGCTCAGTCAAGGCAGTAGGTTATATCATATTGTGTGCAGTAAGCTGTTTCAGCACTGACATACAGTAAGTACTACAAGACATGCTGATAAAAAGTGCTGTGTGTTAATTCTGTGTCTGTAAACAATAAAAGTGCACCAAAGCTTAATTATCTTGTTCTGTTTACAGTGGTATACTAATTGAGATGTCTGTTTTCTGGTACTGTAAATGTGGAATGAAACTGTATAAAGGAGCATAGTACAGACATGCCAGCCTTGGCTCAGTTCAGTAACTCAAATCCTAATTTTGAGAAACACGGAGGAGTTGCAGTGCATTAATTTGCTGCTGTAACTGCAGCTGTGACATTCTATTCAATGAATAGATCAAGCTAATGACTGGTAATTGTGTCCGTTCTTCCCTAAGTTTGAAAGGAGCATTGATCAAAGTGGTGGATTGTGGGTAGGTGGTGGCATTTTATAAATTGTGCTGCTCTGTGTTTCTCGAGATGAACTACCCATTATTGCAGGTCTGGTATTTATCCGTACTAATCATTCAATCTTGTTGATAAGACTAGTATGTGGGATGGCATTTTTATTTTGCAAATGACTGTGAACAGTGATCAACTGCTGACCCACTTCATTCAAGTTTACAAGAATTTTAAGACCTGATTTTGTTGGGATAAAACATTCAAAAACTCCTAACACAACACACACTGTTTTAAATACGACTGTAAAGAGGAAAATATCTCAGTATCTAGGTTTTTGGGCAGCAACAGTCTGTAACAGATTTTCAAATTGGACTTATAAACAAAAAAAAATATTTATATATATATATATATATATATATATATATATATATATATATATATATATATATATATATATATATATGCTTCCCTTATTAAAATTGCACACCAAATTACATGTACATCATAAACATTATTAAGGCACTGTTACACCAATAGTTCCCACTACTGCTAAAAAAAAAAATACATAATACATTTCCAACACATTTGGAAATAATTTCTACTGATTTAACCTTAACTTTGCATATTCCTGCAAAGAATTCAAGCTGTGCTCCATCTGCATTAGGTTCTTCATAAACACAGTCAATGAGGCGAAACTTAGAAAGGATGCAATATGAAGACTACTAACCTCCCGGGGTTCAGACGATAGTACAAGGGGCAAAGGCGGAAAACATCACAAAATATTTAAACGTTGCCTTCTCATTCGCGCATGTTTGGATCTGTTGATAGTAAATCACACAACAGGGGACATTTTCTGGCCTGACTAGAAAGGCTTTCATTTTGATCCCCCGGTCAAGCTGGGAAGAAAACTGAACTGCCACATTTAGATTTAATTTGGCCTCTATATTGGTACTTACAGAAAGGGCATTTATGTCATACATTTGCAAGCTGTTCTTCATGCTTATATTGTTAAGCCATCAGTCAAGTAGGGTTTCCCTATTGTGTTAAAACTGCCTAGGGAACTGCTTTAGTACAAGTTATTTAGTATATCATAATCTGGGGCTATATGGAGGCTGTCTGGGTGTCTGTCACACTTATATTTTTACATACTGTATATCTTCACTTGATACCAACACCAATTGTGATGGAACTTGCTAAGAGCCTTCATTACTTCAAGATATTCAAGAGTCTTGTAATCTGAGTGCATATGGAGCATGTATTTCTGTCTGTCTGACTGCCTGTCTGTATGTCAAACCTTTATATGATTTTAAGAATAAACATTTTAAAGTAAAAATAGAACAGTAGCATTAATTATGTGGTTCTATATGTTTGCATTAGGGTTATTATTATTATTATTGCCTGTCCTGAGGCAGCAGATCATTTATTTGATGGGCTGGAATGAATAATGGAAATGCATTGAGTCTGAATAGAATTGGTTAATTGAAATCCTGGCCCCTTTACGAAATATATTTAAAAAATGCATTTTGAATGCTCTGCATTATTTAGAAACCACTCAGGAATACACAGGCCCTGTTTAAAGAATTGATCTGCTTATTTATTCAGATAACAACAGGTCTCAAAATTAAAAATAGGGGTAATAAATGTTCTGTATGGTTTTCTGTGACACAGGGAGGGTGAGGCTGTAAGCTATCAAACTAAAATTGAGAGTGGTTAACATATTGCCTATGAAGTGTGTTCATGTAGAGATTGTGCCAGTTTCAAATGCCCTGCAGCAGCTCCAGTTATGAATGACCTGACAGGTTTGTATTAAAGTGTCATTTAACCATGAACTACCGCTGATGTTAAATACCCAGGCTGAGGGAGAAATAACACCTTGCTGCACTGGTGGGAGGGCTGAGATGTTTAATAGACAGGGGTGTATGGTTAGAATTACAAACAGTTGGAGTGCAACAAATATCAGACCACTCAGCCTGTATCTAGCTACTGCAGTACTACCACTTAGCACCGGTACTGCGTTTCATTGCTCAGTATAAAGCTTTCACAGTAACATATATTACAAGGCTTCTTTGTTTTCAATACCATGATGATTTACTCATTTTTAGAGAAACCTTTTAATTGTGCAGCAGGTGTTGACACTTAATGCAATAATGGGTAGAGATATCCCTGTAAACAATAGGAAAGTGCATGAGCTGGATGGAAAATATCCTTTCAGTTTAAGCCTCACCTATTCTTTCTGTGTAATTATTTAATTAATATTCATTTTTCAGTGGCCGGATCAATAACCTCCATAATATCAGTATGGGTGTTTCTGGTGACTGATATCCTTTCGTTTGCTTACCTTCCTGCTATAGCCACACTCAAAGTGTATAAAAAAATTAAAGAACAGTAGTACAGCCTCTGAAGCATGTTGCACAATTTACATGTTTAAATGATGTTTCAGCAAAGGACTGAGTCAGCTCAGAATAAATGTTGCTGTAAAAGGAGAGTGATGTATTACATTATTTTGTGCACTATTCAAAAATAAACACAAAGACCCTTAAAATATATAGTTTTCAATGTACAGTGTCTGGAATCTAGCAAAGGTCATGAAGTATCTTCAATGAATCATAACACATCATAAGTTTACTGGTAGTATCATTGTAACAAAAATACTCGCCTTTAGAATACTGTTTTTTGTATCCTCATTACACAAACGATGTGCATTCGTGGGAAGAATTCCTCATTAATCTTTTACATTTATTTGAAGATTGGATGATTTATCTACTCAGTCCTCAAAAGGGCTTTATGGGGAACAACTGACAATAAATGTTGTTCCCAGGATCTTATGGTGCCATATGAAATATTGATGAATAACCTTTATCTTCATTCTGCATACAACCTGCGCAAACTGGGGGGATGTTCTGAAACAAAACAGACAACAAAAATAGCTAAATAATGTACACAGCACTCCTGCGACTACATTTTTATTATTTTTATTTTTCAATGCAGTTATGATTTATACAGTCAGCACTCGGATATCCGGTACCCAGTTTTCTGATCTCTTCATTGTTACAATGTACTTGTTTAACCATCACAGTCTGCATTTTTTTTTCTCATATGTCAAATCAGTCTATCTTTATTGTGGAGTTACACGGCGCTTCCTCAAATTTCACATGAAGAAAATGCAGCAAAAACAAAGTGAACAAGACAAGCTATGGTAATGTAAAAGTTCATCATTAAACAGTTTGAGATACTGTTATGCATTTTTTTTTAAAATCTGTGATCTTTATTTGCTTTTGTGCATTTTCATTTGCAAGTGAACTGTAACATTAGGGCCTTATCGAGCACTATATTCTACAATTTGAATACTGACTTTGGATACTGTTTTAATTCTGGAAACTGCTGTTGTGTTTTTTTTAATCTTTTGCTAAATTGCATTGCCTTTTACGTTTTACGCAGTTCTGTGCATATAACATTTTGATTTAATTTTGCTGTTGGGTCGTTAATGGGGAACTGTACATAGTGCTACAATATGTACCAGATTTAAAATGATGTACAGAATTAGAGTCCACAGTCATCTCTTTTGGCAAGTAATATTTTCAGAATCATATCGTTCTGAATTAAAATACTTATTCTGTTAAAAGTATAGTGCTGTACCAACAAAACCAACTATAGTACATCTAAATAGAAGCCTACTTATTTTAAAACACAGTCCTTTCAGTTATGTATTTTGACAGTATATTTTTTGTGTTCCCTGAAGAAACGGATAAGGGTTGGAAAGGGCCAAAATAACTTGTTTAACCATCAATGAAGTCAAAATGTCAGATATGTGATTATGGATTCAATATATGGATTCAATACCATAGTGAATTGTGTGTGTGACAGTTTCCAACATCTTTTACATCTCCTTTGCAATGAATGCAGTAACAGTGCCCAATGGTCACTTCGATTTGTTATACACTGACTGGCCAAATAATTACAGAATGGCCTTAACGGGGGGAGTCTCATTGGGGCTCTTTAGGATAAAAATGTACAACATATCCAGTTGCATACTTGCCTTTACTTGTTACAGCTTTCCGCATGTTCTGCTTGTTTCATCTAATAAAGTTCTCATCTCACGAATCCAGCATGTGTTGAGCCCCAAATGTTTTGATGCAATGTGATGTGGCGACCCAATGCTTTTCAATGGGCCATTATACACTATGCAAAAAGCCACTTTTTCAGATCTCACAACTACAATTGGAGGTGAAGCTATATTGTTTCATCTGGCTTAAAATCCTTCTCTCCATAACAGTACGTCCGGCTGTCATTTTGGTTTTGTGGTACAGATTGTATATATTTAGAGGTGAACTCTTGACCACTCTGCGACATAATTTTCCAGTAAGAATTCTGATAAGGAGACGCACAGTGATCTTCCACATGGAAGTGATCATTAGGGGCTGTACATACTTTACACACTGAAACACACTGAAAGCGGTGAGGCCTATTGGGTTATTTGCCCAAGTGTTTGATTTCTGATAAAATCAAGTCATTTATTGACTGGTGGTTTTTTAATGAAGCACTGTTGATATTTGAAGCACATGCCTGTCTGCCTGCATCATGTTCTGGTGCAGTATATTTCTCTACTAATAAATGCTTTACAAAATAATTAAAAAGAAGGAGAATTGTATTGACACATATTGATTTCTCTCAAATATTGTTGCTTAAGCAACTTGATTGTCTTCCTCTTTGAAATGTCCCCCTGCTTGCCTATCAGTGATCCTCGAGTTACACAGGAGCCTCGCTGTGGCATGGTTCCATTGTGCTCCTGAGACAGCTGTCTCCAATACCTGTTGAAACAAGGGGTGTCAGTATGTAACATACATCTCCCTCGACAAGGATATACTGTAAATAGCACATTATAGAATGTACAGGTGTCAGTATTATTAGAAACTAATACACTGTGACCTACATATACAATATTATCAATGGTATCCATCAAGCTGCAACATCCCACTGAAAAAAAATATTTTGGCAGCACAATTCAACAGTGGTTTTTGGTTATTTTTGTGTGTGTGTTATAAATTATATATGAGAGTGGTCAAAGTGGACACCTAAAGGACTTGCCCTCGTCAGCAGCCAAACATCTGTTGTAAAGAAGGGATTGGCTTGGTCATGGGATTCCCACTGACCTTCAGTTCTCCTGAGCTGGTGTGGGGATAAGACATTCTCCTCCTGAAACTAAGTTTCAACACTTCATATTATATACAGATGTCTTGTATCACTGTATGTATGTGTTCAGTTCCTATAGAGATATGAGAAGCCCTACATCTGTTTTTAACTCTCTTACCTTTTGGTGACCTTTGTAATACTTGGGTTTTCAATTTAACTGCTTGTTTTCTCTGGATTCACTTCACTTGAAGCACCTGCTGTCCTTTTAACATAAAAGCCGGTTTGCTTTGCTTGAATAGTTTTATCTCACAGTGGCTGTCATGAGGCATGATGTTTGTGATTTAATTTCCTGTGTATACAGAGAGAGGACTAATTTCCTGTCAGTGTGCTGTAATACAATAAACAGTGTTGCTCATAACCTGAATACAGAAGAATAGGAGACTTTAGCTGTCCTGTTTGCTATGGATACCGACGACAGTTAATTTCATAGTTCATAGCGCAAGGTATTGGTTCTTCCAGAAACTGTACATCTATTCTTAGCTAAATAAATCATATGCTGGTTGTTTTTATCATTTAGTATTGGCAGCATGAAAGAAAAAAAACAAAACAGTACACCTTTAAATAACAGTTTCTAAATACATTGGTAACATTTTAAAATAATGGCCACAAATTCCTAATGAATTCCAAATTATATTGATCACATGTATAAGGCATGCATTCATGCATGAACAGGGGTTGTGAGAGGTGTTAATTCATGCATGAATGCATGCCTTATACATGTGATTAACATCATTTCTTAAAAAGAAACATGGAATGAATACAGGTAATTCAATTCACATGAATTAACAGGACTGAATTCAAAATGAATGACTTCAGAACTCAGAAGTGCATAAGATATTCAGGTGTTATTCCTGTGGTATTCAGCTGTTATTTTTAAGTGTTACCAATACATTGGCCATAAATGTTGTGTTCAGTTTAATTTGCATTAAAAGAAAATATATCACAAATTCTGATCGTCTGAAAAAGTTTATTTGTGCAAAAAGGGTATTTATTTGTGTAATCTGTCTTATATGGGTAAACTGTGTGTCATTAACACTTATCGATTTACCGCTTTCCTTTGATGAACTAATAGTACCTGGCAATCAGCATGGATTCAGGATTATACTGAAGCTGTTGAGGAGATCTCAGCAAGTCACCAGTTAAAGGGTGTCCCCCCTTGTGAATTTTCTTTCAATTTCTAGATTAGGGTATTTCATTTCTTTTTGCTCCTTTTGGAAATCATACCCTTAGTTCCCAAATGAATAATCACACATTTGGTAAGTAATTGGATTAAAGTGCATTTTAGCACCCTGTTATCTGTACCCATTGTACAGTACATGCATGATGTTTGGTTAATGGACATTTTCAAAAAAAAAAAAAAAACTTGTTCAGAAAGACAAGCCTTTTTTGTACAGAAACTGACACGAAGCTTGAACAAATGAGAACATGTCCATTCACTAGATAAAAATAATCTAACTGTCATTATATTCCTATTCCTCTGGTAGTAATTAAATGGGACTGAGAGCTTTCCACCAAAGAGCAGCACTATAAAGATGTTCAGTATGTGTTAATGTTAACAAATCTTAAGAGGAACTCTAAGCCTCCTTATCTCTTCCACCGCCATTGAAAAAAAAATGCTTGAAAGAGTCCTGTTAAGTCAAACACTGTCTGAGGTAACCAGTTATTGCTCAGCCTTTTATCCCTTATAATTCCACTAAGCAGGCTTCATCCAGATAGGATGTTTGTACTCCGTGCCAGTGCCAGCTTGCGCCTTGGTTAAAAGCAGAAGTTCAGTGATTCAGTGTGAAATTGAATAGCTCTATGTACACTTGATTCTGTGGCAGGCATTACAGTAAAGAATGATTCATCACTGTCTGCTAAGTTTCACTCAACTACCCTTAATAAATGATTTTCAATGGCAGTACAGTGGCAATGACAATGGTTTTGTACAAAGAGCCAATGGCAGGTGCATATTAATTGGAAGAATATCAATGGTACAAATGGCATAAACCATTTCCTGCATTAGCATTTTGGTGCCAAGCACATGAGAAATAGAGAAATTAGATTGAATGAATGTTGTGCATAGCTTGCACATTCGACTTGCTCCCAGTCCTGGGTTTTATAACTGCCCTCAGTATTGTTTGAACAATCAGGAGTTTGGTGTTAAATAAATTGATCCACCCTTGCAGCTGCATGAACTCCTATCAGTAAGGAGCTTATTCATGCTCTGATAACTGCAGTCAGTTCAAGGCAGATTTACAAAGGGCCTGGTTGTTCAAACTCCTAGTCATTCGAAAATATAGCTAAGGGAAGTTTTGAGACCCAGGACTGGGTAAGGGCTAGAGCGACTTACAAGCCCAGGTTCAGTGAATGCATATACAATATCATCAGAATCATCTTTCTGAATTGAAATACTACAGTATCACCAGAATTACTGAATTGAAATGCTAATATAATATATTTTGGTACTGGTTTTACAAAATAGATGCATCTTGCAAAATAAAAATGGAAACAAAATAATAATCTAGAGAGCTGCTTGTTCAATTGTAACGATACTTGCCAAGGACCTTCTTAAGTACATATTAAAATATTAAAATATTAAGTACATATTAAAATATTAAGTGCGTCATAATGGAGGGGTATATGGTGACTGTCAACTGTATATAAGTCACGCTTACATTTTTAAATATACCTAGAGAACGGTTTATCAAATTATTATGAGGCTTGAAAAGTGTATCAATTTCTAGGGGTATATGGAGGCAACCTGTTTACTTACTTTTTGTTACATAAACACATAGTGGATATAATGTAGATCATCCTTTTCATGTTACTACCAATGTGTCTAATTCAGAATTTACAGCCGTGGTAGGGGAATGAGTGTCAAGAACATGGTTTTAGATCTGGTTTCAGGTTTTTCTTTAAAAAGAAAAATTTTAAAAAAAGATTTTTTTTTTCTATTCTAATCCTACAATAAAACCAGACACAGCTCTTATTCCTCAGACCTTGTTGGTTTTTTCTTTGTTGAAGTGCAGGAGATCAAACTGCTTAGCACTGCTAAAAATAGCTTTGGAGGAAAATCCCATGGATGTTTTGTCCGCCTACAGTCTAACCTTCGTCTTCGCTTCTAATTATCAAAATCTCGTAGAATGCTTAATTGCTGGTATTAGTCATGCTGAGCAACAGATAACATTAGATATTGCACTTATTCATGTGGATAGTGTTGTTAAAGAATCTGAATTTCTTTTTTATGTTTTTTTTTTCCTACCACGTGTTAAAGACTGTGAGAATTACTTATAATACTATTGTTCTATTATTATTTCACCACATTACCGAATCCAGTTACCCCGTCCTCTCATCCACACTCTCACATCACTAAATCACTTCCATCTTTTCTAAAATGGAAAAAAATACCTTTCACAGATTTTACCATTAACCACTACCAGCAAGGGGCCAAAATATTATTTATATCACAAATTAAATACAGGTGTACTGCACTTAAGATATTCTTTATAAGACTATTCTGTTCATAAAGAAAAATATTTAAAACAACATCAAACTTTGTCTCTGAGGTGAAATGGCTTTCAATTGGAAATTACAGCATGTGTTGACATTTTAGCAGTGTCTGATTGAGTCTAGCGTGAATCTCGTTAATGTCCAGAATGGATGCTAATAAGAGGCATTGATTTGTTGAGGTGCTGTGTTGCCTCTATTGCAGTGTTTCTGTTTAAAGAATGCATACAATTTGCCTGGAGGTTCAGGTTGCTGTTTAAATGAGTGACAGCAACTGTCATATAAGTGGAAACCTGTTTTCCTGTTTTAGGAGGGGGATAAGTGACAGGTTTCAGACCATTTTCTATTTTATTTATTTAATGTATTTATTTCAATCAGTAGAAGAGATGAGATGATTTGGTGTTTAAGAGAACTTGGATGCCCTCCTATTATGGCCAAGGCTCCCAAACTCACACCTGTCATTAGTAACGCCTCAGCTCCATTAACACTGTTACATTAAATGAAGTTTATAACTTAGGTTCGGGGGATGGACTAACCCTCATTCGCTAGGTCATTCAATTACCCCCTGTACATTCCCTACTGAATAATCATCACTATTATAAATACCCTGTGTACTCACCCCGCACTTTGATTTTGTTTTGTTTTCACAATGGAAACTATCCTCCATTAAACCGTCTCTGTCAAAGACCTGTTTCCTGCCGACTCTGATTCAGAATCTCCCCTGAACCCGATACGGCCTGCCCTGGGAACCTCGCGGCAGCAGATTCGTTTTGCCGTTATCCCCACTCCGACTTTTTCAGCTATCTTGGCGGAGAACCCGTCTTGTTCTTCTTCGCCGATTTCCTGCTCGACAAGTAAGCGGTTCCCGGTCCGCCGAAGCTCCCGAATCATCGCTCGTCCCCCAGCATCTGATATTAAGTCCTGGACAATCCCAAAACTCCAACAGCAGCTTCGAAATAAAAACATCCCTTTCAGCAGTTCAGCTCACAAAGATCAACTCTTCCAGCTCTACATCTCCTTGCAAACAAGTCGCTCTCGCAATGACGCCACGCCGGGGCCCAGCTTCTCTGCCTCTGCTCCCTATTCACTCTCCGCCCCAAGCCCCGGCGGCCGCACACACGTCCATTCACGGATCCCTCATGCTCCCCTCAGAGCTGCCTCCACACCGGCTCCTAGATCCCCTTCTCAGCAAATCGCTCCTGAGCCTCATCCCACACAACTTCATCAGGCTGCAGCTCCCCCTCCCTCCTGCGAGTCTAGCCCCCACTTTGCATTTCCCTCACTTTATGTCCTCAGTGGGCATTCAGCAACCCCCCATGTCACATTTCCCTCCTTCACTTCCCCCTGTGGGTGTTCAATTAGCTCCCTCAGTCCCTCTTTCCAATTCTACGTCCTTTGAAGGTATTTATCTAGCCCCCTCAGCTCCTTTTCCTAATCTCATGTCCTCCGCAGACGTCCAACCAGCCCCCCCAGCCTCTTTTCCCAATCCTATGTTCTCTCTCAGCTCCCAACAAGCCCCGGCAGCTACCGTTTCTGCCTTTCCACCCTCTCTTATACAGCTCTCCTCAGCTCTCATCTTTCTCTTTCTCACACTCAGCTTCCTTAATCCTATAGGGGTCGCCACTAGGAAGTATTCTGGAAAGAAGCATCTCATCATAGATCTATCTGCATCCCATAACTCTTCCATCCCCAGCATTAACAGTCTAACCCCCCATGCAGACTTTTCTATTCAGTATACAACAATAGATTACGCCATTTCTCTAATAAAAATAGCAGGTCAAAATGTGTGGCTGGCAAACGCTTTCAAAATCATGCCTATAGACCCCCCATTATGGCACCTTTTCAGCGTTCAGTGGCATGATAAATTATATTTTTCTGTTCGCCTTACCTTCGGTTGCAGAAGCAGTCCAAAAATCTACAACACCATTTCGAAGCTCTCTGCTGGATTCTCCTTAATTACTACCGCATCCCATTTCTGCTCCACCTTCTTGACGATTTTCTCTTAATCGACTTTCCCCATGCCCCACCCGCTCAAAACATATCCATTCTAAAAACCGTCTTTTCTAAATTAGGAATTCCCTTTTCAGGTTTTTAAGATGCTCCGAGTTTACAGCTTCTTCTCATTCCTTCATTACCTTTCTTCACCCTTGTATTAACAACCTGAAATAAAAAAGAAGTAAAACCGACCAAAGAAGGCAAAGGCACTCTCATCTTTTACTTCAAATGAAATTCTCACATAAGTCCCTATGTTTCCCTCCTCTCCTTCCTCCATCTCCGAACTCTTCAGGGAGCCTTCAGGAAAACTATCGTCACTCGCCAATGGTTCATTTACCATCGTCGTCAGATTCTGTCCAGGTGCGGATTCCCAGCAGACAAATATTCAGGCCATTCATTCAGTTTAATTAGGTGGTCGGGGGCCAAGAAGCCCCCGACCACCTAATTAAACAGCTAGGGTGGTGGTCGTCCGAGGCATATCATCTATACATCAGGAGTAACACTTCCGATCTCAGAAAAGCACTTAATTCACTCCCTATTTTCCCTAGTTTCAGAGAAGCCTGCTTGGAGGAAATGCATTTCATTAGCCATGGATTCCCAGAAGTTTATTTCCCTTGTCAGTTAAGGGTTTTGTTTTCCTCTCCTGCATGCTAATCGTTTTTTCGCTCTCTCGTGTGGGCAAACTATAGCAATATTGAGCCACTCATCGAATCCCCTTTTTTTGGAACGGGGGGGGGGGGGGGGGGGGGAGGGGGGTGCTGCCTCGTTCAACAGCCAGGCAGCCAATCAGACCTGCAGCGTGTATCAATCAGTAATCCATCTCATTCTACTCCTTATCTGTGGCATTGAGACTTATCTGGATATTATTTTGGGGGTCTCCTGCCTCGTCCGACAGCCAGACATGAGATCTTCAATCCAGGTAGGTGAAATGCCAAATCTGATTTGTTTCATTCCTTGCATACTGCATCAATAAAATACTTTGTTTTTACCTAATCAATAACGTTGTGGGGTTTGTCTTGAACTACTGAATACCTGTTAGTATGCCAAACTGGTCAAGAAAAGCCTGAATGTATGGAGAGACATGCCTAGATTGCAGGTGGGACATATTTGAGTCATTGGCATTAAAACAACCCTGTTCTGACTCATAAAATACTTATTAAATGGGAAGTGTTTCATTTTTTTTTTTTTATCAGATTGACTCTTTGAATTGTCTCTAGGTGCATGCATTTCCATCAAGTGCCAGCCATCATTCAAAGGTCCTGAGCTGTTTAAATGCTAAAAAAAAAAAAAAAACTCTTCAAGCATCAAGCTTCTTTTCTTTTAAAGTTCTTATTAATTGGTCTGTTAACTTTATTTTCCCATAGTTTTAGCCTACTACAGATTTTCATTTACTGTAGTATAGTACCAGTAATGTGGATGACAAGTGTGAGACTAAGGATGAGAATATATAACAGGTTTATCCTTTAAGAACATAAGAACATAAGAAAGTTTACAAATGAGAGGAGGCCATTCGGCCCATCTTGCTCATTTGGTTGTTAGTAGCTTATTGATCCCAGAATCTCATCAAGCACGTCTTGAAGGATCCTAGGGTCTCAGCTTCAACAACATTACTGGGGAGTTGGTTACAGACCATCACAATTCTCTGTGTAAAAAAGTGCCTGCTATTTTCTGTTCTGAATGCCCCTATATCTAATCTCCATTTGTGACCCCTGGTCCTTGTCTCTTTTATCTGGTTGAAAAAGTCCCCTGGGTCAACATTGTCAATACCTTTTAGAATTCTGAATGCTTGAATCAGATCACCACGTAGTCGTCTTTGTTCAAGACAGTTCTTTTAGCCTGTCTGCATACAACATGCCTTTTAAACCGGGGATAATTCTGGTTGCTCTTCTTTGCACTCTTTCTAGAGCAGCAATATCCTTTTTGTAACAAGGTGACCAGAACTGAACACAATATTATAGATGAGGTCTTACTAATGCATTGTAAAGTTTTAACATTACTTCATTACTTTTGTAATCACATTGAAGATAATGCAAATGCACAGGCAGCAGTAAACAGAATATGTTTGGGGAGTCAAAGGAGAGGATATTTCAAAGACTATATTGATACAGGTGCCTGCACAGCGAGATTCCAGACGGAAATGGGAAATGACAGATGTTTTCACAATTCTGTCAGCTACTAAGAGTTGTCGGGTGTGTTCTGGTCACTGTGGTGAGGCCAGCATTCCCCTTGCTAGGTCTGTAAATCGAATCATGCCATTGCCAACCGACCTACATCTGCTTTACAGACTGACACAGGACAGTAATTGCTGAAAACAGACCATGTGTCTGTAAATAATTGCTTAGTAAGTGAAACCACCTTCAGTGTGGAAGGGCTGGCATGTATTCTGTAATATTTAAAAATATACAGAGTGAAAAGAAGCACACATTTCGGAGGACAGCGTGTGTTCGTCTTCACCGCTCTCGAGTCAGCGCAGGGGTGGTAGCGGTGAGCTGAGCAGTGAGCCGACTACTACATTAAAAAAAACTGCATCTCCTTGTTTGTTTTCATTCACGATGGACAAGACAGCAGATCTGATGGACTTTGATAGAGAGATAATAGGAGACCGGAAGGTAGTTCCTGTATCCAAGATTGCACAAATCACTGAAGTTTCACAAGGAAGAGCTACCAAATGGATGGTTTTATGAGCCATTCTAGAGGCAGTAATCTTTGAGGAATGGTCACATATTAGACCCTCAGACAATTAATGTACCTTGCCTTTCACGTGGCTGCATGTGATAGCTAAACCTTATTGACAGTGGTATGGAAGGTGTTTCTAATTATGTAGGAAACGCCTATACTCCTTTATTTAACTGTATAGCATGTATTATGCATTTCTCTGTATTTAAAGTATTATGGATTTTCTTGTTGTAAAGCGCTTTGTGATGGTGGACCATTATGAAATGGGCTATATAACATAAAGATGGATTGATTGATTGATTGATACCTACACAAATGTGCATAAAGATAATCAGGATCTTATGTGGTGTTGAGGTTTAGCTGGGCACAGTTCAAATTTAAAACAATCCTTTTCTAACATTTTGCTATTCTATTTTTGATCAAGAGGTGGTGTGTCTATTTGCATTTTTTTATTTTACCAGCAACCATTACTGTAAACTCTTTCAAAGAATTTAAAAACAAGAAGAAAATTCATTTTAGTTCTATGTTATTTAGAGATAAATTTAGTTGGAATTGCGTTCTTGATATTGCTTGACCTTTTACATATAACAACCAAACCACAGTGCTTTTATTCGGAGGCTTGTCTCTATTTGCAACTATTGTACTTGACATTCCAAACATCTGCATACACTAGTATAAGCCACCTGCTTGAGTGCCGTTTTCATATCAAACAAATTGAGCCTTGAGCTAGAAACTGAAGCTTGTCAGTCGACAGTGTGCGCTAGTCTCAGAGGATGCCTTCTCCCTTTCATAATGACACATTCTATGCACTAGTAATTATTAGGTGGGTCAGTCACTGTCAGCTTGGGTGCCAATACTCAGAGAATTAGGATTTCCCATTCACAGATTCAGCCATGCGGCAAGGCTAGCAGAACTCTGAGTCAATGTGTTCCTCAACTAACCTTGTCAAATCCGCCAGTATCAATCCACGTGTAGGAGGGTTTCCCTTGCAGAAAAAAAAGAGCTATGTCATGAGGAACACAGACTATAAAACAGAACTGCGTGGTTGCATTACCACCCTGTAATATATCGGTATGCTGAAACTTATCTGAAAAAGCTTCCTGTAACTCGTGGAAGTCTCACTGAGGATTTTTAAGATTCATTATAAATAAACAACGTATGCGCTTGCAAACACAAATAAAACATCTGATATGAATAAACTTCTTCGTTTCATACAAAATGATGTTGTGATAGAAACCGGGAAGGCTCTGTTGAAAAGTCAGCTGCAAGATTTTTCTTCTCGTTCCTAAAACCTGTGTCAACACTTTAACTGTGACCAAACCAACTTTTTTCACATTTCACAAATGTGGGGGCTCTGAAATGGGGGTCAAATGGATTTGTTTTGTCAAGTTTAAAATCCCTTTCTCAAATTCCTCCGGTGGTTGGTCCTGCTTTGGGTTAAAAATTGTTTTATTCACATATTTAGAGGTGAACTCTGAATTGCACTACACAGTTTTCCAGTAGGATTCCAGGAGGAGGAGAAAACGTCTAATACTCATGACTATGAGCACAGACTCAATAGGGGCAGCACATACGTTTACACAACCTAACTGAAAATTGTCAATTTTCAGAGTCAAAACAAAGCCAAGCCACACCTGCCGCAGAGTTTGTTGGCAGATGAAACATTGCTTTCAGTCCCATTGGCCCTGCGCAAAATGTGTAATGATCTGATTCAAGTCACCAAAGCAGAGCACAATAGCTTTCATGAGGACAACTCATTTTGAGATATACTGACTGGCTGTCAATATTCTGTTTTTAGATGATTTGTTCTAGGTAAGCTGAGAAGTGTTACTTGAAGCAAAGCACTCTCTACACTATAGGCCCTATGTAGCATGAAATCCAAAGGAAACATGTACAAAAATGTGTTTTTGTATTACGGTAAATTAATTACTGTATGTCTGTACAGGTTTAAATTAAAGTCTAGCTGTGCTATTTTCCATAAGCAAAGGTAGTCTGGCACTTTACCTCTTACGACTGATTTTTGGTGTGTTGATGTAAATCTCATGCAAACACATCACATTGTAGAGTCTAGTAAACAGGCCATTTTGTTTGTTGTCTACAGACTAGAACAGGCACACGCGATCCTCCTCAGAAGATGTCAAAACAGGAAGGAGCGACTAGACAGAAATAAAATCGTCATGAAGTAGTGTAGATTAACAAAGTAATATACTGTATGTGCACACACATCCGATTCCCACAGGTGCCAGTATCCTCGCTATGTATCTGTTCCCCGACACAGCAGCTCTTTCAATTATACCTAGTGTTCTAAAACCTGCAGGCACAAAACACACTTTTAAAAGCGGGTTAGATTTAGTGTGAATGTGCAGCTCTAGAAACAGCAGCTGCATACCAATAGGCTTAAATCTACAACATCTGTTATTTACAGACCCTTGGCCAATTGTGCTCGACTGATACTGTATAACTTGTGCTAGACGGGTAAGTCTACCCCTGGTTTAATTTCATCTTGATTCAGGTCTGAAATATTGTACGTACTGTATCCTTTTTGTTAATTAGAATAACTTATCTTATTTTCTCTTTCATCATCCTAGTGACATTTTATAACTCGGATGTTTAAAGCACCTCTCCAAAAGGGTTCTCATACATATCTTCTCTCTATGTTCAGCTGGTAAACCAAAAGTGCAATCATGAACCTGCCCCCCACCCCCCACCCCCCCTGCAGTGTTGCAGCAGGACAGGTTATGGTAACACTCACATGTATCGTGTTTGAGAGCCCTATTGAGGCTACATGGTGCTTTGATCTTCTGAGTTTTAAAAAGTCGCCAGGATCTGATGGTTAAACCAGAAAATGATGTACTAATTGATTCTTGTGGCAATGTGCCCTGCCCCTGTGTGCAATTGTGTGTTATGTGTTGTATGTTGCGTGTGTTAATGTTGGTGTATAGAGATTGGTACACGGAATATAAACGGGTCTGTGTTTCACGTGTGATTTAAATTGTATATTTGTATTTAGGCATGGGATTGCACATCACTGCACGTGTATTTAAAGTATAGTATGTGAGCACGGGGTTGCACAGAATTAATTCACGTGCTGGGATTCAAGTGAATAATTAATTAGTAATTGAATCCCAGCACAACAGTATATATATAGATGCACATTTCTTTCACTCGGGGTTGGGTGTTCGAGAGTGGAGAACGGGTGAGAGAGAAGGAGAAATTAAAATTAAGGAAAATAATAATAATAATAATAATAATAATAATAATAATAATAATAATAAAAATAATAATAATAATAAGAAGAAGAAGAAGAAGAAGAAGAAGAAGTGTTTAGTACTCATCGTGTTTGTTTGTCTCCGTGCACTGTTTTTTAAGTGTTAGTTCGTTTTGTTTGTCTATTTATTTTGGCGTAAGTGCCGTGTCCTGTTTTGTGTTTGTGTTTGTTCAACTTTTTGTTTTCTGTTCTGTTAAATGCTGAGCGAAACCATTCGCTCAGCTCCACCAAACCACACCTCTCTGTCGTTTTATTTCCTGCTTCTGGTCTGACGCCACCCACTCCGGCCGTCTTTGTGACAATTCTACACAAGAAAAATATGTTAGTTAAGATAAATGTGAATTTGTTTATACCTATACCTAGCTGCTCTTTAAAACTCTGACCCACTTTTGACAGCCTAGGACATATGGGAGACATTATGTATGAACCCTGAACAAAATGTTACTGAACAGCAAAGATAATCCTGTTTGCCATTAATGAATTATGCTCAGAGAGCATTTTATCCTATGTCTGTGGTTCATGTTCAGCACTGGACCTGCTCAGTACAGGACTTCTGTATCCTTAGCATGGTTTGCTAATGAATCTGTAATGAAGTAAAACCAGCTCACAACCAGCAGCCTCTATTTCTTCTGTTCTGTTGACCTCCTTACTGTAGATTTCAATTCAATAACATGCTTGTCAAAACACTTACCTCTTTGTATGTGCATCTGTAATAGAGGTCACAAGAGAATACATTTATGTATGTGTGCATCTGTCTAGGCCTGTACCAGTTCCTTTCAGTTATTATTCCAAAGATTTGTTTTCATACTGAGTTTGTGAACTCTAAACTTACTTCTGTTGTGGTGGAGCAGCAGCTGTGTTAAGACTTCCTGTTACAGGAGTAAGTCCATAATATATGGTCTTGTTAAAACCACTTAAAATAAAACATCTCTAACCTTGCCAAGTAGATGTATGCTAAATGTTTTATTTCACATTTTATTTCTCTTTAGTTTGGCTCTAAAATATGTAGACACCTTATTTTGAACAATATTGTTCCCGTGGTTTTATTAAAAATGCTTATTGTGCCATATGTCCTCTAATCAACTTTAGATGTAGCCTAAGAGAAGGCTACAAAGAAAAATAATAATATGGATGTAAAGGAGAGAGATATGCTACTGAGGAGAGTATTCGATTAGGGGAATATTACTGACAAATCTGAAAAATAACATAGAAGTAATTTGAAGTAATTGCATAGTGATTGCAGATTGTTATAACAACGCGATCAGCCAAAATCATTAAAACGTACTCACTGGTTATAAATAGAACAGGGGTGAGCTCACCTAAGAGAGGAAGCTGAATTCTTCCTAGTAAGACCTGTTTCATGTTTAAGTATCTCAGTGCTGTTGTTCTGTGCTGATTTGCCCACTTTTAATCTAAAACATAGATTGCACAACGTGTGCTTCCTTGCATTACTTATTTAATCATCCCTGTGAAGTAGAACAATGAACATCATAATCATTAGCGATTGTGCATTAGAGTGATTTGTCTTGTAAGGCATGCGATTCTGTTTTAGAATAGTTTTACTAAGCTGGGCAATGACTGGATTAATGGGGAGTATGGAGAGGATGAGGTAAGAAATACATTGGCCTATGGGTCACCCCTTTGTCTTTACATAGCCACCTTTGTGCAGAGGTGACTGGAGCCTCCTATGAGGAGAGAATGGGACAACACCCCCAGAAGAGGAACACCTGTTACAAAGGTAGTGTAGGGGAGGCAGAGGTGGAAAAAACAGACACAAAAAGGGACAAGGAATACAGAACATGATTTGAATAAGGAGACTGATTAGTGATGATATACTCACCTCCTGAACCACACCAACTCTGCAACTATTTTCCAGCTTCTCAGCACTCGCCACAGATCCAACAGTAAATGATTATCCTGATTATTGTGTTAAAAATTGAGCATTAGTACTAGGGCAAGATGGCTCTGGCTTTCACCAAGGAATAAGTGCTTGGGTGTATATCCAGTGAAACAGAGAGGGATTGCTCTCATTAGGCTGAGGATAAGGTTGAGTGGTAGAACAGGAGAATTGTCAGTGTCTGGGATTAATGATTTTTCTTAGTCAAAATGGCATAATTAAAAACATGCACTGGCATACATATTTTACCTTCTGGGGAATTTTAATTAGATTTTTTTGTTGTTTTTAATCTGGGTAATTTCAGGTTCCAGCCATTAAAAAGGATTAGAAATTGATATTTTTAATTATCTTTGTCCCAATCATAACCTGGCCTGGTGTCCCTTATGCACAATTATTTATTTAGTGCTTTCTTGAGGGTCAGTAGATTGCTTGGGTGCTTGCTTGCTTGCTCGCTGCTTGCTCTTTGCTGGCTTGTTTCCATAGCAACACATGTTTTTCATCAGCAGCCTAAGATTCATGCCATTTCTGGCGCTAAGGCTGATTCAAATTGAATTAGATTTTAGTGTATTGTTTGTGTTTTCATTTGCCATGAAATTTAATTTATAATGAGCACCAATAGCTAACAGCTTTAGCAGCTTTGGAATGAAAATGCAGTGTAAACAGCTTTTATATTAGCACAGTATTCAGACTGAGTGTACTTGATGTAGAATCTGTTAATCATTCACCTTAACCAGTATACAGGTTATGGACACTTAAATTAGGAACTATTAGAAAATTAAGGTACACTTTAACTGGTGACATAACCACCATTCTGTTACTTTAAGTAGATCATGTGCTGCTGCAACCATTAGTTTAGGTCAGGCAGTAAGCATTATATTTATAGCAGGCTAGATCCAACTGCACAGATCCATTATAGAGGCTTTGCATGTAAGCATAGTGACTTGGTATAATTGTCTGAGTGAGAATCGGCTGTTGGAAAATTCCTTAGTGCTCTCCAAAATGATTGGGAACCTCCAAGCAGTCTTTGAACTGCCTTTCATTATTTAGAGTACACGAAAGAATGTCGTGTTTCAATGCCATTTACTAAGAAGAGATGCTTTTATCCACCTTAAACAACCCATGCCTGAGTCAGCACCTATACGTATAGGATCATTGCCAACCACCCCCTTGTCTCAAAAAGGATGGCAATGATAACTGAGCACTTTCCTTTTTCATTAGTCATTTGCTGTACTCCATCGATCGGATATTCAGAAGTATTCTGAATTGGAATCACACAGGAATCATATTACTAAAGCCTGATACCAGTATATGAAAATAATCACTTGATACCTGTCTGTAGCATCTGGGCTCTGCAGCATTAACATTAGTACTATTGGAAAAACAGCTTTCCTGGAGCATTGATGACTGTGGATTACAGACTGCACTATTCCTATTTATAAACCTCTGCACATACCAAGGATAACATTTTTAATCAGATTTTTTTTTTGTTGTCAGCACTGGCTTGTGTACACTGGGGAGTTTTTTTAAGGATCTACACTTAGCTTCCACTGAGATCTCTGCCACTTTATTACAGTGCAGCTGACAGATACCAGTTTCAACCCACATTCACCTACATTTGAAAATAAGCATATATTATAATTGTCCAGTTAACTGCTTTATCAAAGAAAACCGCTCAACAGACTGCTAAATGAATAATTAAAAGGTTTAACAATTAATAAAGGGTATACTGTTAACAAACAAGACACTATCCTTATCAATTGAATAACTAGAGACAACTCTGTAGCTTAAACACTGGGTTAGGATAATTATAATGGTATCACATTGTGTTAAGCCTGTTTTAACCAGCATTATTTCCATGTTCAATGGTGCAAACAAAAGTAATACAAATCGCATGGTGAAATCTGTGTCTGGTTAATTAAAATCCCATGGCAGAGGATTCCAATTACTCTAAATACCTTGCAAATTACTAGAATGCCTGCTTCTTTTTCATAATTATCATAGCACAAAAAGGCAAAGCATTGCTATCCAAAGAAATTAAATATGTTGACATTGGAGCTTTTGAGGCGTTTGACATTACAGAAAAATACAGGAGCAAAAACAAAGAGAGCTACAGGCAGTGATTGAAATCGATTCTTACATAAAATACGCCTCTCTGACACTGATGAAATGCATTACCCATCATTTTATTTTATTTATATTATAACCCTTTATTTGAATCTTACAATATCTAACACAGGGCAGCAGTGTGGAGTAGTGGTTAGGGCTCTAGACTCTTAACTGGCGGGTTGTGGGTTCAATCCCCAGTGGGAGACACTGCTGCTGTACCCTTGAGCAAGGTACTTTACCTAGATTGCTCCAGTAAAAACCCACCTGTATAAATGGGTAATTGTATGTAAAAAATAATGTGATATCTTGCAACAATTGTAAGTTGTCCTGGATAAGGGCGTCTGCTAAGAAATAAATAATAATAATAACACTTTATAACTATGTGTGTAATCCTTCAGAATTTATTTGAAAGCCAACATAAGATGCTTGTCAGTATTCATTTTTGTATCAAATCTCTTGTATTAGCATTTTATTTCCTAACTCAAGCATACTCTTTAAAATGCGCTGTATCTGACGATATCCCTAAATGATATATTTTGAACTGAAAATAATATCTTTCCCTTGCTGTTTGAAATGTCTCATGGTTTCATTAAACATGTAATAATGTTAAAAAAATTCTACTGCTCTTTTTCTAGAGCAAAGGAGCAGTTAATGGCAATTGTTTGTTTCCTAATGTGTACAATTAAACAAAAGCATTGAAAAGGTGAACAGCAACTCTCCACTACCACTTTGGTTTTTTTTCTTTACTTTTTTATAACTCATTAAAACAAAAGTTTTGAAAACTACAAGAAATGTCACCAGGAATAAAAACAGCAGCATTACACCTTCTAGGCACAGGCAAAAAGGCCCCAAACACACTCCTCCGATAATGAAATGAAAAACGCCTGTGTTGGCATTCAGTATGCCTGTAGCTGAAAACACCGAAGTACCACACCTGGGACATGTGATTACATTGTGCCGTACAGCAGGGTCATAAAAAAATTGGAGCCAAGCAGTGAAAGAGATAATTGACTTTACCCTACAAGTCAAATTGCATTAAGAGAGAATAATTAAAAATGATAACAAAATATATTAGACTGGTAAAGGGTGATATCTTTGTAAAATGTCTTATAATAGGGTCCAAATGGTATTTGAGTGACAGCTATCTACAGTTATATTTCTGTGATTAATGATCAATTGTATTATTTTTTATTGTTATGCATTATGTTTGTGACAAGACAATTGAAGCCTCTCTCCCCTTAAAACTGCAGCAAACAAAAATACCATCTGTTCATATCTGCGTTTTATAAAGCTTGTGAGGTTTTCAGGCAGGAAATCAATATTACAAGTGCCTGGCACATTTATTGGTTAATCTACACGCCTATTACCAGCAAGTTCTAATGAACCTATAAGGTATATATTATAAACCTATTTCGCAAACTCAGTCTTGCTGTGCTTTCGAATTATCACCTCCTCCCCCACCACCACCTCACTCCCAGCCTCGTCCGGAGGGAGGAGTATACGATACTCCTCTGCCTAATATTTTTTCACCGGGATGAACACGTCTCATAGATTTATTATTTTATTGTTTGTTTTTTAGCAGATGGTTCTAGGATGCTCCAAGGAATGAGGCTGTGCTCCATCTATTTTATTTTTCTTCACCCATTGTTTGGGTTCATTATTTTTGGAAATCGGTAAGATTTTGTATTATAATAAAAGGTGTTTATTTAACGCAAGATTGTCATGACTGAAAACACAAAGTGCTGACAGGAATCATCTTGCACCAAAACTCAACATTTAAAAAAAGGCAAAAGGTTACCTGTTTCTTTGAAGATCACTTGGTAACATATGTATTTTATTATAAAGCCTCAGAGCCCACTGTCTTAGTCTCTCAAGCTCCCTCTCCATTTTATTTTGTCTTGTAAATGAAACTGGCTGTCACATCTCCAAGCGATTTTGTCCTGTTGCATGCATGTTGCTGTAAATTATCCTCTTTTTACTGTATCACATCTATCCTCATGTTGTGCTTTGAGAAATGTGGAAAATACATTTTCTCTCCAAACCTAAAGCTGGCACCAGGAAGTTGATTTGATCAGTGTATATCCTTTCCAGAATAAGACGCTTATTTTTTTAGAGCATTTTACAGCACACATGAATCTACCTGGATTGCATCAACCACCTGTCCATGGTTATCCTGGCATTACCCCTGCTGCAATCCATGGTGATTCTTCAATCCATGGTGATTCTTCAGTGCTGTAAAATGCTCTGAAATCATCAAGTGGAAGAAAAGTGAAATACTTGCCAATATGCTATCAGTGAGAAAATAAATTGCTCTGGGGGGATTCCATTCCTTAATACTTGGGAGTGGAAATCTGCGGTTAGTTATTTATGCAGTCTTGGGTACGGAAGTCAACCAAGTGCCTGCTAAGTATCAGTCATATCTGTAGATTTGCCCACCTGTGGACCCTGACTTTGAAAAGGGATATGCAGCTTTTATATAATACAGAATGCATTTCAGGTTTGACAGTTGTCTAACAAGTGTGAAGTGTGTGCAACATCTTGTAGGTGGCTGTTTCTGTTAGTCCCCGCACAGTAGGCTTGTCAGTGTTATTATATTATTATTATTATTATTATTATTATTATTATTATTATTATTATTATTATTATTATTATTATTATTTATTTCTTAGCTGACAGTAGTGGTTAGGGCTCTGGACTCTTGACCGGAGGGTCGTGGGTTCAATCCCTGGTAGGGGACACTGCTGCTGTACCCTTGAGCAAGGTACTTTACCTAGATTGCTCCAGTAAAAACCCAACTGTATAAATGGGTAATTGTATGTAAAAATAATGTGATATCTTGTAACAATTGTAAGTCACCCTGGATAAGGGCGTCTGCTAAGAAATACATAATAATAATAAATTATCCAGGGCAACTTACAATTGTTACAAGATATCACATTATTTTTACATACAATTACCCATTTATACAGTTGGGTTTTTACTGGAGCAATTTAGGTAAAGTACCTTGCTCAAGGGTACAGCAGCAGTGTCCCCACCGGGATTTGAACCCACGACCCTCTGGTCAAGAGTCCAGAGCCCTATGCACTACTCCACACTGCTGGAGTAGTGTGGAGTAGTAGTGTTCCAGTGTAAAATTATGTAAACCTATTTCTTACATCAGCAGTAACTCCAAACATACATACTGCGTAGATGTTTACATACACGGTCAACCCAGGGACGGTGCTTTTTTTACACAGAGAATTGTGAGGGTCTGGAACCATCTCCCCAGTAATGTTGTTGAAGCTGACACCCTGGGATCCTTCAAGAAGCTGCTTGATGAGATTCTGGGATCAATAAGTTACTAACAACCAAACGAGCAAGATGGGCTGAACGGCCTCCTCTCGTTTGTAAACTTTCTTATGTTCTTATGTTCTTAATTAGGCTGATAAAGACCAAAACCATGATGCGATTGAAAATGGCTAATTTTATGACCACCATATCGACTGTAGTGAAAGACAAGATAACACCACTTTAGACTCAAACCTAATGACAAGAGAAAGCAAAGGAGCATGATAAATGCTGGAGTCGGTTTTTATATTCATTCTTCTTGTCTAATTGATTGGGAATATCTCCCAATCAATTGAAACTTTCTCTTAAAGGGTTAGTGTTCCATATGGCTATATGTGTAACCATGGTTACTGGTAATTAATATGATGGTTGTAAGAATCTGGTACAATATAATTTTGTATTACAACCCTAGCCTCAAGTTGAAGCTTGCCCTACTCAATAGAGGAAAAGATAAGTATCTTATTTAATTACTCTTGCCAGTTTTATGCAGTTGAAATGGTTTTTATTCCTTACAAAAAAAATGCCCTTGAGTCAGGTAGGAGCAAGCAGTTTGAAGGAGGGAGGAAACTGTTTTGTAAATATAAATAAACTTTCTGATAGAATGCAAAGAAGGCTAAGGTATGGAAGAATACATACATTAAATGCTTGGGAAATAAAAACTGATAATGATTGTGAGAAACCTCACTGCACCCAACAACTAGAAAACACAATCATAATCCCCTTAACAAGCCTACCTATTAGATTCCGAATTTAGAAGTCAAGCATATGCGATGATTTCTTTCTTCTGAAGATATGCCAATACTGTAATGTTTATAGTTGTTTGGTGGCTATCTCTAATCAAGTTGTGAGTGTATTTCTTATGCAGTCGTTTGCTGTGTCAAGTCTGTCATATAAAGACTGCAAGAGAAAATACACTCTCAACATGTTTAGAGATAGCCACCGAACACTTATAAACATATTATAGGTAATTAAATCTAAATAAAAAACAGACATAAAGTTGATATTAATGTATTTAATCTGTTTAAGTAGATTATTTTGTAGTTTAAACATTTAGAATTCTTTATCATTAACATTCTGAGTGCGAGATCTACACCCTCAGCAAAACTGTAAGTGTAGTTTCTGCAAAATGGCTTACAATTAACATAATTTTCAAATCTTTTCAAACTACTATAAAACATTTTTATGACCAGAAGACTGAACATCAGTTTGAAGGATAGTGCTATCTTTTTTCATTTTGCCTTTGTAATGATCAGCAGATTCACAGACAGCGATTAAAAAGGTACAATATTTTTTCTCTGACAGTAAATTAGTAATGCTTATAATAAAGTATTGAAGACATTGGAGACAAATGACCCCCAACTTCTAAACCCTAAGGATTGGTCCATCTGGATTCTGGTAAAGTAAAGATCCATGCAAAAGGTTAGCTTTGAAGAAATACCACAAGAGCTTTCTGATATTAATCAGATTAAAAATCAAGATACTTACAGTCGTACAGTTGCTTTCAATGGATTTACAGTAGTAAGTGAAAACATGTATTTTATTGAATGCCTCTATATCTATGTAATTACTGAAGCATGTTGGATTGTCTAGTGGACACTTAAAGAGTAAGTAGCAGGGGTCTGAAAAATATAGCATTATACGTCCCCACGTGTTGCTACAACTGTTGTACTAACGTACCTGTCATTTATTTCTGTTGTTAACATCCTGACAACTTTTTACACTTATAACCTTAAACTCTGTTTCAAAGCTCTTTTTAAAATGTCTGCTCTAGTGCACTGGGCTTGTGTGTCTCCTCTAAATCACAGTAGGTAGAGTGATTAAAAAACAAACAAACAAAAAAAACATAACACGTGTGTTGGCTTTTCTGTTCCATACCATATCATGGATCGTTATTGCTGTGTTACTTGTTTGAAAATGTGGGCAATAATCCTTACACTATCCTAATCCTAATCCTTTTGCTTTGTTAAAATTGGTTTTAATGTGCCAGGGTTCATTATAAACAAAGAAGCGGTCATCCATGGTTAGCAGTTTTCTGTACTGCTTATTAATGAGACTCTAATGTACCAGCTGAACATTTTTAATCATGATCATTAAATGTGGTTTTCCAATAATCTATACTGTTTGTCATTATTATATAAGCATCCTGTGTGACTCATTCTCTTCAACCTAAAACAGAAAAAAAACTGTTTGCTAAAGATACATGCACATAATCTAGGACACTAAACTGCTTATATAATGAAATAAAATAATACAATTATATCAACTCACTCCCAGAGACAGACTGCCACATTGCACAGATTTAATTGAATAAAAGGTAACTGGAGCTAACTAGAATGATGCCAGTACTGTAGTATAGTGAAATGCCCTGTGCTTACTATACCAGCTTTGCTGTTCTACTGCATTGCTGTAGTTTAGGATGGACTGACAGTTTTGTTGTTTTTTTAAATGTGCTTTACCATTCCTCTCTGGGCTTTACAGTACTTTCCTATTTGTTTAATTTATTAACACATTGTTAATACAAAATACACTTTGCAATCTTGCTATTAACGTACTAATCTATTCTGATAAGAGCATAATACTCTGCCTGAGGGCCTTGTAGAATCACACAGCACATTAACTGGATGCTTTGGCTGAAAGCTGAGAAGCAGTTCATTGCTAGGGAAATGTCTGGCTGGTATTTTGTGGTCCCTGTAGTTGTAAAGAATTGATACACGTAGGTTAACAAAGAAGTAGTTGTAATGGACATCCTTCTAAAGTATATTGGCACATGGTACAAGCACTTTAACTATGTGTAGTAACACTGTAGAGCCCATTCACTACACACTTAGCACACAATTCTGTGATTGTGAGGATTACATACATGTTACATTAGTTACATGTATATAACAAAGTTATTTTCCTGATCGTATCATTTTATTTTAATGTACCAGCATTTTGAAGTGAATACAACTTTAATACTGTAAACTTATCTGTTTACCAGTCATCTCTCCTCTCCATACACATATCTTGTTAATGTTTCTTGCTGTAGGCTCAAGATTAAAATAGGTTCAGGTTTGGATCTCAGACTGAGAGTTACATTGCCAGTGTGATCTCAGACTGCAGATGCTATTCCACCAGCTCATTATAGAAGCACTGCCCTGTGTGAGACGTTAGAAGACAGGAGCCAGATCAATTCTAAGGCAAACTGTCTTCACTCTTTTCTTTTGCCTTAAACCAGAATTGCTGCATCAACTCTTCTCAGTCTTGGCTGAATCCCATATTAGATCAGACAGCAGCAGAACAGTAGACATACTGTAGATTTCATGTACTCAATGAGGGAGACGCAAACATGCAGCTGACAAAGCTCTGTTCTACAGCGGTGGGCATCGACGGCTCTTGAGGACCTTTCAACTCCATCTTTAAGAGGTATAATGCAATTACTGTATTAACTACTTTAGGAATGGAGTTTAATTGGTTTAATTTAATTATTTACAGTAGGAAATGGTTGAAACAGAGAGAGAGAGAGAGAGAGAGAGAGAGAGAGAGATTTTTTATATACATTATGATGACTGAAGATCATCAGGCGCCATACTAGGGAGCGAAATGCAGTGTTCCCTGTGGGTCACCAGTCAGGATTGTGTGGGATTCAAACTATCTTCTCATGGTTCATGTGAACTTGCCCCTAACCGTTTAGACTTGCCACATCATCAAGTAGTATCACACCAGGGATAGAATTCAGCTACAAACACACCTCAAACAGAGTGTCATTTTGTAACGAGGATTAATGCCTAGCCTAGGATGAAAACACTGTACTTTTACTTGTGACTTTTATACAAACCTAGGCCCCAGAGATGACCTGCTGTTAGATACATTGATGCTATTAAGCTGCAGTCACAACCAGTGGCAGAGGAAGAGAAAAATGGGCCCCGGCGCAGACCTTATTGTGGGCCCCAACCTTTGTGTAATACTTTTATAAACATAAAACATGCCAAATCAAGTTTTCAATATTTAACACTATTTTATTCTCAGAATGTTAGCATGTATAGAACAGTATACGACGACATGTAAAAGCTTTTCTGCTCACCTACTTGGATTGCATTTTGTGTGCATCTTTACTTCTAATACACTCTTTTTAATCATAAGCTAGCAAGTTTAAACACCAGTCCCTTCAGGATTCCGCAGAAATTCACCGAAATTTTGTCTCACAAAAAATCGTATTTTTTCAATCAGAAATACAGGCATGTTAATTTGCTTTTGTTTATTTTCACTTGTACTTTAGACCACTAGGCTAAAGTACAAGTGACCGCAGCGTTTGAAACAGAGACGCCAATGAAACATAAAACAGTGCCTCACACCAGCCCCCATGCAAAGACAGTTACGAGGGAAGAAAAAAAAAGTTAGGAAGCTAATTTTAACTCAACCATTTTTTTGAAAATATAATTAATTAAGAGTATAGCAGTACCTGATGAAACAAGGGAGAATAAAAATGTAATTACTGCCACTGGTAGCTACAACGATATGAATATAAAGGTAACATTTGCAAATATAAATGTGAAGGATATTATAACTTAACATTTTTTTCCCAAACTTGCGGACTCTTCTAGGGCCCTCTGAGTGAGTGGGCCGCTGTGCAGTTGCCCCGGCTGTACCGACTATTCCTCCGCCACTGGTCACAACCCACAAACCTCCCAAACTTCTGTATTTGGGGTTAACTTAAGTTATCTGCTTGCTAATGATTGATTACCCACAGGAGCACATCACAGACCAATTGCACCACCATGCAGCCTGCTTTTATCTAAAGGTCAGTAATTTGTCTGTCCTATCATATCCCTGTAAACAGGGCAGATTTAATTTGCAGCAACAGAACATAAGCAGCTTGCCAAAAACAGAACGCCTGTTGTGCTTTTCGATGGTGGAGCCACGCAACACTGCTAATAAGGTAAACGAAGTGCACGGCGTCTTATAACACTGAACACCTCAAACAGCTTTTAAACTCAAGGTCCTAATCAACCACCCTAGTACAGCGTTGTCAGCTT
This sequence comes from Acipenser ruthenus, assembly GCF_902713425.1. Taxonomy (NCBI): domain Eukaryota; kingdom Metazoa; phylum Chordata; class Actinopteri; order Acipenseriformes; family Acipenseridae; genus Acipenser; species Acipenser ruthenus. Next base: position 12,899,467 of record NC_081200.1, on the reverse strand, counting down.
TGCATTTGTTAAAGAAGCAACATTTTCGATCCAGTTAAAAAAGAAAAGCGTTGTGAAATCAAAAAAGTCAACATTTGGAGGATTTCAACATTATTATTTTAAGATTTTTTTTTTTTTAAATAAACAGATGGAAATGATTTACATGAAATTTACAAGATAGCATCATCTATAAATAAATGTTTTAGCCCCTTCCACAATTTGCTTTTGTTGAACAAAAAAAAGAACATCAGGCAAAAATATTGGTATTCCACATCGAACCGATGGATAACAAGCATATTTTTCTGTTTATTAAAATATTGTCACCAGCTGGGTCAAATGCCAAGCCTACAAAAGGTGGGTGCACATATTTAATTGGGTTTTTGTCAAAGACATTGACAAAGTCATTAATCATGGCAGCTATTGTATCAAGATTTGGAAGGAATCTAGTTTCTTAGAAATAATGTTTAGGTCCAAAATCAAAGAAGCAAAACCACTTAAAGAGTCAATAGCAGCAGTGTGGTGTAGTGGTTAGGGCTCTGGACTCTTGACCGGAGGGTTGTGGGTTCAATCCCCAGTAAGGGACACTGCTGTTGTACCCTTGAGCAAGGTACTTTACCTAGATTGCTCCAGTAAAAACCCAACTGTATAAATGGGTAATTGTATATAATAATAATAATGTGATATCTGTATAATGTGAAATAATGTACAATGTGATATGTTGTAACAATTGTAAGTCGCCCTGGATAAGGGCATCTGCTAAGAAATAAATAATAATAATAATAGCGGGGTTCCGAATAATATTGTTAGACTTCCCCACGTGTTGCTACAACTATTTAAATAACGTACCTGTAATTTTTCTTTTCATTGTTAACATCTTGACAACTTTTTACACTTAGAACTTTAAAGTCTGTTTCAAGCTCTTTTCAAAATGTCTGCTCTAGTGCACTGATAGTGTAAGGGTTATTGCCCACATTGTCAAACAGGTAACAGAGCAATAATGATCCATGATATGGTACAGAACAGTGATTTAGAGGACAGATCTCAAACCCCAGTGCACTACAGCAGACATTTTGAAACGAGCTAATTAGTGTAAAAAGTTGTCAGGATGTTAACAATGAAAAGAAAAATGACAGGTATGTTATTTAAACAGTTGTAGCAACGCATGGGAACATATAACGCTATATTTTTCTAACCCTGCTACTTCCTCTTGAACTTCTACAACATTTTGCCAAATGAACTAGGGTCACCACTGCGCTTTATTTTGTACAACATGTCACTATATGACCTCTCCTAAGGGTACAGGGCAAACATGAATTTGTACTCCAGGGGAGATTTTAGTTTAGTGGTCTTGGCCCCCAGTGGGCAAATAAAATGACTACACATAAATTGGGCCCAGGACTGATGACTGATGAGCGAGGGAGAAAGTCTCTCACAGTGCCTGACTATGGTCTGTGCACTTGCCCTCATTCGAGATAAAAAAAATGGAGTAGGCCTAATCAATAAAATGTAACAATTATGCATATAATGCAAAAATAAAAACAAAAACTATCAAAAATACAAATGCTCTGTAGTTTTACGCCCTAATAGCTGATTGGCAGTCCAGCAACTGTACTTTCCTGTTTTTTTTTGTTTAAAATTGTTATGAAAAAAAACCCCTGCAGAACTGAGTCCATGAAAATGGATTCTAACATATTTTGTGGATTTTGGAAGCACCACCTCTAGGTATCACAGACTTCAATCTGTCTAATTTCTTTCACATTTTGGAGAAAAAAAAAAACATATATGAGATGTCTTCTATCACATCACAATGTATTTTTCTACTAAAAACTGCATTTTACTGCAATTTCTGCAGAAGGCATTTCCACATTAAAAGCTTTAGGGCCTGGGTATAAGACCTCATCTTTTATTCCATAACCTCCTTAACAGGAACAGTATGACTGTTTGTATTACAGTGACATGGTGGTAAGACTTCTTCAGGAAAGCAGCTGAAATTACTATTAATTAAGCAAACTTGCAAGCCAGCAAGGTCCTATGATGCTCCTAGAAGGGTAGACTGTGAAAGAATGCAGAAATCAGTTATTTTTAAGTGCAGAACTGAATACGGGTGTAGGTCTCTGCAGCTTTAAATGATGGCCCAGGGCTAAGACCTCTCCTATACTGTGGCAAAGTGGCGGGCAGTCACCGATGGTCAGTGGCTGGAATAGCAAACCCAAACACAGAAACTTAGCCTCACACTTGTTCTTGTTTACAGGGTTCCCTTTCGCTTTATGCAGGGGCTAAGTATGCACAGGTGTCTCAATTGACTAATAAAGTTTATTCCTAAAGTCCGAACGATCAGCATTGCCAACCAGTATAGTGCACTCCACTCCTGCCACTTGTCCCACATATTAAGGAGAACAGGATATAAATCCCAAGCCCTCAGAACATGCACCACAGCCATGCAGCCCTGCTTCCTGTTGTTGTTTCCAGTGCAGGACAAGATGCAGACCAGAAGCTGTAAATGAATTTGAATGTTCCCTGCGGTGCCTTGTGTGTAATAGATGTGTTCGAGGATCATTCAAACTGCTGCCCTTCATTCTCTCTGATAGCAGATACAGACTATGAATCATGCACTCACTGGTCTGGTCTGCAAAAATAATTGCATTTTTAAATACACAGACAGAAGGTTAATATGTCTGTTTGTAAAATGTACTTTTCTAGGTAAGGAGAAAACAATGGAGACTATCATATGAGGAATCTAGCAGGATTAATTGTTCACGTGGGACTATATCCATCATGAAGGCTTGTGTGGGTATATTGTTATTAAGTAGGCTGCTTTTTGGATATTTGTTTCATCTTAAATCAAATTACGGCTTGGTGAATGCCAAGAAATATATTTACAGGGCTCCACATTAACATCCCAAAGGTGACTATTCCCAGACCCACGTCACATAACAATGCAACACTGTTAAGACAGTTGGATAATGGGAGTTCTCCTTTAAGTTCAGTATAGTTGCTCATTTGAGACCATGGTGCCTATTAAATTAATCTACAGTAAATGGTCGTGAATCTACATAACGCTGTTCAAATCATTAAAATCAAACCCTTTTTTATATATAACTTCTTTTGCTGACAGTGCAGTGCACCCTGTCATTGTCAATGGGGAACTAGGGAGATTTCTAGTATGCTTTTGAGGAAGTTGGTGGAGATTATAGGTACCTGTTTTGCTGTATTGTTTTAGCCATTACTGGACACCAAACACATTTCAAAATTGTACAGAAAATGTTAATGCTAAAGTGACTTACACACACCTAGGAGTAATTTTTTAAAACCTGTTTTTCCAACAAACAAAAAATGGTTTGCTATACATGAAACTGTTTTAGACTATTGTTGGTTTCATAACCGACTTTTTAGTTTTTTGATCATTAATGCATGTCCAAAGAGAGGAAACGCAAACAAAATTAGGAACGGGTGACAAATTATTAAAAGTGGTCCTTTTATATCACTTCGTTTTTGAGCTGACTCTGCGCAAGGAAATGCTTTGGTCACATTTGAATCATTCAGCCATGACGTTGAAACAATATACAAGTTACTCAGGGTGTTCAACACAGAGTTATAGCTAGGACTTTAGTAACTGGATTTAAGACATAATGTAGAAAATGGTTCAATCTAGGACCACCTCAAGTTACTGTATTTGACTAAACTAATGTGAACAGCAAGATTATGGAGCATACATAAAGAAATGTGTGTGAGACCCCCGCTGGGAATATTACCTCTATAAGCTGCAGTGCAACCCACTTCTAAACTGAATTACTCTCCATCTGTGCCGCATGTCTTTTCACCAACATAATAATGCCGGTGGACGAAAATTGGGGATACTGACTGTACAAAACAATACTCGACCACGTATTTGTGATAATGTAAATAACATTTTGTTGATGTATATAAGGCGGGGTTAAATTTAAACCATTTCTAATTATATATATATATATATATATATATATATATATATATATATATATATATATATATATATATATATAAAAAACATAATATCATAAAGGATTTTTGATCTCGTCTTATTTTAAGGTAGGCAAGCATATGTTGTACAACAGAGATATATTTTCCCTATGCAGTATTTTCACAACATACGGGAAATAAACGGTATAGTCTCTGCAGAATGATATCAATATTATGCCTGCCTTGTTGGTCTCTTGTCCTGCCTTTTCAAAGACGGAGCCTGTGTTCAATGTGATGATGCTCGCAGGTTGGAAGGAGCTGATGATGGTCGGTCGCTATATGACCCGTGAGGCTGACATCACAAAGCCATTGACGTAAGAAACTGTGAATGGGGGAATATTGTTAAATAATACATTTGGATCTGGTCACGTGAGCGAGCCTCTGAATAATTCAAGACATTTTTACATCACCGATCTCTCCCGTCTGTACAGATCCTGGATGCTTGCAAATACTGCGCTGAAAATGGAACTTGATAAAGCCATCCTGATCAATTAATCCGGGGGTAAAAGCGTGAGTTTTTTTTCATTTTCTATTTATATTTTGATCTTTTCCAGTAAAAATGATGCAGGTGGAGTAGTTGCAATACTTGGTTGGTGTTTTGGTTTTTTTTTGTTTATTTTTTTGAAATTCTCAATATTTGAAATATCACCCGCATTAAGTCTAACATGGGTCCGGCTATGTCACTTTAGCAGTGCTGGATGCTTTTCTGAACTCGTAATCAGAGGAGCTTTTTGATGAAGGTATTTGCAATTGATCTTTACACACACACACACACACACACACACACACGGTACAATATGTGTTCTTTATTTTGATGTATTATTATGAATCTATTGCAGCTCCTAAATGCAGCCATTACAAGGTGTGCTGTTATGGCATCATGTTCAATCTAGTACTGGTATTGATATATGAGTATATGAACATTATAACCATACAATGCAGTAAAAACTGTATACATTAAATTTTGAGCTAAAAGTGCGCCAACTGTAAAAGAGTGATATTTGGTATATTATGGTGCTGAGATATATTGCAAGAGTTTAAATTAAATGCAGCAAATATTGTTTTACTATTTAATTAATATAAACAGAAAAGTGTGTTAGATTGCTCTACAATCGTGGTCCTTTTTATGTTAAATGTAAAAAATATATACTACTACTACTACTACTAATAATAATAATAATAATAATAATAATAATAATAATAATAATAATAATAATAAATCATTTAAAATAATTTGAACGCTGTGACCAAATGTGTGTGTTAAGATAAGTAAACAAATTGAACATTAGCAGAGTACAGCATACATTTCTGGGTCGAGCAATACGGTAGGTTGCTGCATTGTGTTGTCATAGTCTTGTTAATGAAGAAGCACAACCCTGTTCGGAAACCTTGGCATTTGATATACTGCACAGGCTTTTCTTTGGACAAAAGTGCTGTTGTATTGCCGAGTACAATGGACGATAATTATCACAGCTGAGTATCACTGACAGAACCTGGCCGTGTTAAAGTGGGGTTTATCTGTAAAAACATGGAACCAGTTTAGAGGTGTTTCTCTGTACATGCCCATCCCATAGATGAGTTTACTAGTGTCCAGCTCCTTCAGCGTGTAACTGATGCACGCTTTCACGGGAACTGGCCATGGTGCTGAATGTAGTAGATTTGTTTCCTTCAGCGTTTATCCATTATCTACACGAAACGTCTAGCTGCTATGAAGCTACGCTTGGATAAAACAGACTCTACGGTTTATCACTCCAGTTGTAACGTGAGAACCTTCCCACATGATCAGAAGAGACCAGATATTAAAGCTCTCTTATTCTGTAGTGCAATACCGGCACAATATTAAAAGATATGTGTGAAAGTATAATATTGGATCACTGATAAATTCTGTATTATAATGATTTTACTGTACCATACTATATTATAAGCCTATACCTTAATGTACGTGGGGATAAGTTATAGAGTGCACAAAAGGCTGTACATTATGGTGTAAAGTAGCATTCAGACACAAAGGGGCTATATTTGAATGTAATATTGAACATGATTGTAGAGCGCTATATATTTTAAGTTTGTGTTTTGGACAAGAGAACCATTAACCATGATGAGTAATGTTTTGATATTTTGTCAAACTCAGAATATCTTATTTTTAATTCATACCTTAGGTCTCTTTAATTTGGTCAAGGCATCCTAAGATGTATGGGGGCCTGGATTTATGAGGTGCTGCCAAACCAGGGCGATGCCTTACTGCTGTTAGTCATTCATAGCTGCTTCCTTCCTTGGATTTTTGCCAGACTTTCCATTAGGTATTAGCATTCATTTTTTTAAAAAAAGCCTTGTTGTGTTGGCTGTTCTATAGAAAGTTACGTTGTGTGATCCTCATCTTGAGTTCTGTTCAAATATGTATTTTTGATGTAACTAAAACGGTATTTACACTATAAAGGCCATGGAGAAAAGGCATGTCAATTCTAATAGGGTTAATATACAATGTATAGCCTAATCGCAACACAATTCTATATATGGGCCAGTATACCATATATGCCATATACATTTTGTTGTTATTGCTAGGGATTTCCATGCATCATTTCTGAGTAGACTGACACCACTTCATTTAGTACATGCAAAAGGAGGCAATCAGTTGATTGATTGAAGCCTTAAACATGACCAAATGAATAGTGCAGGGCAGTGCTAGACTTTACACTGATACAACTCAAAGGTCAAACAAGAACATTAGTGAAATGTCATTTTTAATGTCAGACTTACTTTTTCCTTGGCATTCTGAAACCAATGTTCCAGAATTCCTACCATGTACAAGCATTTTACCCAATTAAACCATCATCATATTTCTCAGCAACATGACTGGCCATCTTAAAGGTGTGATTATTATTATTATTATTATTATTATTATTATTATTATTATTATTATTATTATTATTATTATTATTATTATTAATAATAATAATAATAATAATAATAATAATAATAATAATAATAATAATAATAATAATAATAACCCTTTTGGCCTATATACATTTGAAACAGAGGTTTCTAGATAATTGGTTTATTAGGGGGGTACCATAATTCAAAGCGTCATATATGCACCACCCGCCCGCCCCCCCCCCCCCCCCCCAGACAGCCAACCATTTTGCAAGCTATTGTGTTTGTTATAAAGAGACAGCACTTACTATTGGTGCAAACTGGGAGACACACAACTGTAGCCTTATGACAGGGATAGTTGTATAAAGGGGAGGCTGCTGGCAAGACTTCCTGTGCTGTTCAGTATATACGAAGAATGGTTCTGTATTTTATGGATGATTCTTTATAGAACCTAAACAAAATAAGGGTGTTGGAGTAAGGCCAGAGGAACTGTGTAATTCTATAAAGAACACCCAGAAACTGTCTTCGACCAGCTAATGCAATAACTAAACTGCTCTTTCCTATATTGTGAAAGGGTTGTCGTGTGTGTTATTACAGCTCAGTGCAGTGCAACTCACTCAAGTCATGTGACCAACCTTTGTATACCATCTAGATAATGCAGGTCTTTTAAGTAAACATCCGTATTTGCAGTTGCCTATCAGCTTCTGTTCATATATGCTTCAGTATTATAAGAAACTGAACTTGTTATTTAAAGATACTCTTATGGATTTAAATAATATACATTTATTAACCTATTTCAGAAATGTAGTCAACCGTCACGTTTTCCTGTTAAAGGTTATCCTGTTATTTAGGTACCTTTAGAGGACATAAAGAGAATGGTCAGCAAATATGGTCTGGTTACTAATAGAGCACAGAAGGTTACGCTTTGAAAGAATGCAGTAAGTCACTCATGAATCAGGATGCATATTTTAGAATTGAATTAAAATAAGTGAAACCTTTTTGATATACCTTATTTTAGCCATTTTAAGATCCAGCTTTACTCACAATGCATATTAGCTAAATACTTGACCCTCATTTTCTAGCAAAGAGATTCTGTTGTATTTGTCAGCAGCACCTGCTCCAGTTATAACAATGGCATAATCCAGAACTATTGTGAAGGCAACTGACCAGACCTGCCTTGGAGCAGCTTATTACCCTGTTAGTTCAGTGAGCAGCACTTTACATTTGGCCAGGAAAGGTGGTTTGGATCCGCTAGGTGTCATCTTGAAATAAATAAAATGACATCTCGGTATGACCCTGTCGCATTGGACCGTCACAATACCTTAATGTATTTCAATGGCTCTTCTTATAACTTCCACTTTGTTGGCTGGCGCTGACGCATAAAAATGCCTCTGTGACATCAACACTTTGCCTGCTCATAGAGGTCTAATGGAATTAGCGTGTTCTCATCAGTCAAGTTTATCTTCATCTCTGTCAGCGTTGTATTGAAATAAAACAGGCAAGGAGAATGCATCTGTTCTTTTTTCTATTGTAATGATATGCCCTGTATTATATTGTTTGGTTTAAGGCATACGTTTTCAATTCATATCTGAGTAAATATTACCACAAGAGGGGGATTTGGGGGGGTGTTGGTCTATCCCTTGGATACAATTAATTATGGCACAGCTATCGTTATTACAGCTTTAAAAAGTACCATATAACAAACCATGATAAATGTAATTATCTGATGATAACACAGCATAAAAAGGCCATAAATAACCTTTATTACAGATGTTGTTTGCTTTTGTATAGACAAAGGCTGCAAGAAAGATATACGTGCTATAATTAAAATGTAATCCTAGGGTATACCTGGGGTTTCTATTTAATAATGCTATAGAACTTGGAATAAATGGGCAGCACAAAGCTGTTTTGTATTTTTTAATCGAATTCTCCATTTAAAGGATTTCTCATGTGTGCAACCTTTCATGAATATCTCCTGGTTCATTGTGGTAATTTGGAATATATAGAAATTTCAAACAGTCTGGTACTAAGTCACGTCCTTTACTTTATTCATATTCTTGCAAACTGAATTAACCTAAAGTGAAGGAAGTAGTTAGGTACTAGGAAGTAGCTGCAACTTTTAGTCTTAAGAATCACAAATATCACAAATTAAACTATAAAAAAACAACCAAAGACCTTTCACACTAAAAAAGGGATGCTGGAGATGTGATGGTGTTGTTAGTGCTAATGAGAAATCAGAAAATGGATTTTAAAGCCTTGGTATGAAGCTACTAATAATGCAGTGCATAGTAGCTCCAGGTCTGTTATAAATATATTTTTGTATTTTTCAGCTCAGCCATTTGAAGGCCCTGGTTAGTCTGAATTAGTTTTCCACATCAATTATAATTAGAAGAACAAAAACAATATTGATTTTCTAAATCACCTGTTATGACAGGGTCTAAAACAAAGCAGGGTACAAGAAAAAATAAAGGTTCGGGCAGATTGTGACACAAAAACACTTTTCTTTGCCAGTAACGCGCTTCTCTGGAAGGGTATCTTACAAGTCCAGCCCATATAGTCCCAAAACACTGGGAATGGAAGAAAAGGGAGGCGGGATCAAACAGTGTCCAATTAGACAGGTAGAAACAGGTGACCTCAATAAGAACAGAGGACTGTACCATTACCAACAAGGGGGGGGTTGTTGGCATCCTGCTCTTTCTGAACTTAGCAATCTTACTGTACCCTCTAAAGCGGGGAGCATGTTGTGCATCCAACCTGTAGTGTGTAGTGTGTTACTAACATTGCAGAATGCATTAAAAATGACTTTGCATCTAAGTAAAATGAGGATCCGGCGATGTTTTAAACATTAAACAGACTTTATACCAGATTACTATACAGCACTATACCAATCTTGTTTCATTTATGTACACAGCATCCCTAATGCACATGCATTCCAGGACACTTTGCAAAACATAGAACAGACTACAAAAAGCTCTAAACTGCTCGCTAATAAAAAATAAATAAATGAATAAAAATCAGAATATAACGGTGAAGTGAGTTCCAAAGTGTAAGCCGATTTAGTGACCTAAAAACTGGGGACATAAGATGGATGGACTTGGTTTGTGTAAGATTCATGATTTATTTCCTGGTCACTATCCTATTTTATTTATTTTGTATCATTCTTTATCTGCATGGATCCGCCAAACTCAAGCAACTCTTGTGTTTTGAGACTGTGAGGGATAAACTCCTCACAATGGCATTGAAGGGTGGATACTCCTAACATCATTGTACTGCAGCTTCTTGTTCTGCCAGACAAAAACCGCAGCTTGCGACTGTAACTGCATTAGAGGTAAATCAAATTAAAAAAATACTGCCTGCAGTAATGTCAGAAGTACCCTCCATAATGGATTCTGTAATTCAAAAGCTAATATAGTAAAACCTCACTTTTTAGTTACAAACATATTGAGACACACAGTAAAGATTCAGTCAAAGATTATGTAAAAAATGTTTTCACTTTCCTTAGTTTCCTTAGAAATGCGTCACCTCTGCAGTGAATTGTGGGATTGTAGTCCTGGTGTTATCTCTGATTGAACTCAACAAAGACATGCAGATCCCAGTCTCCACAGAGGCAGCTCGAGCTTATGAAAAGGAAAGGTCATGTTTATGTGACAAATCAGTTGCATTTGCTAATTTTCCAATCTATTTTCATTGTCAGTTTACAGCCTCAGTATGGCAGTAGGGCAGTAACAATGTCAGCACCCCAGATGAGAGGAAAATTCCCTTTCAATTGGCTTTTAAAACAGTCAATGCAGAGGTTATTTGCCATTGACTGTTACCCAGTTTTAAAGATAGGGCAGCAGTGTGGAGTAGTGGTTAGGGCTCTGGACTCTTGACCGGAGGGTTGTGGGTTCAATCCCGAGTGGGGGACACTGCTGTTGTACCCTGTATAAATGGGTAATTGTATGTAAAAAAAAAAAATAAAAAAATAATGTGATATCTGTGAAATAATGTGATGTGTTGTAACAATTGTAAGTCGCCCTGGATAAGGGCGTCTGCTAAGAAATAAATAATAATAATAATAAAGGTGGGGGAAGGGCAGCTTTTCTTGTTTTGAAATCAACACCGTAATAAAGAGGTGTGTTTTGATTTATTTTATACATGCCGATGAACACATATTAAGGTAATTACTTGGACACCCCTAGTGTAAGGGGTGGGTTCCGGCCTTCATAAGAGAATATATTCTGTCTCCATGGTGATACTGCATGACTGCCTCAAAGTCCAGTCCCATAAATACTGTAAAGCACTGTAGGTTTCCTAAACTTTATTTTGTATGTGTTAAATTGTTTAGTCTAACTTGGTTGTATTGTCATAACCATGTATTTATTTTGTTTCTTTCTATGTGTGGCAGGGCTACCTCTTGTTTTAAGAGAGCTGTGGGCAATCTTGTAGACCTACAGCACCGAAATATACTGGAGACAGCAGTCTTAAAACAATATATCGTGCTACCAAAAGAATGCTGTATGTAAAGAAAGTGTTTAAAAAGCCTATCAATAAGTGTTCTTACTGCAAATCTTCTATGGCTTGCCTTTTGGTTTCCTCTTTCCAATAAAGGCTATCGCAGCTGTTCATGACTAAAGTCGCTGAAGAAGAATCAAGATCATGAATTCGTTTTTGAAGTCACTTGGCTGTTCATTTCTCATTGGGATTTATGTTACAAGTCGGTCATGTAGTCGAGCAGTTTTTAATTCGGCGTTGATGAAAACAAAAGAAAACTGGGTGTGGAGTTCTGAATATTATATGTTACAATCAAGCTCCAAATCCCGACATTGAAACAGATTGTGGTAGGGCAGAAGCTGTAAATAGTGTGTGTGTGTGTGTGTGTGTGTGTGTGTGTGTGTGTATGTGTGTGTGTGCGTGCGTGGGTGCGTGCGTGTGTGTGTGTGTGTGTGTGCGCATGCGTGGGTGCGTGTGTGTGTGTGTGTCTGTGTGTGTGTGTGTGTGTGTGTGCGCATGCGTGGGTGTGTGTGTGTGAATGTAAGGTTGGCAGGGATGGGGTTAAATCTGTCCCTGCTAGCAATCACAGGTGTGACCATTCCCCAATTAGGTAATTTAGTAGTAATTGTGGAGTGGCCACATGCACAAAAGGAAGGAGAAATCCTTCTACTAGGAGAGGGAGTTACCTGTATGTAACACTGTTTTGTTTGTAAGTGGTCAGTGAAGGCGAATGCCCAGCCTGACAGTAGTGTTTGGGTGCAGTATTGTTTTGTTTGAATTTTTATTTTGGCCCTTGTGCCAGTTTGTTTGTTCCTGTGTTTGTTTTTGTGTGCTTTAGTGCTTGAACTGCAGCTTCTGTTTCTGGGTCTCTTTCCTGTCGGTAACAGCCTGGGCTGTGACATTACCCTGTCACACATATCAATTAAAAACTGAAGGTGTCCCCAGGATAAAAGGGGTTAAAACAACTCATTTTAAGTTGTAAATTTGTCACTTTTTTGTTTTAAGAGTGCTGTCATGCCGTTTGTAAATTCCCATTGAAGTGTTCTTTGGCATCATCTGAAGTCAATGGAAATGGTTTTTATACTTACTAAGGGCTTTTAGTAATGTATGGCCCACTCTGGTGATTAAAAGTGCCGAGAAAGGGGCAGGTCTATCTTGCAGACAGAGCAGATTAATATAATTAATATCATTAAAGTGAGTCTCTTTTAAAAGTTATCTAAGCCTGCCAGATAACTAATATGTCCTTGCCAGGAATGAAAGGAGTGGAGTCGATGATCATGAAACAAATGTGATCTCGCTCTTCCCTGCAATAAGATAATTACTGTCAGAATAAAATAGGATTTTACTTATAGGCTAGAAAATGGGAAGAGGCTGCCACTAGTTCAGCCAGTTCGGCGAGACAAAGCTTTCTATCAGGAAACATTTAAAATGGTGTCCATTACAACACAGTAACTTTATGAGCTGCATCATGACATGGTTTTCTGGTGCTATTGAATAAAACTGCCTGTCATAGAAGGAACAAAAATGCCAGTTACCTGTGTTATCATTCAGTTCTATTTTTCTCATTATTATTATTATTATTATTATTATTATTATTATTATTATTATTATTATTACTGCCTCTTAAAACTAGTAATATTTATTTAAGAAATGTACTGTATATACAATACCAATGCTTGGTATGTTAAAGGGTTAAACCAGAAACCTCTTTGTAGGGTTGTTCTATCTCACACCTGCCACATCAAAAGATGCCATTACTGCCAGCTGTCTTTTTCCCTTAATTTGATCAATGACAGCCCCGGGATTTTAAAACTCCATGTGTATTTTATCTGCTATTGAACAATAAGTAGTATTCTATATTTAAACCAATGACAAATAAAAGGTAGGAAAGGTAATGCAATTTAAAGTAAATCATTTTGCAGAGAATATACCCATCCCGCACAAACCAAACCTAACATTTAAAATGCAGCCGTGGAGCATATGAGAACAGCACACAAACCATCTCAAAATGTCCAGCGCTTCCATTGAGTACATAAATACTGTTCAATTTACTGTATCGAAAGTTATCCACTTACAGTGAAACAACTGCCTGCTGTGGTGGAAAGTAAACCCAACCTCTCCCCTGAAAAAAATATAAACATCTGTATCTATGCATCCAGGTAATTCATACTGCAGGTACTGTAAAATGTTATTAAAAATCCAGCTGTGGCTTTTGGTGGGTATATGTTGATCAGATCAACCTGTATGTGCCTTCAGTGTACTGCACATATGTGAATTGTCTGTAAGAATTCTATGATGTAGTAAAATACAAGCAAGGTTCTAAAACACATTGCTGTATTTAGCCACATCATTTAAGGAAACGATTTATCCAAGGTTGTAAAATGACCGGCACCACTTCTCTGAGTTCTAAAGCATTCAAAAGATTTTTCAGATATTTCAGGTTCTGCTAGCTCTTGATTGATAAGTGGTTTCTTTCTTTCTTTTATTCTCACAGCTGTGCCTGGGAACTTAGATTTAGGATTTGACAGGTTGAGGTAAATGTCACATGACCAAACAAAAACTGACAGTACTGGAGCTCCAAGAAAAAGAAATAGGTGCTAGAGGATGGCAATAATCTCAAAACGCTCTGCATGAAATAATAATATACGAAGGGTAAGCATAAGAGTGCTCGTCTTGATTTATACAGCGGGGTGGGGGGAGGGGTGTTGAGGTCTGTCTTGAGATCTGGGAAGAGAACCCTCATCCTCGTTATCTTATACGCATCTACTGGTTCATTTAATAACACGTGGTAACTAGGCAACTGCTGTATAAAACTGGCACAGTTCTCATGGGGTTACTGTATTTACACTGCCAGACTCAGAAAACCAGCAGTTATTTACAACATAACCACCACAATAGATGTCTGCTCTCTTAGTTCCCAGTTCCTTTGCTGTAATTAAGAGTGTAGGCTAAAGGATGGACCCAGACTGCGATTTTGTTTTTATCTGTGTCAGTTGGTAGGCTGAGGAGCACTTTGAGTGCTAAAGGCCTTTTTTCCACATACTGTTGGTCTGCTTGTTCACTGATGCTTTGCTTCCTTTCCTTATCTGGTACTTAACAATTATGGAAGCTGATAAGAAAATATCTGAAATGATTGCTCGTTAGGAATTAAATAGCACAGATAGAACTTTTGATTTCTCAGTCCTTTGTTCTGGCTTCTGTGAACCGCTTTGTTGACAAGACTTCAACGGATAACTATCTACCTGTGTACTTTTTTATTGAAGTGCTGTATTTCCAAGTCTAATGATCTGGGTTACTGAAGCAGCTTAGGCACTCATGAGAGACTAATGTACCCAATACTGACTAATTATTTTAGTTTAATATTTTATTCATTAATTATGTTAGAGTTTGTGTTAAAAGTTGAATTATAATGTGTTGTTGAATGATTGATTGATGACTGGATTGCATGTGTGCTTGCTGACCTCTGGGAACCCTCATAAAAACAAGGTGCAGCATTATTTTAAATTTTGGTGTGCACAATTTAAAATAAATAAATAAATAAATAATACCTTATTTCCATCCGCCACTGGGATTGAGCTGAAAGCAATTTGAAATTGATCCTGTTGGTTTCCATCGACAGCAGAGAGATGACTATGACAGTTCAATTTTGGACTGGGTTCCCGAGTGGCTCACCTGGTAAAAGCAGAGCCGCATGGAGTGCAGGGTGAGTCCTACAGGCAGGGTACTGCAGGTTTGCGTCCTGGTTGTGGGAAGTCACCAGTTGTCGCTGGGGATTCTGGAGGGAGCGTTGCATTGGCTCTGGCGCTCCAGTGGGATAGGGAGGCAAAGCTTTGTCCTCCAGAGGCTGGTAGCTCGTTTACATCTGATCTCGAGTTCCTGGGGGTAAAAGAGAAAAAGGGCTTGGTCGTGGCATCGGAGGACGCCCATTGAAACTTCACTTATCCTGAGATGTGTGGGGGAATTTCTACAGTGAGGGAACATAATTGGACATTCAAAATTGGGGCGAACTTTAGGCCAATCAGAATTCTTACATTGGGAGCTGTAAATATTCCTGCACTTAAAAGGCACTCTGATTGGACATCAGTCAAGTTCAGATTGAGTTGAGCAACTTGATCTAGTGGAAGATAGAAACAATTCATAATGTCTGTAGGTTCTTCCAATGCTCCGCTAATACTAATCTACCCTTTTTTTTTGTGAAGCTGTCCATCAGTGGTGTTGCTGGGATTTAGAACAATTTTACGTATTGCTCACCAAGTTTCTCAACACCATCCCAACCATTTAAAGTGCAAAAAATGGCAGAATTTCCCAATATTTATAGAAACAGGTAATGAGGCAGCCAAGTATTTTCATTTAACATGAAGTATTGTGGTAAGGTAAAGGGGAAAACGTATATTCTATAGCAATGCAATAAGGGACTTTGGAGAATGTTATTTGCTAATGAATGGTAATGAAATGTTTTAAAAGCCTTACTCCTTTAGCCACTCTGTCACCAAGCATCCTTATCTATCCCAGCTTAAATGAAACAGTATTTTGGAAGTAGATGCTCAACAGATTACTATCAGCATTTAAACTCTAGAAGGCCTTTGATATTGCGAAACATCTTAATACACATCATAATAGTCAGAAGGGGGGGCTAGATGTCTTTTACTGCCACAGGCCTTGGGTTCAAATCTGGGTCAGTTGACAAGTGAAATGGCAAGACTGTCAGTCTTACTTGAGAGAGCCTAAGATTGAATGGCAGGAGGTATTCAAGATTGTAGTGCACTCACAGAGCGTGTGGGTAGTACAGTACAAATGTAATACCTGGCAGTAATTTAGATGTTAACTTTTGGAAACGTAGGTGTTTGTATTTCTTTTTTGCCATGTGAAAACCAGTGAAAAATATAAAAGGCCAAAAGGTTACAGAACACTTTTGTTAGGACAGCATCCCAAATAATGGTTATTTTGTCTGTTTCTTTTCTATAGGTGTCAGTCAATTAGCAATCCGCACAGCCATTGAAACATGTGGATAAAAGCTGATACGGATCTTCTGTGAAAGAGCAAGCCAGTTTGCTTCCAACTGCTATTTACAGACACAAGGAGAGTCACACTACCCAATTATTAACGCTGAGAAACCTGCTCCCATAGCTTCTCTTGTAAGTCTGAATAAAAATGAGTGGGGCTTTCGCCAAGCTGGACCCAAGGCGAGTCCAATGGGGTGCCACGTGGTACGCCTTTCACTCGCGGATCCTGCGCACCAAGCCGGTGGAGTCGATGCTGGACGGTGCAGGCAGCGGCACACCTCACAGCACCAAACTGGCACGAGTACTCACCACCGTGGACCTGGTCTCGTTGGGAGTTGGCAGCTGCGTGGGCACTGGGATGTACGTGGTATCTGGACTGGTTGCCAAGGAAATGGCCGGGCCGGGAGTCATCGTGTCCTTTATCATTGCAGCCGTAGCTTCCATCCTGTCAGGTACAGCTCAGTTCACAATTGATTGTCTTTGTGCTTCACTCATTACCCCTTGGATTACATTTTAATGATTAATTAAATCGAAAATTAGATGAAAAGGGTTTCTCTAGGTTTACTCATGTTGGTGAATTATTCATCCTTCATGGTCACCATATGGTAACCGCTCATTTAGTGGGATTCGATGGGCTTAGCTAATTCTTGCTAGAAAATAATTTCATCAACTGGGGGTCGCGTCAGGGGTTTTCCTTCTGAAAGTCAAATTTGCTTACATTATATAAACACACTCGCTCTATGATAAACCTGTTTGTGCAAACAGTGTACTGTTTCTATAACTCCTCATAAAACATTCTGCCCAGCCCAAATGTAGCATTCTTTCCAGTAGATTATTTTGGCTACAACAGAACTGTGCTTACCAAACTCTAAAGAACCGTAACACAGTACATTTTTCTGCAGCTTGAGAACCACAGAAATAATGAACTCCTGCCTTGGATACAGATTAGGTTGTTTAGCACCATCCGTTGTATACTTTATAGTAAATCAATGGTGCAGGAGCTATCATAACATGCACCATCCAGCATGAAGTACCTTTCCTGAGACTCTTTAATGGCAGTTTTCAATGGCTGGTATATATCACTTGAACATCTCCCTGGTAACACACAGGATTTGCAAGATAAACAGTGTTTTTACACAACAGCTCTCCAACAAGAGTAAAATAGTAAGAGCTTTAAAAAAGGCAGCATTCACTGAGAAGACACACTGGACTCTGAGCCACGGTGAACACCAATACATTAGTACATTCATACTTGTTTTAAGAAAAGTGTGAAAAGTGATGTAATGCATGTACAGAGGCACCAATTATTCAGACATTACCCTATGATTTAATATGCATATGTATATAGTATAATAGTTTAATTGATAAAAAAAAACAAGTGTAGATTATATAAGTTTCCTCTCTTCAGTGCTGTAACCTGCATTATAGCATGTGTTACAACCTCTTGCCTTATTGCATACAGTACTATAATGAAAACCAGTGAATTAAATCAGTTATTAATTCAATCAACATTAGATTGCAGTGTGATCAAAATTAAGATATAACAAAAGATCACATAAAGAGTTTTTACAGTACTTTTTTTATTTTTCGACCACTACTAATATACCCTTGCATCTTGCTGGGCAGACTATTCAGTTTAAACTAGTTGGTTTAATTAGCACATTATGTCCTTAAAACCTGGTTCCCTTTCAATTCGAAGATGACCACCAACAACATTACGTATGGGATATGCCTGCATATTGGTTTCCTATCTGTGATACGTGACTCGACTGCCTGTGCAGTATTGATTTAAAGGAGTGAGTGTTGTCGTCTTTTACAGCCTTTCACTCGTGTATGAGCACATCCTCCACCGGGACTAGGCCCTGCCTTACCCCCGCTGTCGAGCAACTCAGTTGACTGCCAAGTGGCAGTTTTAATATATACAGTATATATATATATATATATATATATATATATATATATATATATATATAGTAAAAGAACCGCTGCCACACGGGTTCGTTGCCCCTTTAAAAACATGACCCAACACACACAGGAATGGATTTTTAGCGCAGTTGCGCTATATTTTAATTCACAAAAACACAAAAACAAACACAAAATAAACAAAATAAACACCTAGCTCTTTCGGAGCACTAACTACACTTTTGGGAACACCCTGACTACAAGTGGGACAGCTAAGCCGTTTCCCCACCAAACAAAACACCAACAAACAAAACCACACAGGTTTACACTGCTTACGTTTTCCTCTTGACTGCTCAGAAGCAGGTTTACTCTGCCTCCTTCTACTCAGCAGCCCCGAATAATCTGACTGCCCTCTTTAAATACCCTGCACCTGGTTCTAATTTGACAATAATTACCAGGAGCAGGGGATAATTAATAATAAAACAATTGACAAATTAAATTCAACAATAAAGCAAAACCATTAAACAATAAAGTCCAATAAAATTAAATTAAACAAATGTGCATTCCGCACATGTTTTCTTGCAGGGAGGCTTTAACCCCCTCCCTGCTGTCTTACTATATATATATATATATAATAATTGTTATTGTTGTTGAGTAAATACCCTTGCTGGCACATCTGCAGCGAGCAACCGGTATCCTGCTTGCCTGCATTGTGCAGCAGCTAGGTAAAAAAAAAAAAAACAACAACAGCAGGCCTTGTCCTCCACGGGCTGTATTTTTCCAGACCTGCTGTAGAGTAGACCTTGCCGGGACAGTGCTGGCTGCGCACTCTACTATATGGTTGGCTACATCTTGGGCCCTCTTCAGAGGGGCCACACTGTCCGATATATGTGGGCTATGCCGATACATTCTCCAGGTTCTACCTCTTGAATGTGGTAGATCCTTCCTTGCCATCAATAGGCTCGAGGGTCCTTGAGGTTGCACGCTCGCACCACTAACCTTGGGTTATACGGTTCTGATGCGTGCCTCATATGCTGCCGTTCCTTCTCCCTCGCGATGGCTCTGGTATACATTTCCCATATGTAATGTTGTTGGTGGTCGTCTTCGAATTGAAAGGGAATGTTAGGTTACTTACCGTAACCATGGTTCCCTGAAAGAGAAGACAACCACTAACCGCGAGGTCACATCGGTCGCCCTCACAGGTTCAATGCAAAAAGAGAAATGACTTCCTCAGTATGACGGTATTAATCCCTCGGTAGGCGGGACCGAGGGCGTCATCCCAGGAAGGGGCCTATTGGCAGCTCTGGTATAGAGAGCTCAGAAAACACCTACCACTAGGCAAGCATGTCCCATACGTAATGTTGTTGGTGGTCATCTTCTCTTTCAGGGAACCAGGGTTACGGTAAGTAACCTAACGGTTATGGCATGCCATTGTTGGAATTTCCCAATTCAAATTGTATTGTTTTTCACACCTTTTTTAATAATACCTATAGAACTATCATGAAACTTATGTTAACTGTCTAAAAAATAATGTGCTACATTTCCATTGAAGACCTTGGATTAGATAATGTGGCTCTGTGGATTAACCTCCCCCAGTGCTTGGGTACTTGAGTCATGTTGCCATGGTGTCACTTTGTCTATCCCTAGACCCGCAGATGGAAATCGAGTACACAACATCCTGGCAGGATTCAGGTTTGAATGAGCTATAGAGTAATATCAAATGCCGCCTTGTGTGCGAGGTTGGAAATCAAAATCAAATTGAATGTGTTATTTTGTTCCCTGTTGTAAAAACAAAATGAACTGTTGCTGGTGAGACAAGTGTGTGAAGTCTTTTTACCAGTCGCACAGTAATTGTGGAATTCAGTTGAGGAAACAGTGTGTTTCCATCACATTTGTAATGCAGTGGCAGGATAAACTAGAACAAAGTCAATGCAAATACATTGTCACAGACCTGACAATTTTCAAAGAAGGGATTGAGGCAGGTTTTTGACTTTCTGATCTTGATAAAAATGACAATTGTACGAGTTGTGATAATGTGATGCCTCGGACATTTTTTGCTCTTTCAATATTTATTCTGAAGTGCTGACCAAGTCACTAGACTTCGCCACCGGAGGGCATGGGTTTGAATCTGTCTCAGATCTTTTTTATAATACAACAGAACAAAACATAATGAAATGTTTATATTTTCAGTACGAAATGTAACATTTTTAGGGTCCTTGTTCAAAAAATGAAGACCTTTATGTACTGATCCTATCCGTGTCTTTCAAACTCTACATGATGAACACGATAACTGCCTTGATTTTACACCAATCCTCACCACGCTTTTATCATACACTTCCAGTCTCCTCCTTAGATGTTTGGATTACATTTGGCTGTAAATTCAATATTTGTAACCTGTGATCTCATTACGAGATTATGGGGACCCTCTGTACTGTGTGTGCACTTACAGTACAGTTGAAAGGATTCTCAAATACCAGCTGAAAGCAGGGTGTACCTGTAAGTAATCTTCAAAGTATTTTCTAATTTACATGAAAAATTGGTCCCTGGTAAGTCAATATCAGACAGGCTGTACAAATGCACATTTCATTGTAAAGCAGAGGATTG
The DNA here is from genome assembly GCF_902713425.1 of Acipenser ruthenus. Taxonomy (NCBI): domain Eukaryota; kingdom Metazoa; phylum Chordata; class Actinopteri; order Acipenseriformes; family Acipenseridae; genus Acipenser; species Acipenser ruthenus. The sequence continues at coordinate 12,878,636 of NC_081200.1, read as the reverse complement.
CTTGATATAGGACCAAGAACTGTGTTTGATTGATTATCTTGTGATGCTTTCCCCTCAGGGGTGTGCTATGCTGAGTTTGGTGTGCGGGTCCCCAAGACGACAGGATCGGCCTACACCTACAGCTACGTGACTGTCGGGGAGTTTGTAGCTTTCTTCATTGGCTGGAACCTCATCCTGGAGTACCTGATTGGCACGGCTGCGGGTGCCAGTGCTCTCAGCAGCATGTTCGACTCCCTGGCCAATCACACCATCAGCCACTTCATGATAAACCACGTGGGCACTCTGAACGGCTTGGGTAAGCACTTATTATGATATAGGCCGTCATGTGACATTTAAAAAATAAAAATTCTCAGAGCATCTTTGTGATGGTTCAAGGTATATACCCAAATGTATAGAGACTCATAGGGCCAGCACTAGTTGTGTATTTCAGTTTTCTTTTATTAACGTAAATAAATCGCCTCATTTAACCTTCCGAACCTAAGCATATATCAAGCTACTGAACCCTGGAGCCAAGGGCCCAGTCTTGCGAGTAACTGCCCATTCTCGTTAGGCATCTGACCAGTAGACAAGCTTTCTGCCAAAGCAGCACTCCTTATTGGTCCCCAGCTGAGATTGTCCACTTGCTGAGAGTGTGAACCACATTTGCATGGGACCTCTACCCCATACGGTTTTAAGAAAAATGGTCTATTCCCTTATATTACCTATTTTAGATAGTTGTTACCTTATAAACCTATGGACAGTAGTGGACTGGCCATCTGGAGCACCGGGAGAATTCCCGGTGGGCCGGTGGGCCGCAGGCCCGATACAAAATATATATATATATATTTTATATCTATATATGCGATGCGGGCCATCTCTCCCCCCCGGGCCCTGGCCCTTTGGTCCATTCCTCCCTCTGTGCAGCGGCTGCAGCCCTTAGCCCCGCCCCCTTCACACACACACACACACACACACACTGACAGTGACATAGCCACGAGACGCTGATGTAGCTAGCTGTCAAGGGAAGTCAGCTTCAATTTTGGAAAACATCATGGAAAAGCAACACAGTAAAAAATGCAAAGATGGGGCTGAAAAGTTAAGGGAGAAAAAAGTAAAGTCCCTTGAGTCAGATGCAGCCAAATGTAGTAAGTTAGCCGACTTATTCGGTAGTAGTGCTGCTAGTAGTGCCAATGCCAGTGATAACAACGTGCATGTAGTAGTCCATGCCGAGGAGGATGCCGCAGCCCCGGTTCAAACTAGAGTAGTAGCAGAAGAAGGAGACAGCTACAGCATAGCCGATGACGATTGAGAGTCTAGCACAAGCAAAGTCAGTGCAGCGGCTGCAGCCGAAGCGGTAGGCAATGGGGAGCCAGGGCAGGGAGGGAGACAGATAACACAACATCAATATTGTGCTAGCTAACTAGGCTAACTAACTGTACCAGTAACATGATACCAGCCAGAAAGTTTGTTGATTAATGTACATGTCAGCCATATCAGTCATTTCAAGCCCTATTCCTCAACTTTTGTTGAATAGGAACTACACCATATATGATATTTCATATTTTCATCATATTTTTACTATGTACTTGAGCTTGTGTCCTCAAAAGTGAGTACACCTCAGCAATTTATAACTATTTTGACCAGAAAGGTGAGATTTGAATCTTTCTTGGAGTATGCATCATTACTAGTTATTGTGTATGGCCCTCTCATGATAAATAATTACTTTTGGGTCTATTTAGGTGGAAATCTGCATTTTTACATCACATTCAACAGGTTAATGTTCGTTTGAAGCCTTACTATTTACATTAGTCAGTCCTTGACACAGCACAGCCGCCTTTTATTAATTAAATTCATGGTGATTCAGCCTGACTATAAGCTATTGTTTCCACTATGTTTCTATATTTATAATCTGTAGCTAAAACAACTATGAATTACAACTGAATTTTAGTGCTAAGCTACTTTTCTCCAGCCCCATTCATGCTATACAAATAAAGGTTTATTATTATTATTCATTCATTTGATCAAATGGTGGGGCTGCTGCTGTGTTTTTGTATTTTGTCAAAATATTGGGCCTTTATAATTAATTAGTTTATTCATTAATTCATATCCAGGTTGAGGTTGATGATAGGCCCAGTTCAGCTGCAGTGGAAGAGAGAGTCAGGATGCCAGTCCAACTTTTGATTATTTCAAGAGACCCAAGTCAGATGACCTAAATGTGTTTTTTAGTTTCCACCCTCAACAGAAATCAAAAAACCCTGTGTTGCAGAAGGTTTTCTGTTTTAAAGATGGCACCAATCGAAAGTGGCTGTCATACAGTGAAGAAAGCCATGCTTTATACTGTTCAATTTGTATGGCATTTGCCAAGCCCACCGACAGCAGTATTTTCATGAGTGGAATGACAGATTGCAAACATATTCACCAAAGAGTAGAAGAGCATGAGAAGAGCAACATGCACAGAAGTAGTGCTGAGGTGAATGTTTTAAGGGCCTCCAAAGCAGATATTGAAAATCTGCTCAGTGGCAGTCAGATGTCTGCTCATAGAGAGCAGGTTCGCAAGAGAAGGCAATCATGACAATTCAGTATGTGTTCTGTAGAACTCTTATAACAGTGTACAGAGTGAGTGTGTTCTGTAGCATTCTGAAAATAGTACTGCATTAGTGTACTACAACAATAGCTGTGATGGAGCTAGGTGGTGGTATTAGGGACTGGTGTGTGAACGTGTCTGCGTTTGCGGGGCTGGGGCGGTGGAGTATCCGCGGGCCGGTTGTGGTGGGCCGGTCTGGGTCAAAGTCCAGGGCCATTTTTTAGTCCTAAGTCCATCCCTGCCCATGGACATAGCAAAGATGCTGCAAATACATTGTCAAAAAGGCCCACTTTGTTTTTGCTTGCTGGGCTCAAAGATGCCATTTTATATTTTATTCTTACTACAGGAATTTTTAGCAGAAGTACGCCCTAGCTCAGAGAGATGTACTGGCAAGCAGGTTTTCAAAGGGAATGGAAGTCTTTGTCCCACCAGCTAAAATAAATATCTCTGGGCAACAAGAAAGGTCTGCTTTCTGATAAAGTAGGGATAAACAGAGACCAAGGAATGTTATGTTAGTGTAAATTCATCATGATTGCAGTAGCTTACAATCAATACTATATATATATATATAATTGTGTGAGTAGGAAAGTTATTCTGCTTCACAGGGTCATATCACACTTTTTCCCACATAGTCTCCACCGATAGCCACATTCTTTTCCCAGCTGTGTACACATTTAGATGTTAGAGGTATTACTAGTTGGTGCTGCATCCATCTCCTGCCTGTAGCCTTCTTGTGGCATAGAAAATGCTGAACGGGTGTGCAGCTTGTACATGGAATGTGTATCGATACCAGAGGACTCTTTGAACAACAGGTACAACGGTGGGGAAAGTATGAAGCAATCAATATGGCAGTCCCTTTTTTCCAAATGTTAGTATTAAATTCCATATAAAGTCTTTGTATTTCCTAGAAAAGTAATCAATGCATAAAAGTAGTTGGAAACCTATTCAGCCATAATATACCGTACAGTCGTAAGGCATGTAAGAAGGATTTTCTTTATCTTCAATATCCACTTCTCATCTGAAGAAGACACCTGTTTTCTCAAAAGCTAGTGTATTTCATATACATTTTCATTTGATTGTATTAAAAGGTATCACCAAAAAAGACCTGTGTTGTATTTGTATGTGGACCGGCATAGGCTATGGAGCCAACAAGTACCAATTTCAGCTGGTTTTTTAATGTCCATTGAAGTCAACTTCACAGGGCTGTTTTTCTTCAAATTGAAATAGCAATGAAAAGCAAGCAAACGCAGCAAATTATTTCTATTCCAGGAGGTAGTTTCTGTGCTGAACAATCATAAAAAAACATAGATATTGTGAGTGAAAGCATGTGCCTTATACTTTTGAATACCAATATACAGCCTTAAAGTCTAACACAAATCCGGGTCGACTTCTCCAGTATTGAAAGGTTCGAATTCTTCAGGAGAGAAAGTGTATCGTGTGTTCAGAAGGTATTAGTAATCCTAGCTGTGAAAAGTTACCTTCTGCAAAATGTGGTCTAATGCTTACTGCATGAATTCCTTTGACTTAGTTCTGTAGGTCCCCAGGTAACTCATGTGAGTGTCATCTGGGTGCAGGCAGCTGGGGAATCGTTGTAATTTTCCTGTGTGAATCCCATGTATTGTTCCTTCATCATAGAAGTTACACGTGATCATTCTTGAAAATGTGAAAATCTGTAACTTAAGAAAAGGAGTCATGCCTGCAGTGAAATTCTATTGGCCTGTGAACCCCTGGATTCAGTCTTGGTCCAGCAATGTTGACCAATCTCACAATATGGAATTCAATCTTGTAAACAACCCCTTGAAAAAGCATACTGCTTGACTTTCTGGTCTCTTCTTTTCTCTATAATAGACCACTGTGACAGAGAGCAAATGAATCCGAGTCAACAATCTCCCTCCCGACCTGTGAGGGCGCTGTGTAACAGGAACAGTGTGCCTCGTACTGGATGGTTTGGCAGTTCATTCCAGGGTCAGTCGGAAGCTGGCCATCCAGGAAGGGGGTGGAGCCACAATACCAGACGTCATCGCCTTAATGCGGTAGGCGATGTGTCAGTCACGGATTGGAGGATATGTGATTGGCCGCGCCACCGAAAGACGGCGTGACTGAGGGTATTTAGGGAAAGTGACCGAGCTATCTGTTTCTTCGTTGTGGTTACTGAAAGGACCCATTTAGGAAACTGAAGTAATTAATTATCGCGAGTGTTTCATGTTTTGTTTGTTTGATTGTGCTGTTTGTCTTCTGTCACTGTTAAACAGCTAACACAAACTGGGAGCTGTCGCTACAAGCCAGCACCAACCCGGACTACACTGTACCATTGTCTCACGAACTGTTGTCTTTCACCCCACCTGCACACGAGCACTCCCTGTCTGGAGAAGTGACCATGTCTGTGTTTGGTGTTATTAGAAAGTGTCATATTATTTCGGGACTGAAACCCTTGTTTTGCACGGAACGATACACATGGCTGTGCAAAGCCTATGCTTATTATTTAAGTGTTGTTGACACGCAACCCAGCCAAATAAAGGAGCTGTTTTATTGAACTTTCACTGTCTTTTGTGTGTTATTTCTGAGCACTGCTCCAACTACACCTGCGTCTGACAGTACTCTGGTACTGAGAGTATTGCAATGGATGGCCAGTGTGTAATTTTCATATCATTGTACTGTACTGTACATATTCATAATGTTCAATAATTCCAGGCAAATACCAGTAACAAAACTAATTATTTACACCAGAAACAGCTGCAGCACTGCACAGGATACATCCAGATGTATCCTAAACCATTGAAGTTGAATTTCTGTGCATGTACAGTTGACGTTTTCAACTGTGACAGGTGCCCTTGAATGTATAAAACAGATTTCTGCATAGCTTTTCCTTTTTGACTGCAACTCCATTGAGAGCATCACTTTTAGAAGCTCACAGGATAAATTCAAGGGAGACACTCTACGATTCTGGCTTCCAGCCTGATGAAAGGAGATGGATTCATGTAGATTTCCTGGGAGGTATTCCCACATACTGTAGCTGATTTAGCTCAGCCAGAATCCAGTCTTAGGCCTCTCCCAACTTACCATTTCACTGTTGATGCTAAAAAAAAAACAAAAAAACAGAATTTCATCTTATGTAAATAGTTCAATTCACCACTTTCACTGCCTAACCCTAGGGTATGCAGGCAGGTTGAGTCATCAAGCCAGTTTTAGTTCGCTCTCACTAATTATGTCCGCCAGGCACTCTATGCAAGAGGTTTCTGAAATACAATGTGTAAAAAAAACTGCACCCCTGCTGTAAAAATATTTCAATTAACTAAATGGCCATCCAGCAGTAAGCAAATGTTCCAAAACAAGTAACTGTGTTTAACAGTGGAATTATTTGCATGGTGGTCTGGTGTTGTTGACTACTGTCCACTGACATCAGACCACCAAACTTTTCACTTGGCACTGACCTGCTAGGATTCAAGCCCAGCCCTTCGGAGGTGGATGTTTTGTAAATTATCCAACCACAGTAGTAGTTTTTAGTCAGTTCTCACAGACTAACCTGGAAGTGCCCCCAGCAGGGTGGAATTAAACGAGAATAGGGTCATAGGTCTGGAACACAGAAAATATAATAGTCTTATTCTGGTCATGTGTGGTTCTGTTTTGATCTCATTGGGTTCTTGTAATCTTGTCACAAGTTTAAAATGGAAATGTATATTATAATATGGTAAGCAATCAGGATTTGTTTCTTGTTATTCTGTTATTGGCAATGTGGTTGTAAAATACCTAAATAAAGATTTTGAAAGAACAGGTTGAATTATTTTACCATTATAAACCTCTGTCTTTATCCTACTTTAGGTGCCCTCTAAAGCTAACAGGACTTTAGAATCTTGAACATTGCTTGAAATGACAATATACATTTCATACAGCCTAAGCATTGTCCTCATGCACTAAAAACATTTGTTCGATAGCATTTATCCTCCACAGTGGTCATTACCTGTAGATAATTTACCTTGTCTTTTGTGATGTGTCCTTACCTTCAGCTCTGGGCACCTGATTGTCGCCACGGTCAGTTATCCAGCAGGTAGAATATTAAAACAGGAATATTAATCAAAGTGGGGACAGAATTAAATAAACAATCGCCACAGATCAGTGGCGCTGGAACCATTTTTATAGTGGGGGCACAGCACTTCAATCCACCCCCAGCAGCCCTAGTTCCAGCACCCCTGCCAGAGAGCAATTTGGTCCACCAAATGATGGACAACAAGGTTCTGAGGTTACCACCACAGTTCACAAGGGGAGCACTGAGGACACCTATTAATTCTTAGCCATTAACACCTGGAAATGAAATGGTTTATTATCATGTTAAGTGTTACCTGCACTTTCTGAATTCATACTTTCAATAGGGTGTAGGTCCACCAGCATCAATGACTCAACATGACGAGTCTGCAAGGTTGCAAGGTGTTTATCCTCAATGATACGCTGCCACTAGATTTCTTTGGAGAAGATGGGGGTGAAAATGTGCAGCACAATTTGTTCTGAGGTGCCCTGATTTGCATGTGTTACAGTCTTCAATTTTTCCCTTCCGTGATAAAGTAATCCTTAGACAGATAATCCATTCTACATAATTTTTGTAATAATAATAATAATAATAATAAACTGCTAATGTGGTCTGACATAAATCATAAATCTATTTCATTTTAAAAACATTAAAAAGAAAATTACTTTATGAAATTAGACTGCATTAGGTTCCCCCGGACACATGCCAGGAGGAGTGAGTGGAACCGACTGTGATCTCGGGCAGGATACTTATGCTGAGTGGTGCTGTCAGTGTCGAGTTTGTAATGTCACTGTCTTACAGGCAAAGGAGAGCAGTCATACCCAGACCTCTTGGCCCTGGTCATCGCTATCCTGGTGACGGTGGTCGTGGCGCTAGGAGTGAAGAACTCGATCGGGTTCAACAACGTCCTAAATGTTATTAACCTGGTGGTGTGGGTCTTCATCATGATCGCTGGGCTCTTCTTCGTCGACGGCAGCAACTGGGACAACGCAAACTTTCTTCCTTTCGGATGGTCAGGGGTAATTAACTCTTTATCCATGACTTCAAACTCTCATAACCTATACAGAGGCATATATCCAAAATGTTCACTCCACTCTTTAAACAAACAAGTTTAGACACATTTTGAAACAGTGCAAAAAAGGCTTATTTGAATGGAATACAATTATTTTAGTGGTATATATCTTACAAGAAACAGTATTGCTTGTAAATATGCCCCCAAACTATTCATTTCAGAAAATATGCGTCATTCTACAGTACTTGTTTAATTGTAGCTTTGTAACATTCAAAGGTGTTTAATACAGTTTATTTGTATTACCACTAAATATTTCTTCACTTATTTACTGTGTTTAATAACTAAAGAGGGTCTGTCACCATACATAATCTTACAAAATGTTTACCTACAGGACACAGGGGTCATATTTTTAAAGCATTTAATCTTTAACTCATCTTTTTTAATACATTTTTCTCCTCTTTAAAAAATGGACTTACAGGAGTTGGATAAATTCTGTAGTACATGCTTTGGAAATATGCTACTTAGTTTCTTATAGCTTTGCCATCTGATACAGCTGCATTATCTCTGAATAGAAACTTTATAGTAAAGCAATTCTGATTGTTAAGGCGTTTTAATCATATCTTTAAAAAGTAGGTATTTACCTAGAACTCTAGTCAGCTGCGTGCATGTATGCTTGACTTAATTTGACAGATTTAAAATTGTTATTGAAAATTGCACTTTGTTACAGAATTAACTGTGGTATTCCATAGTAAAAGCATAGTAAAGTACAAGCAAAAAGATAAAGCAAGGTAAAATAGTAATTTGCATTATAAAAATCTAATTTGCTGGTGTTGTTGTGCTATAGTGTTGTGCATTGGTAAAAAAAAAAAAAAAAGTTTAATCATGGTAAAGCACAAGGAAATGCTCACCTGCTAAAATGACTGTGGTAAACTAAACAAACGCTAATCCATTCATCTCTCTCAGGTTCTACAAGGGGCAGCCACCTGCTTCTATGCCTTTATCGGTTTTGATATCATCGCTACCACAGGAGAAGAAGCTAAGAATCCCAACACTTCCATTCCGTACGCAATCACTGCCTCGCTTGTGACCTGCCTCACTGCATACGTCTCTGTGAGTAGCAGACCAACTGCTTTTAAATTGCACACTGTTCATGCTAGGGTAATAATAATAATAATAATAATAATAATAATAATAATAATAATAATAATAATAATAATAATAATGTAAAACATTTATTTGCCATTTGTGCACACCAAACTGGAAATGCTTTTTGATAGAAATGTTGTCCTCATTCATAATAAGATTTTACAGTATAACTGATGATCCTGGATCAACATATGGTTTAGCCAATCACCTGCAGCAGGCCATAAACCGATGATGTCACTATCCAGTTAATGTCAAGAGATTATGACGTGTTCTGAGCTGCTGTAAGCCTATGGCTTGTGAAATATCATTACTTTTTTTTTTTTACAACATTTTGATGTTTTTATTATAATATAAGAAAAAAAATAAAACATGTAATATGCAATAACTGTGTCAGTTATATACACTGTAATGAATTGGCATCTCATCCCATTGAACTGAATGGAAAAGCAAAGGCTGAACACAAAACACAAACCATAAGGTTCAAAGACCAACATTTTACAATTCAACTAAATACATCTTATGATGACCATAGTATTATTAACTTATCAGCCACTAGGAGAAGATTCGTTACAATCCTCCCCCACCCCATTTAATCAAAGCTCATCCTTGAGTGTCAGACAGTAGAGCATGAGACTCTTGATCTCAGGGTCGTGAGTTCAGGCCCCACACTGGGTGCCACTGTAATGAATTTAATAGAAAGGCATGCGAACCATAACGAGCAAGCTCTGTAGTCAAGAGGTAAGTATGTGTCTTATGATGATGTCATTATTATTAACTCATCAGCTGCTAGGAGAAGATCCAATAAAACATGCAATATACTGGGTGTCCTAACTACTTGTAGTCTAGTGGTACTCACTTGTAGCTCTTTCAATCCATTCCTGTCTAGGCATTTGTTCTAACCGTATCCTATATTATTACATTGAGCAGCCCAGAGCCCTATTCCAAGCCAGGTCTTGAACTGTGTAACTGGACTTACAGCAGGTGTTTAATCAAGTGGTTAATGACCTGGAAAACACTGAAAGAACCACTGGCTGTTTGTAGTGTAATGTGCATTAATGTCTACTCTTGTACATGTGAACCTTTAAATATACCATCAGTTTCATGAATATCAAACTTTATTAATCCCAGAACAGACTTCAACAGAACATCCTTTAAATAACTCATGAGTTAAAGCTTTGTGAATACAGTAGAGCCGTATGTTGCTACGCTCTTGTGTAGCAAACAGGACTGGTGATTAATCTACCAAAATCGTTTGCATTTATTTTGAATTCAAAGCAAATTAAAAATAGATTTTATAGCTTAGAGGAAGATCAATGGGGAGCATGGTTCAGGTTTCAAGTTAGAAAACAACATCAAAATACTTTCTTTATACTGGGTCATTGTGCATTCTGTGCACAAAGTCATTTTAAATCATTAATAACTAAGGCATTAAAATTAAATGAGGACAGCTGCCACACTGAAGTTCCTGCTTCTTGTTTCCATGGTTACGGTTTGAGGCAGCAGACCAAAAGTGCACTGTAAATAAGGACGAGAGAACAACAGAACACCAGTGCCATACCTGGTTAAGTCAACTAGTCTATTATTTGATATCCTATTTTAAGTCTTCTGTTGTGGATTCTTTAACTTGTCTAGTGATGTTGCATGAGGAAAGGATGGGTGCCAATAAGAATTACAAATGTCATATTTGTCTATTGATAGTGGCAAAGTCAAGGTGCCTTGCACCACTCGCTAGGGGCTGGATAAAATAAGTTTATATGCAACAAAGGGTATCCATAGTCAAGATTTATTCACCCAAATATTTGTAACTTTTGTTTGTGCAACATCAAGATTAAAAAGTGAACAAGTCAAATCAAGTTAGTAATGAAAAAGAGTGCAATACACCGATTCTATGCTGTCATGCACTTGTTATTAATTATTTAATTACTACATTAATTACTACATCAATCAGAAAAATCCAATATAAAACGATATGCTCACAGAAAGCCCATGGATACCAAATATATCTAAAGCAAATTAATCACAATATTAATTAAATATTTTCTAACCTAAGTTCTATTTGATTTTATTCGATAGTGCACCAATAGTAATCAAATATTTATAAAAATCAATCCCTCATTTATTTAATACTAAATAATCTCTTATGATCTATTGATAGTAAGCAAAGTATGCCCTTCATAGAAAAATAAATCACCTGCTGGTTGTCTATTGCTCTTTTTTGTAGTATTGAATCTACAATTTGACTAGGCATCGTATCATGAGTTGTATAGGAAAACGACATTTGAAAACCTCAATATTATGCTTTTTTCTGTAGCACTAATATACAGTACAGTGCTACAGAAAAACTAGACAAGCATACAAATTTAGTCAAATTTATTTCTCAAGCCAGTCTTGTTTCTGTTTCACAATATATCATGGGGATTTTTCTGTGAGATTTTTAACGCAAATACCCTTGCCTGTAACTCCCACATGGAAACTGAATTCTGTTTATTATCATAGCAGTAATACCTTAAAATGTTAAGTGTGACCCTCCCTTCCAGAATGTATTTGGTTATCCTCTATCTAGCTGGGCCTTTCCAGGTGTTTCCCCACTAGATCCCTTTAATTAATTAGATTTTTATACTAAAATGGGATAGGCGATACCTTCTCCTTGCCAGTGGTGTCCACAACCAGCTGGTTGAGACGAAGCCACAAGGAGCTGAGGTAGTTTGATCCAAGGGTCACAGTCAGTCAGTCGGGGTGTCAGCTGTTATAACTGACCACACTGACACAGGTCATTCGTTTCCACATATCTATTCATCTAAGCTCAATAGTAAAATGTTGTCCTGGAAAGACTGCAGCAGTATATACTCTACCATCCAACAAGTATTGGGACAGATGAATAAATCCAGAATGAATAGGCGTGACCCCCACTTTGACCTCTTGCACACGAAGCATATTGGTATCTCTGAATTGATCATTGTGCAACTGCCCACATTTTCAATTTCAATGTATTTTATTTATATTGCGCCATTCATACCACAGTATCTCAAAGCGCTTTACATGTAAGTTATAACAAAAAGAAGCATGCCATATCAAGAAGCAGTAACAATTACAAAATAATAATAATAATAATAATAATAATAATAATAATAATAATAATAATAATAATAATAATAATAATAATAAAGCTATTGAAGAAAACAGGAAATTAATAAAAATGATAAAATACAAAATTACAAAAATAAACATATTAAATAGATATAAACAATAATAATATTTGTAAGTCAGGTTAAAAAGAATAAACTATCAAAGCAAGTATTTAATCTTGACTTAAAAATATTGACCGAAGCAGCATTTCTAATAGAATAGAGCAAAGAGTTCAACAATCAAGGGCCATTATAACTAAATGCACTTTCTCTAAACCTGTGAACAGATTAATCAATACATTGTTATGCATTATTTAAAGATGTCTCACTGGGATGGATACCAAGGCATTTAGTAAGTCTGAGAGAGGAACAACGTGCTGCACCCAAACCAAAAAGTAAACACATAACAGTACATCAGGTTTTGAAAAGGACAAGATGAACCACATTAAGGGACTATTGCATTTAGAGTGTTAAACACAGAGGTTGGACAAAGCATTTGAAATGCCTTCTAAGACACGTAGGGTTTAGCGTCACCATGATAAAGTTAAATTCCTTCTTTAATTCAGGTGGGAATCTAAAATGTGACCCTTCGTGTCATCAGTTGAGACCCTACGAATATTGTACCATATGAACTTCTTTCCCATGCAAGCTGCTGTTTTTGCATTGGTTGTCCACAGAAAAGGTCCATGCATGCATGTTAGCTTTTCATTCTCTCTCCCCATGTGCAGGTGAGTGTGATTTTGACCCTGATGGTTCCCTACAATGACATTGATGCAGAGTCCCCGCTCATGGAGATGTTTGTGGTCCACGGATTTCATGCAGCCAAGTATATTGTGGCCATTGGCTCCATTGCTGGGTTGACTGTGAGTCTCCTAGGCTCCCTCTTCCCCATGCCCCGGATCATTTACGCCATGGCTGGAGATGGTTTGCTCTTCAGGTGTGTCCAAAATCCACATCAACTATCTTTGTAACCCACCACTGCAGGGCTTGTTTTTTAATTATTATTTTTTTTACTTTACACATATTTTTCAAGCATCACACTGTATCAACAGAAAGTCTGCACTTGCTGCTTCTTGTATGATTTCCTGCAGTAAAGGTCAATTTTCATGGTCTGACTGAAGGTCCATATTCTGGTAGATGATTTGAGTGAATCGTTTTCCATGAAGTAATAGTGTACGAGCAATTAAAGTACAAAAGAAGCAAAGAAGGTGTTCCAACCCCAACCAAGCAAAGAAATCTAGAAGCAGTGGCACATTCTTGAGAGGGATTAAAGTACAATATTAATCTTTTCTTTTTTAATTAAAGATGTTTTCTGAAATCGTTACCCTTTACTTAAAAGGTACAGAACTACTAATTCATTGCAACCTTTCCTGTAGGTTCCTGGCCCACGTGAGCAGCTACACGGAAACACCTGCTGTGGCCTGTGTCGTGTCCGGGTTCCTGGCCGCCCTGTTGGCCCTGCTGGTCAGCCTCAGGGACCTGATAGAGATGATGTCCATCGGGACCCTCCTAGCCTACACACTGGTGTCTGTGTGCGTCCTGCTGCTGCGCTACCAGCCAGAGAACGATATTGATGGCTTTGTCAAGTTCCTCTCTGAGGAACACACCAAGAAAAAGGAAGGGATCCTAGCTGAGTGCGAGAAGGAGGCCTGCTCTCCAATGAGTGAGGGGGAGGAGTACGGTGGGCCACCAAGCAACACTTGTGGGGCCAAAAACCTGCCGTCCCTGGGAGACAACGAAATGTTGATTGGCAAGTCTGACAAAACCAACTACAACGTCGATCATCCGAACTACGGCACCGTGGATATAACGTCAGGAATAGAGGCTGATGAATCAGAGAATATATACCTTATCAAGTTGAAGAAGCTGATTGGTCCTCGCTACTATACTTTGAGGATTCGGCTGGGCCTGCCCAGTAAAATGGACCGGCCCACTGTTGCCACCGGCCGTATTGTCACCAACTGCGTCCTGCTGCTTTTCACACTGAACGTCATCTTCTGCTCCTTCATCATCTTTGGATCCGATTACATCTCAGACCACAACTGGTGGGCTATTCTCCTGGTGGTCCTCATGGTTGTGCTGATCTGTGCCCTGGTCTTTGTCATCCTACAGCAGCCAGAGAATCCCAAGAAGCTCCCATACATGGCGCCATGTGTCCCCTTTGTGCCAGTCTTCGCCATGCTGGTCAACATTTACCTCATGCTCAAGCTCTCTGGCATCACCTGGATCCGTTTTACAGTCTGGTGCTTCATTGGTAAGTGGTGTGCACTTTATATGCATGGTTTTATTTTATAAATAACATGGTGATTTTTGAGGATACTTGAATCTTTTCATTTCCATTACTAAATAGCCCACAGTGGTAACTGTATCATATTCTGAGATACCAATGGTATTAATCAGTACTATGTTACAATATCAGAACCACTGTGTAGTTTGGGTTTCCAGTCCATTTCCTAATATTTTGTAATTCTTGTAACACAAGTGTTACTCCCATGTGAAAGGACATTGCAGTGCTTATTTAGTTTTCTTTTCATGAATTCAGCCCCTGTCAAGATTTTCTTTCACTGCAACTATGTGGGGATCCAATGCTGTACCATGGGCCATTATACCCTGTGGGGGGAGCAGCTTTTTTCACATCTCACAACTGCAGGGACTCTGCAATTTCAAAAAGAAAAACTAAACTAAATATCCTCTCTTGCACTGTTAGTTGTTAGTTGTCATTAAAGATTCCTATTTGGTTTAATTGGTGTCACTGTTAGGTTCAGCTGAATACACCCCTGTGAGTGCAAGCTAGTCTAGTAGTTGTAACAAATACATTCTCTGTTGTCTGAATTAGTTTAATTTAGTTGTCAAATAAAACATTCATAGAATACTAATGGAATTTGAAATAATGTTCTAATAAAACAGGCAAATGCAATCTGAGGAACATTTTAGTATCCAATAGCAGTTCTTGTTTTCTCTATCTCTATCATTTTTTTAATTTATTTTTTACTTTTGTTCTTATAATCACCAACCAATTGATTCTGTTGTAACAAATTGATTACATTTAGAAAAAGGACCAGGCAAACCTATTTTTTTCCAAACTGAGATCAAATCAATAGTTCTCTTGAGGGGCACATTAGTGAATAGTGATTCATAAGCATGGTTTGAATTCTGTTCTCTTTCTAATGTATTTTTTTTAAAGCTCATTAGTGAGCAGCTGTGCTGACAAAGAATGAAATGTTTGTTCATTGGTATGGTTTTCATAGCAGCAGCTATCCATGGGAGAATTTTTTTTTTTTTCAAAGTTGTTAATACGAATCAGGGGATGGACAAAAACCATTAGAAACATACCTGCCCTAACACTGTAATTAGGATAAGGCCACCATGGACAGCCAGGACAGCACTGATTCAACGTGACAAATGTGAATATTGTTCTGCAGGGATCTTCCTCAGGAATTACAGCCTACAATTCCTTCAGGCAAATATAAGAATGCAGCAGTTACACATATTAAATTTAAATGATGACATTGCCGCATGGTGCCTTGTTAAGTCTAACCTGGACCAAGAGATATGCAGTCCAAGACTTGTCCACTCAAACTTCCTCACAAAGAGGGGGAGTTCAGCTAGCAGTATTCTTGTAAACATTACATTACACACCATCGCTCTTGCTTTCCTATACTATACAATATTGTTCTTGTTAGAAGCCTAGACCATTCCAACCAAGTATAAACTGAACCAAATAAACTCCTGGAAAGGTCCTAAAGCACTAAAATCATATCATCTTCCCTATGAAAGTGTAACTTGGTACTGCTTACAAATACCAGTTATTTTAACGAATGTAGTCCTCTTGTTTTGAATCAATTTGTTGATAATTTCTGTTGCATCATCACATCATGGTGACTTCTTAAAACAGATGTTGAAAGTACCTCTTTGGCCTCCAAAGAGCTCTCAAACATGTCTCCTGCAACACTGCCCCTAGTGGATGTAAGAAATACATCAGAACAAATGTGGTATTTCGTATATCTACTGGGGGGCAGGGTGTTGCAGGTGGATAGGTTAATGGTTACATTTGAGGCCACAAGGTTTTTAAATAGTCACCTGGATTTGATGATCGTAACAGAAAATGACATGCAGTGTAAATCTAAACAAGAAGAAGACTACATTAGTTTAGATGACGGTGACATTTCGTTCCCATACCAAACTGCTCTTTAAACCTGGAATGGAACCGGAGGACCAGTTTGCCAACCTGTGCTTTCCGTGTCCAAAAAGTGCCTCAGAATATGCATGCATTTGTTATCGACTCCCCTGTGTGTGTGATTCTCTGCAGGCATGCTGATATACTTCGGCTACGGGATATGGAACAGCACACTGGAGATCAGCGCCAGGGAAGAGATCTTTCAACAGAGTACTTATCAGCGCTACGACGGGGATGTGGATGATAGCTTCACTGTGGACGATGGCTTCGGCTACCCAGAGGAGGGGGGCAGCCAGCACCAGGACTGGGGTGCTCCGGAGGACCGTGGGTACCATTACCAGCAGCAGCAAGCCATGCCTGACAGTGTAGACAACAGGACCTCGTACAGCAGTAAACCCAAAAGCAAAGGGAAATCTAGTCGGAATTCTGAAGCCCTGATCGCCAATGACGAGCTAGATTACTCACCGGAGTAAGAATGTATTAGAATGTGTTTAATGTTAAAACAGCCCTTAGGTTAGAATGTTTGCTTTTTTATTTTGAAAGGTTTTTTTTTATTTTATTTTATTTTTTGCTATATATTTATTTTGATTTTTACAGCCCTCAGGCAGCGTTCTATAGTTAAACTGTGTTTGAAGCTATTTGGAAAATCTGGGATTCAGTTTACCCACACATACCAAAATGATCGCAGAAAAAATTTAATTGTTAGTGTTGGCTCAATTTCCAACAAACTGCTGCATTGGTTTCCATCCTGCATTTGGTTTAAAACATGAAAGTTCTAGAAAAGTTTTTACTTCAATTTATGGTTGACTTTATTGCCTTCACAGAAAATACCGATGTAATGCTTGTGTAGAGCTCTTTACTGTAACCCCACTTTGGCAATTTGTCTTAATATTGGTTATATGGGAAGCACTGGTTCTCCACAGTGACAGATGGGCCCATATAACTAGGCCATGTCTGGCATTAAAACGTTTGGAGTTTAATATCTAGACAGTTTTGAAAATGTATGGCATACTTGACTACCAGTATAGCTGTAATTAATGCTAAAACAGGGTATCTAGTTGGGTATCTACCGAAAGCTGTTTCCTCTACTGACATTACATGACATCTAGCTCAAGGGTGTGTGTGTAAACAAATAGTAACTGGACTTTGCTTGCAATAGTGCCTTCATGAGTCGGTGTTGTGTGCGTTAACTTTTCCCTTAATTATCCTCCAGAGATAGTTCTACTGTATCTGGGAAAAGGGACAGCTTTAAGGTGTTATTTTTGGACTGGGTTTGTGCATTTTATCTATGGAGATGTACCTCACTGTTCTAAACCCTATCTAAACCCTGTCCTTTGCAAGCAGCCTGAATTTGTATATATTGCTAATAGTCTGATGTACAAGTCGAAGGGTGTGTAAAAGTTAAATGTGACTTGCTTGTATTTCTCCACCAAAAAAAAAAAGTAAGCATGAGTGGGAGTTCAATGGTTGCACTGAATGTTGGCTGTGTCTTAATTTGCACCCCATCCTACAAGAAATGCTTTTCCATTCCTAATTCTTAGGGGAAGCTACTATGTCCCTTTGTTTATTCCCTTCCTCAAGCTGTCTAAATTTCCCTGAAATATGTTGATGTTGAAATGCATGTCAAAGCAAAAAGGGATGCAGGAGATTTAGGGAATAGCCTCAATGTTCTTCCACGTTTTGTTTTAGGTGTTTTCACTTACATTAAACGGCAGGTAATTAATTAAAGAGCCTTAAGGATGTGGAAGCAATTGTAATCACTTTAATTAATCCATGTTATTAATGATACTTGCCAACAGTGAGTAAAGTCAAACAAACATATTTATTAAGCTTACATTATTCAATTATTAGCCTCCATTGATTACTGCTAATATAGAAATACACAGTTATAGCAAATCTACTCCTAGACGGAATATACAACTCAGCTAGTTTAAAAACAGTAAGAGAATAGGTGTGCAGTATCTGCCTGAACTGAGGGTTATTCTTTCAGGAACAGGAGTGAAGGATGTCCTCTTGAATCTCCCGAATAGCGCAAGAAATGTATCAAGGTTCAGTGTATTTATATGCTACAGCTCCAACTCTAGGGTGAGGCCCTTATGCGTACAAAGCTAATTGGATTTGTGTTGAGCATTGATTGGTTAAGGAGTTGCTATGTTCCCATCCCTTGCACTTCAACCTTTTTATGTTCACTCTGCCACGTAAACAACCTTGATAGGACCGGTTTTAGCCAGACCACTGGCTTGTTATTGTGGTCCACACCCTGTGTACATGAACTTTCATTACCCTTATTTCAAACATACAATTTGGCCCTTTCTTATGTTCTTTGAATATTATAGTATATTGTTTTGGACTTGCTATACTACATTTATAAATGGGAAGTCAAGGCCAAGGCAGGGTTGACTAGGCCTCTCATTGGCATTAGCTGTGCGTGTATTAGCAAAACCACTTCAATTGCATACATGCCAACAGTCCCCATATGGTCTTGATTTCCTAGCAAATGTCCCGCGTCCCGATGCATAGGAAGAAAGTGCCGATATTTACCGATAGAAAAAAAAAATCATTTATTCTGCACAGTACAGTTAGTGAAAACCACACGCTGTGCTCTTCGTGCGGCTGACACAGCTGATCACTAACTTATACAAAGGTAAGAACACTTCATTATGTCTATTTTTACTGTCATGGTGGTCGGGTCGTGTTGAGTGTTTTTTGCGTATGACTCCTCCCATGTATATGATGTATATGAACCCCCCACGACCCCCAGAGACCAGCGTCCCGCTGAACAGTTTCCAATTGTTGGCAAGTAGACAATTGGACATCTGTACACCAGTATTTATCTGTTTTGTAGCACAGCAACCAGAAGATCCATAAAGTAAACAAGGCATGTTAGGGTTCCCTGGAGGTATTTAGGCCCCTTTACAGAAAACAAGCCAGTTTCCTGACGGTTTTGCATAATGCACACAATTTTTTTTTACAGGTGTTTAATAACTATTTTTGTCACTGTGTTTTTTAGAACTGTTTGTGATTTTTGTCAAATGAGAGGTTATCCTCTAACGCTAAATCATGAACACCTCAGAATTTGACTTCCACACTGCAGTGAAAAAAGGTGTTATTTTTTCTTCTAGAACAGAGACATTCAGTATAATACTCTGCAACAGCTTTGGAATTATAATTTAGGCCCAACAGGCTGAATTGAAATACTGTATGGTATCAGTGTGTTAAATTATGAACCTGCAAAACTATTTTGTTATAGTACGAAACAAGTGTTGTCATTATTGCTTTTAAAGTCAGCTACTGTGTGTTTCTCTTATCTCTGAATGAAACCGTATCCAGTCCAACTTGTAAATCTTTCAGTCATTCCAGTTTCTTCGGTCTTTGTTTGAAAATGTTGAAATTGGCTTTTTGCATATTAACATATCTATCTATCTATATATATATATATATTTTCTGCTGTATATTTTGCAGTTCTGGTATGATGGTTCTGTACTATGGTTTGTTTATTTTTTCTTGCGTTTCCTTTGCTCTTTGGTGCACTGTATAATGAGATATTGTGCAGACTCATGCAACAATGAAACTATTTATTGCAGATACAGAATAGAGTGGCTCTTATTTTAACGTTTTTGTTTTGATGACAATATATCATTACCTGCTTTCAAATAAATATTTCACAAAAAGTGTATATTTTACTAAAAGCATACACCAAGTTTACTCTCGTCATTGGTGTATAATAGCAAGGGTTTCAAATCAGCAGTTCTTAGGTCTTCCTGAGGACCAGTAGAGGGCAAATTGAGGATACACATCCACAACAAGCTCCCCTGTGGACCTGTATTTTAATTTGTAAGGAACAAGGGGTAACTCTTTTGGTTATATGGCACACATTACTTACCAGTTGTTTGGAAAGTACAGTGTAAGTATAGATAGAATAATTCTATATTTATACATTTGTCCTTTATATAATTTCATTTTCCTTAAATTGATTGTAACTAGCAAAATAATTATTGCATGCTCTAGTCTCTAATGTGCAGTTTACTATAACAGATGTTTCTATCAAAACTGCATATTGGAGATCTATATTATATCACAATTGGAAATGCACAACATTTTTTGTTCGCTACAATCACAATATTAAGTGATCAGAGAAAACTCATTACTGTCTTCTGTGCTGAGCCTATACTCACAATATATTTTCAACACAATCATAGATTGCTTTAATACTGTTTTGCTCACACACTGTACCCTGGGTCATGAATCAAATCTATGGAATGTACCCCTTCACACATTTGTGTGAACTATGCATCAGCTGCAGAGTCACTTACAACTACGTCTCACCCGAAAGACGAAGTGACTTGCTCAGGGTCACACAATGAGTCAGTGGCTGAGGTGGGATTTGAACCGGAGACCTCCTGGTTACAAGCCCTTTTCTTTAACCACTGGACCACACAGAAGACAATATATCACAGAAGACAATTACAGTAAGCAATGAGCCTGTCCTAAACATTGCATGATGTGAGGTTATGCTTTAATAGGTTCAGTGAACTCACAACGAAGTTCAATGAACACAATAATGTAGTAATTAGCTTGTGTCTACTGCTACATGGTAATGTATGGGTACGTGTTACATGGGGAGTTCCTCATTTTGAGAACTATGAGTGAACTATAATTTAGACGGCTGATAATATCACAGTATTTGATTGCATCGCAGCAGGTCCCAGAGGGAAAATTGTGACGATAGGTAAATGTGTCGGTTTGCTTGGCTATATATTACTTGCTTTCTTTAAAAAAATAATTACGTAACATTGGGATTGCAGGGGCAGGGATATAAAGCTAGCACTGTTGCAGGGCGGGAGAAAAAAATGTTGTGCGCAAGGTGTGTTGCGGGAGATATGGTTGAGCTGAGCAAGAGAGAGACAGAGAAAGAAGAAAGTTTTTAAAATATGGCAGCACGCTACTGAAGACAACAAGTTTAGCTGTGTTTTGTTTGTACTGGTCATCAATGTCTCTTTCACTTCTCAGAGAAATAGTTGAGAATGTCTTATATATGCCTCAAATGAGGTGTATTTCAAACAAGACATATTTCTGAAACATGAGAAAGAGAAACAAGTTAAAAACAAAAAACACAAAATAGAAATACTTATAATGTTACCCACTTTCTGAAATGTTTAGTGTGTATTCCAAAATATTCAGAAAAAAACTGAATAATAGTCAGTCGATTCCTGTGTGCCAAGTGCCGCATTGGGAAAGCAAACCATTCTTTTAATCAGGTTTCTCAATCTGTTTTTGTCCTGTGCCATCGTTCTTGCTTCATTTAGAGTGATGCCAGGTCTCAAGTGGGCGGCCTCATTTTCTTCTGCCCTCTGCACATGGAGTTTCTGTCTTTGTGTAGCAGATGTCCAAGCCAATTCTAGCATCTTAATATAACTGTTTCCGCCACACACGTTGCATTGCACTGTCAGAGCAGCTCCTCAGTGCTGACTTTCATTGGCACATGATAGACAGTATCTTTAAACCATTTCTGTCTCTATTGAGATAAAGCTGAAGGACGCAATCTATTATAATGTGGATAAGAACCTTTTCACATATATTCCAGTAAATTGTGGAATATACATTTTAAATTCAATAGAAACATTTTAGTAGCATTTAAAACATTTTAGTATCTTCTTTGTCTCGAGTGTGTAGCTCAAATGCATTGCTCTGTTGCTGCTCAAGTTCTGAAATATGTTTGAAATGTGCCTCTCTTGTTTCTCAAGTAGCAGAAAAAAATAACATTTGCGACATGCATCAGATTTATATGAGAAGAAATTGAGATTGTCAGCACGACTGAAAAGTGAGAGATCGAGATGAAAAGCACACTTTCTTATTGGGATGATTCATATCAGGAAAACACTTCCCTATCTAAATAAAGTAAGATGCATAGCTAAACATACCACCACAGACATACAGAACCTCTCTTCTGAAATTCAAACTTGGGATGGAACAACACCATGGAACCAATGTGGGGATGTGGAAGTTTAATTATATATACAGATACAAAATCCAGTAAAATATGGAAAGAAAAAAAAGCATATTAAAATCTACCAATCTCATAATTACTTGGCATGGTAAGGCTTTCAAGTTCACAAGAAAGCAAGTGTGTAACCCTGCATGTCCTGAATGTATTTACAGAAGATTATTTTTAAAGAGGCTAATTGCATTACTTAAGTTAATACAGGGTTTGGAAACCAACAAAATCAACCCAACTAGTGTCCATTTAACAGGGATCAACAGCAGTTCATGGTTCAGAGTACTACAATCCTCTTATATACGGATAATTGTCTGTGCTGCTGTCCTTATTGTACATTGACAAGTGAATTGGAAGACATATTCTTCATGGAGTAACAGAAAGAATGCTTAATTCCAATTCATTAGGTTACTGTTTTGTTTTACGATTTCACTTTTTCAAATTAAAAGCAGGTGACAGAGCTAATAGATCTGTTTCTGTGCACAATTCTATGTACAATAAAAAAGAAATAAATGTCTTACCATTCAACATAGTATTATATTATTATCATAATAACATATTAGTATCATAATAATGATCATTCATTACAACAGGTCAAAACTATAAAACAACAATCAGGCAATGGATAGTCGCAGCTGTCCTTCAACTTCCAATATCTTATTATTATTTACTTCTTAGCAGACACTCTTAGCCAGGGCGACTTACAATTGTTACAAGATATCACATTATTTTTACATACAATTACATTGTTTTTTTTTACATACAATTATCCATTTATACAGTTGGGTTTTTACTGGAGCAATCTAGGTAAAGTACCTTGCTCAAGGGTACAGCAGCAGTGTCCCCACCTGGGATTGAACCCACGACCCTCTGGGCAAGAGTCCAGAGCCCTAAGCGCTACTCCACACTGCTGCCCATCTTAGCTTTTCCCTGACAGCAGCCTAGCAAGTGGACTTACTAATTAGTTAGTTTCTTGATTGATTGACAATGAGTCAACAGCCCTATCTCTCCTATTCCAGATACCATCTCATCTGGGAGAATGTGGCTGACACAGACTGACACTGTGTACATAGATACAATTTATACTGTAAAGTTGTAAAGCTGAGAATTGTAAATCTTATTCTTATTTTATATTTCAGAGTTGTGGAGTCAAGAATAGTAATTGACATCCGTAACTATAAACAATCATGCTAAATTTAGAAATAATAAAACAAACTATATGAATCCTATGCACCCTCTATCTGACCAATTATATCAATCAGAATACATTTCAGGTAAGTAAATAGTCATATGAAAAACATTCCATTGACACAAAATTGAGAGCCACAAACTGTAACATGTAATTTGTTCTTGTCTATGGCAGTGATTCTCAATCCTGGTCCTGGGGGACCACTGCCCTGCTGGTTTTTGTTCCAACTGAGCTCTCAATTACTTAATTGAACTGTAATTGAACTAATAATTTGCCTAATCTGAGTTCTTAAATTATTTTAAACAGATGGAGATTTCAAATTAAATATAAAATTGTATAAGGAACTTGAAATCTCCAGTTTCTTATAAGCTACACAATTGAAAAAGTCAAATTAAGCAAATTATTAGTTCAATTGAGGGTTCAATTAAGAGAGCTCAGCTGGAACAAAAACCAGCAGCCAAGTGGTCCCCCAGGACCAGGATTGAGAACCACTGGTCTATGGAGTATTTTTTATTAAAATTAATTGGTTTCACAATTTCCTGGTAAGCATTTTCAAATTTACCACTTTATTTAACATTAGAAGTAGTCCAACTTCGCCAATGCGCTTTTTGGCTTTGTTTATTTTTTCCATTGTGTTTAGGTGTATAACAATACAGATTATTGTCCGTTGTATTGTAATGGGAGAGCTTTGTAATTAGACACAATCCAATTTATTATCAGAGTGTTTTTTTTTTCTTTCTTCACCAGTATATCACATGCTGTCTCAGGAGAACTGTGAGTATGAGTGTGAAGGAAGCATTTATAATTTCCCTCACAGACCAATTCAATCCGACAAGCATAGAATGAGCTGTAATTCAAAGTGACAGTTTTCACACTCTGCCATCACACCTCTTTGATTATTACGATTTGTGCTTACAGACAAGCTTGAGGGGGGCTTTTATCTCTCACGCACACAAAAAAGCATGAGGTCATCTGTTCTCTGGTCTTCTGATCAGATCTGTATGACTTGCGTTGCCATGATACACACTATTGGGTTTTAAGTACAAAGTGTATCATTTCTTCCTGACATCAATAATAAAAACCTAGTGACTTAGGGAGGTATTTTCAAATCTTGGTCATTTGATTTTGAGTAACTGTAACTGTTTTAATTTTAGGTATAAATACATATGCTTTCTGTTTGTAGTTCAGCTTTAAACAGAAACCATCTCCTGCAAATCACCAGGATTAAAGAAGACCTTGTGATTTTCTTCAACACTCCATGCTCATAAGCCATTGTTTCAATCAAGGCTGCCCTAACTGCCAACGGGGGTAGTTATGTCTTAAAAAATTGTGCAAACCTGCCGTTTTATGATGCCAACTGCTAAGTGGTTAGTACTGTGTACTAATCACTGTATCAGTTTATCATTTTCCAGCTGCATAGCGCAGGAGCCCCTTCTAAATTGAATTCCCTTGGTTTTGGTTTCATCCAGGGGTTGTTGAAGGCCTAACATGACGGATGCCACAGGGTGGGTAGGACTGCGTCAGAGTGTGCTGGAGTTTGATCAAGGGGTGGTGGCGGATTTTAGGGTAGTTTCTAAACTCTGAGCAGCTCAGGGATAAGGGATAGTTAAGAGTTGGACGTAGCCAGCGGGGAAGTGTGTGACTAGGTAATTCTGCCTGCACAGTGAGACCTACAGGAAAACTCATAAGTATGTGACAAAACACATTCTGTTGGGTTTGAACCAAAATGTTTTAATGCAAATGAAATGTACTTGAGATGCACAACATCAGTGGTCATGTCTTAACGAATATAAAATTGTTTTTTTTGAGTGTGTGACCAGTTCCGACTCCACAGATATCAACAATTAAGCGAGGTATGCATGGATGGTTAGTATACCATGGGTAAGAACTTTTATGACTTTGAAGACAGTCTTTAGTGTACAAAGCCCCTTATATTGGCCTTATATTTGATGTGCACAAATGCATTCATGATTTTATAGATATGATAGACCTTCAGAGTGAATCAGCACAAATAATCAATAAACAGATGGTGCTCCTCTGGGCTGAAAATGGTCTCATTCTCCATTGATTAAAAAAAAAAAAAAGATTATTCCTACTTAATGATGGCAAAGCTTTACAGATACATAAAGAAGATTCTACTTTCTCCTTTTTTAAACCTTTTGTCCAAGGAATAATGCAGCCTTTAATAACTGCTTAATTGTTTGCAGTACAAAAAAACGTTTTCTAAAGATTAGTAATGAAAGTGGTGGGGTAATTTAGAAGACAGAAATTGTTGGAATTAATAAGAATCTGTTTGACCACAAACCTGTCAATCAGACGTAGGTCTGAGTTCATTTGCGATTTATAACACATCTGAGCAGCATGTATTTCTCACACTTGGTTGCGGTTTGTAGAACCTACAATGTGAAAGTAATCATGTAAAAAGTCACTATCTTCTCTAAGTGTCATTCTTTTGTGAATAGTATTCATATGCTATAAAGAGTAATCGAACTGTAAACTTTTAACAAGGAGAACTGCACCGATATAATATAATACAAGTTGTGACCACCTCCCCTCCTACATTGATATTTTCATCAGGACATTCCCCCTTCTGTCATCACTTATTTTTTTTTATTTTTTTTTAACACAGGGTAGTTTGATTGAATTTTAACAACTGTATATTGTCAGGGAATAGTAAGTTTGAATCCGGTATATCATTATTGTTATTACTTATTTATTAGAAGACGCCTTTATCCAGGGGGACTTACAATTGTTACAAAATCACAGTACAAAGTATCACATTACAAAATATCAAGTATACTGCTAGGGTTGCCATCTGGCTGGTTTATTTACTGTGCCAATCTTTTATAAATTATTATTAATATTATTATTATTATTTGTAGTAGTAGTAGTAGTAGTTATTTGTATCATATTAATAACATGGATGTATTTTTTTTTATTACATTATGTGTTTCATATGCAATATTAAGCAGTGTACATTTTAAAATAAACTATGAACCAGGACCGTTGGGTGTCCCCAAGGACCAGAGATGGGAGGCACTACCATCTGGAAAGTCTCACTCTTTGGTCTGGAAATCTCACTCGTTGGGATAGCCAACCCTTGACATCTCTGCTCATGACTAGCAAGCCTATTGACTATGCTTGCTTTCTGATAAAAGTAAAATACATATAAGGATAAACTATGGACAGATGTAATTTGAAATGTCCAATTGTATTTTTAGGCTCAGCTCACTGCTACCACCCCTGCACTGACTCAGAAGCGGCGAAGACGAACACACGCTGTCCTCTGAATCATGTGCCGTCAGCTTCTTTTCACACTGCAGACTCGCCATGCAGCCAACCCAGAGCTACAGGTCTGGGCAGCTTACAGGCAAGTCCACAGGGGTTGCAGTGAGTTGAGGACATCCTGGCCAACCTAAGCCCTTCCCCCCCGGGCGGCACGCGGCCAATTGTGCGCCGTCACATGGGAGCGCCCGTTCACGGTCAGCAGTGGAATAGCCTGGACTCAAACCAGCAACCTCCAGGCTATAGTGCGTATCCTGCACTCCATGCGGAGTGCCTTTACCGGATGCACCACTCAGGAACCCTGTGTATTCAGTTTTAAAATTAATGGCTTAACTGGCCCTATTCACAAACCTTTAAGGAATGTGTAGTTAAGGATTATTATTTTAAAGGCAAATTTCATAAAATAAGTGTATTCTAATTTTTCAACAACTGTTTAACCTATGAAAAGTCTAAAAGTATTGTGAATAGGCCTCATTTAAAAATACATACAAACAGACACAATGTGAAACAATGAAAACAAAGCAAAGTATATGATATTTTGTTATTTTATTTGCACATATACAATCTAAATACAGCTGTACAAAACTCTTGAGAGTGTTGTGTGTACATTTGATCAACCACCGTTCAAAAGAACTGCACTGACTTCCCTCAGTTGATCCTTGTTTTCAAACCTGAGAACAATTACGTTTTGAAAGGATCTACTGAAATCCTGGTTGCCAAAAACTCAAAAGTTGCACAGTAAAAAAGTGAATGGAATTGTATTTCTCTGTCATTTCTACATTGTATTGTGCTGATTATAACTTCATGTGTCATGTTAATTTATTAATTGAATTCTACTCTTGCGTAAGTAAGTTAGTATTTCTCCTGGAATATGTGAAAATGATCTCACTCCATTGTTGCTTATAAATACTGTATGAAATTAATTTAAGTCCAAAAGCAATAATTATGAAACAAGCGATATAAAAGTTTATCTCAGTATTTTTGCAGTTTCCCTATGCTTTTCCCATAGTTATACTATGCATTTCCCATAGTTTACCCTTGTTTGCCATGTGTACCATACCTCGCTATTCTTTACCATGCTTTCACTATGCTTTATTACACTTTGCTATGCTTTTATGATGGTAAATATTTACACAGGATGTCTGCAAACTGTATGTCTGGTTTACCAGTAATGCAAAGCCACACTGGTGGTCAGTACTGGGTGTGTCCCTCATTTTGTGAGCCCTGTATGCTCACTGAGGTCCTGGATCGGACTAAGAGGAATGGCATTTCACCCCCCCTCAACTGAGTGTGCAGTCAGGTCAGGAGATCAGGCGGGTCATGGCATGGCCATGTTATTGCGCTGGAAGAAGCGGTGTGTGCGTGTGTGCGTGCGTGTGTCAGGCCATGTCAAGCTGTGCAATGCCCTGCTGGAATCAGACTCCTGCTGCTTCAGTTAGTTGGACAGGCTTCGTCTTTGTGGTCACAATGGATTTTAACTGTCTTTGCTCCTTGGCCATGGCTGTTATTTCTTGAAAATGCTAACTTGGTTAACATCTGGTATTGATAGAGTATGAACTCCTGTTAGGCTCCAGTAGTGTTGCAGAAACCAAATAGGATCACAGCTTTTACCTCTGACGCTTGCTGAAGCTCACACGGTGCATCTACCTATAGCATGTGTACAAGTGACAACTGTATACCCAATCAAAATGTGCTGCTTAAAAGTTTGTTTGTTTGTTTCATCAGTGATTTGTATTGTAATTAGTAACTATTTTGTATATTTGCACTGCAACTGCTGAACAGAGCTGATACATTAGATTGCTTATCCAGGCTTCAATTTGATTCCCTTAACATCCAAAAATTTTGACAAAAAGGGCTTTAACGTAATATAGTTTTACAAAAATATACAGTACTTTGCACGTGGCCCCAGGGGGCACAGTCTTTATGATACAATCCACCTTCACACGTGGGCATTCTTGGCGTGGTTTGGAGAGGCTGACAGAGCCGCTCGGTGCTTGGAATAGTAGTAGCGGTTCTCACTGTACTCAGGAGAGTCTCCAGAGCAGCAGCTGATCATCGAGCCTCCGAACAGGCAGAGCGCTGCGCCGATCCAGCCTGCGTACAGAGAGTACCCGAACGTCACCAAGCCTGATTCACGGTGCGATGCGATCGGGAACCACACAGTGGGTATAATGCTGCAGATAGCTGGGGAAAAAAAAAATAACAAGGAGGTTCTTTAGAACTAGTTCTGATGCTTTTAAAACACCATTCACCTATTTTCATAAGTATGTTGTAGATAATCTAGTTTAACAGACTTTTTTTTTTTTGGGGGGGGGGGGGGGTTGCCTACCATTAAATAAATGTTTTCTAGTACAACAGTACTAATTAGAGGTAAGAAAATCTATTATTATTATTATTATTATTATTATTATTTATTTATTTATTTCTTAGCAGACACCCTTATCCAGGGCGACTTACAATTGTTACAAGCTATCACATTATTTTTTTTACATACAATTACCCATTTATACAGTTGGGTTTTTACTGGAGCAATCTAGGTAAAGTACCTTGCTCAAGGGTACAGCAACAGTGTCCCCCACTGGGGATTGAACCCACAACCCTCTAGTCAAGAGTCCAGAGCCCTAACCACTACTCCACACTGCTGCCCTACAATTCATTATTTATTCATATTTTCATTTAAAGAATATATACCTTTTCTTTGTATTAACGTGGAAATTAAAATGTGGATATTGTGCCAGAAGGTCATTTAAAACAATGATGAAGTCTACAGCATTAAAATCAGTACAGTAAATTATGTTTTTACCTTCCTGTACCACAAGAAACAATTGTGGGTAGTATCAGATTAGGTTGTTGCCACCAAAACTGGATCGGTGCAGTCTGAGACCTTACCTATCAGTAGAATGAGAACGCCTCCCACCACAGAACGTTTGTATTTAATGGATTCTGGCTCGCTGCCCAGATTGATGCACGGTAGAGACATCATCACGAGGAGAATGGCAGGCAGTCCCAGGATAGAGGCTGAGATCATCAGGGCTCGAGACGTCTGGATGTAGGCTGGAAAATATTTGAGAATGCTCTATATTTTCACTTTTACAAACAACGTATTTTACTAACACAATCCGTGCAAAAATGTAAATAACACGTTGCTGGCGTTGGTACCATGAAAATGTCGTCCATCACCTACATCCACTGCATGTAGAATAGAATAACGTGTGCATACACGGTGTCATCAGAGCCGTGGCATTCTCATGATACTGCAATATGCCTAGACAAGAACTCTTTCTCCTTTGACACTGTCTGGTGAGGGGAAACTGGATAATAATGTTTTTAAACGTTTATAAATCGATAATGAGGACAACAACTTCAAAACAAATATTACTTTGTAAATGTACTAGTAAAATACGTTTACCAAGCTATGAAATTAGTCACATGAGTTAATTATGCTAAATACACGTCTAACAACAACAATTAAGAGACGCAGAAATGCATAGGTCACATTTTTTGTTCTTCTTAAAAACAGATAAAATAACCCATTTCTATTGCAGAATGGAGCATGTTCCCAATTTGCAAGCAGCATTTAAAATGAAATATATATTCCTACCTGGTAGTAAAAGTATATCGGTTAGCGACCGGCAGTGGTACAGATCAGTGGACAGCACACAGTCTTCCCAGAGACCTCTAGTCCCCAGCTCGTCCATTTTCTTGCAGGTGGTAATATCGAACCTACAAGTCACGACCCACTCACTGGTGGCAGTCGCGATAATGATCCCAATCCATCCGAAACAGCTGAGCAAAAACCCTGACATCTGCACACAGGTGGAAGCCATTGGAATACAAGTAAAATTATCACCTTTAAAAAGTTTCTCGATACAAATAATAATTATTGTTATTAAAAAAAACTTTGAATATGTGGCTAAATCTGAATGTGTGTAAATGAAAATAAGACAATTGCATCCCAAACATTCAAACCAGAAAGAGTAAACTGTAGTAACGATGAGTTCACGGGATCCAAAAGAAAGAAAATGAACAGAATACCTCAACTGGGAATAAAACTTCACCGTTATCTTTAATAACCAATCGCTGATGAAGAAAACAAACTCTGAAAAACTTTCAACCAATAGGATTGATGGGAGGAGAAGTGGGCATCGCAGTGATAACTTTCCAGAATGAAATGATGCTGTTTTTACATTTAGTGTATGTTTTTTTCTATTTTATTATTACTCCTCTTGTGACATTTCGGACGAAATCCCTTCTTCAGTTGTGTAGAAAAAAAAGCAAACATATAATCCCGATGAATGTTTTAAGCACACATGTGTTTATTTGCACAACATTTAGTGATACCATAATAAATAACCAAAAGCATTGTTGTACATTTAATGCTATATTTATTTAGTTGACATTACCCCCAAGGTATACATTTCAACATGTAATTATCGATATTCATTGCATGGCATTGTATGCCGTGTTAACTTAAATGAATGGCACAGGTATCCTGGTTACTTTCATTTAGCACAAATAAGGACAGGTGCCATAAGGGCTTCTGTGAATAAAGCTTGTCTGCCACCCAGAGGGCAAATGTCAAAGCTTTTTTCAACTGGGGAATTATCTTCATATTAAATAATAAGTTGATTTGCTATACCCTCCCTCCCCATCAACCCTCACTCAAATCAAAGCGTGGCTTAAATCGGTACTTTAACAGGTCAGTTTGTTTGATTATTACGACAAAACCATAAAAGTAGAGCAGCCATGTAAAAGATTGGTGTGATGAATTTGTACGTCAGCTCACTGGTTTGAAATACCTTCTCTCGTTTTTAGTACAGCCAAAGAAACAGTCTCTCCAGTATCCAATACACACACTTTAAAAACATGTAGACTTTTATTCCGTTGTTAAGAAGATGCAAAATGACCTAATTAAGGGGTTACAGCAAATCAATATTTATTTTTTAGTGTACTAAATTTAGGAAGAATCGTCTTTACAGCCCTTTTTTATCGGAACGTCTCCCAGGATGTGGAAAAGGCTTCAGCAGTACAGTGCATAGAATCAGGTTGAGTTCATACCCATTACATACAATACTAGCGGGAAATGTTAGGGGGCGCTCTAGTTCACAGCTTGAATAAACAGAATTCAGATACAATTTCTAAAGGTATCAATTTCTAAAGGTCCATTTTGTTTAAATGACATATACAGTTCGTTATGTGAGTTCTATAGTAATTTGGCTATTTTGCCCATGCTGTTAGTAAAAATGAAATAATAATAAAAAAAAACATTCACTTGCTGGGTGTTCTTTACAGTACCATTGTGGTTCACTGGGCTTTCATAGGAACCCCTAGTATTATATTGGGTTAAATATAAAATACCAAGCAAATTGGTATTGGTTTTCTATTAGTTTAAGGCCATTATATACTGTAACTACCAGGTGCTCTCAAGATAATAATGGTTTGTTATAGAACATAAACAGAACTAGTGTGTTGGTAACATACATAATAGAGCTCAAAATCATGAAAAGATAGCCTTCCATGACATGCATTCCCGGTGAGTGTGACATACATGTGTATTTAAAGACAGAAAGACAGACATCTCCATAGACACCCCCCCACAGATTTTGTCTTTCGTTTCTAATAAAGACTTTCTTATCTTATTGGATAAGCGTCTTTCTAGATTTACAGTTTCATCATAATTGGACGAGGGGTTCTCCTGTAAAACTAGATATGGAAACCTCTTTGTGTTCATATCCCCAGTGGGGTTATTCTAAAATATTTATTTTCTTCTTATTTTTTTTATTCCATAAGTGTCCATAAGCACGGTAATTGAGCACATCCTGCCCAGTTAAAATGTATGTTTACCTGCTGTGTTTGCCAAAATGGGGTCTATTCAATTTATTTAAATGATGGGGGATCTAAACACTGGCATTTTTTAAATAATGAATGCAGGTCCCAAAATATGCTTATCATATATACAGTAGCCTACTGGTTCCCTGTATCTCACGTAAAACAAAATGGACATCACACATGGGAGACTTACCTACCAGTAGAACGAGTACTCCTCCCAGTACTGAACGCTTGTGTTTTATTGATTGTGGCTCGCTGCCCAGATTGATGCACGGTAGAGACATCATCACGAGGAGGATGGCAGGCAGCCCCAGGATAGAGGCTGAGATCATCAGGGCTCGAGCTGTCTGGATGTAGGCTGGGAAAGGTGTGTATTGAAAATGTGAGCTTTCAAGAATGCAAGATAGAATAATACAAGAGGCTTGCTACATATACAGCAGTCGAATATAACCCTCTTAAGCATATTATTAAATGAATAATGTTTTCATTCTGAAAACAATCGACCTAATGCATTGAATCCACTTGTAAATGGACCCTTAGTAAATAAAGTATTGTGCTTGGAATAGCACCATTTTGTAACCGTTGCTGAGGACTCTCCCGTAGAGCCCAATGATGATAGAATGTCATCCAGAACTATTAAACACTCCACAGGGCTACCACCAGGTCTATGTATTTAAAACCAGGTCTACTGAATACACAAAACAGTATTAGATGAGAAACAATGTATCTATCACACAATGGGGTTAAAGAGTTAGAGTGGCAGTATTTTAATCTTCCACTGTTCACACCTTTAAAACGAATCCCAGTGAGAATGATAATGCATTCCTTTTATTCGCTCACAGTCTGTCTGCTTTTTAATGGGTTTATACAAACTGTACATTTAGTGACGTGTCTATGAACCGTATCTATTGAACAATTGAACTAGTCAACTAAATTGCAAATATTAGAGTAACAATT
This sequence comes from Acipenser ruthenus, assembly GCF_902713425.1. Lineage (NCBI taxonomy): Eukaryota > Metazoa > Chordata > Actinopteri > Acipenseriformes > Acipenseridae > Acipenser > Acipenser ruthenus. The sequence continues at coordinate 12,845,337 of NC_081200.1, read as the reverse complement.
ATCAGTTAGCAAATACAGTATTAGTTTAATCATTACCTAATAAACCAGCTCGACTTTTGTCGACTATTAATAAGAGAACATCATAAAAAGAGGAGTCTTACCAGGCAATGTGAGGATTTGATTGAGTGATTTGCAGTGGTAAAGCGCCGTGGAAATGACACAGTCTGCCCACAGACCTCTGGCTCCCAGTTCGTCCATTTTCTTACAGGTAGAAACCCCGTACTTGCAGGTCAAAACCCATTCGTTTGTGGCAGTGGCAACTATAATTCCAATCCAGCCAAAACAGCTGATCATAAACCCCGTTAACTGTAGACAGGCCATGGCAAAGACAACAGTGCAGCCGTGTAAAATATCCGAGGAGCTTCGAGAAGAGGTCGAAATCTAATCAAGTCAGGTGGTGATTCCAGATGTTCTTAAATGAAAAACTTGCTTTAAATATTCCACCAGTTACGCGAGTTGTAGAAACTAAATTGCATGTGCTGGAAATACAACTTTGATGCTGCTTTTATAGCCAATAACAAAGCTTTCAGCCAATCATACGAACGGGAGGAACATGTTAACTGTTCATGATCTTACTATTTACAATCATGTTTCTTGATACAGTAACACCCCGTGCTTAACGTCATTGACACATCAAAATGTACATTCAGGGTGTAGCTATATACTTGATTACAGTCATTTCTATTTTGGCAGTATCAAGTTTAGTAAGTGTAATACTAAATTAATAAGGAAACAGTTTCAAAATATTAATATTAATCCAAACCTGCTGGTATTCCACATTGGAATGCCAGATTTGGATATATTAGCTAAAAACCTGCTTAGACAATTCAGAAAAATTACTCTTTAACTTTTAGAAAAAAAAGACCCAACCAGACAACTCGCCCGTTTTTATACGGTACCACGCTAGTCTGGATTGATATAAAATACAACTGTATTATACATGTTTCAATTACATTAAAAGGCTTCATGATCCTTGAATTACTGTCTTCTATCGTTTATTTTTAATTGTGTATGTATCTTGCATTTCCGAGTTTTGTATGCATTCATTATGTGTGTTGTGTGTTGTGTGTGTGTGTGTGTGTGTGTGTGTGTGTGTGTGTGTGTGTATAGACACACACTTTTACGAGAAACTAAACGTAAAAAGTCAAGTTTAAAACGTTCGAAATGTTGACGTCACCAATATGTGTAAAGTTACATTTTAGGCAAAGGACAATTTTAATATATCTTCTCTTCAAAATTCGAATTAATGTTTTTGCTTATTACTTGTTTCATTTTGATGCACATTTTCCATTAAAGAAAAAGTATTACTAAAACCCTTCTGCCATCTAGCGTCGATTAGAGTTTACAACACTTGGTTCTGAGGATAAGTGAATCTGTTTTATTCTTGTACTGAAGACAATCGGATATGTTGTATATAAACATCTATAAAGTAGCACTTTTGTTAATAAATCTGAATCCCTGGTATATGCTTCAGTAATACTTTACCAGTAGGTCTATATGTACTTTACTGGAGGCTTTTGGGGGATTGTAACTAAATGTATTTTTTTTATTACCAGCTATGCGTAGTGTAAAATTGTCGAGATATTTTCAACAGCTTCTGAATGTATATCTGATAACCAATCAGAGGGCAAGAGGATTTTGTAATCTGTAATATAAAAGTTGCATTTTCCTGTTGCAATTCAGTTCCAACAATCATAGCTGGACAGCATGACACTTTGTGTAACTGCCATGAAAGGAGCATAAAAAATTTACGGAAGGGAAAAAGACACACAAATGTACAGGAAGTATATTATTATTATTATTATTATTATTATTATTATTATTATTATTATTATGAAGCTCACATTGACCTCCGTGAGCACTACTATATTATAAACTGTAGTATAAATGCAAAGTGTTGAATATTATTATTATTATTATTATTATTATTATTATTATTATTATTATTATTATTTTACATCCAAAACCGCAGTGTTATCTATTTGTACAACACCGCAATATATATATATATATATATATATATATATATATATATATATATATATATATATATTGCAATTTTTAAAAAATTGCAAAATATAGACAGCGGTGCAAAGTTACAAGCATATTAATTAAGCAATAATAAAATTCCTTTCATGAGATCAGATGAGCGGGGTCTGAGACCAGGGTGGGCAAGCTGAGTGAGAGCCCCTTCTACCTGAACGCAAGATAACAGACAGTGGGGCTGATGATACTTCTACAGAGCTATTACCAGATCAATTATTACCTTAAAACATAGCAGACCCTGATATTTCTGTATGTATGAAATGTCTTTATAGCAAATAGTTTTAAGTCACATTTATATTTGGTATATTATTTAATTTTTTGTTTTATTTCACTATAAATTATAACAAAATATATAGTATAGGACGTTGTTAGATCCAGCTGATTTTCTCTAGAAGACGATCCAAGTGGTGATTCCCATTGTAACATCTTGCGTGGTGGCTATTGTATGAATTGGCTGGATTCACCTTTTAAAAGCCCTTGCCTTTTTTTTTATCTGTCTGGAGTCCATGCTTTGTAAGAACCATAACTCCACCAGCCCAGATATTTATGTATTTATTAGATCAATTTACACAATGTTTTTTTTTCTGCTTGGATAAACCATTAAGTATTGACATAGTCCACCCAGATCTGGCCAGTTACCTATTGCCAGGCTTTTTATACAGTACTGTAGGACCAGGGTAAAGAGTAAACAACAACTATTTGTATCCTTTGTGCAAATGTGCTTTCCTTCACATTATACTGTTATTCAAAAATAATTCCAGAAATGCATTCTGTAATATGCATAAGCCGTATCTCTGTTTCAAATCTGTTTAAGTTGCAATGGACAAGACTGCAGATCTGACAGACCCGATAGTGAGCTAATAGCAGCTGCTCATATGACAAGTACTTCCTTACCCAAATAGAGGCTGTAATAAATTGTTCCTTCCTGAACAATTGAAACACCTTTTAGACTTGCCTCATCAAATCCTTGCCCCTGGTGTCCCTACACCCTTTGCTAATATTTAGTCCAATCTGTGTGGTGGCCTACACGCATTTTAAGAAACAGAAACTAATTTTGAAAATCAATACACACTTTTACAGGACTGCTTACCATAACATGCTTACCAGGAACTGGCATCCTTTACATAAGCTTTTTCTTTGTTAGCAGCAGGTTTTTGCTTACTCCAATAATGCAGTTCATGTTTTTATGGCCTATCCTTTATAAAGCCAAAGCTAGTTGGTCTGTATTGTAAATATTGTTAATGGTACAGCCTTCCCCAGTAAAACGTTCTCCATGTTATCCATGGATATTCACCAGTGTTCTGTCTGACAAACACTGTTAGACTGTATTCATAAGTTATGCACCCGTTGTTCGTCCGTGGCTCATTTAGCATCAATAGAACACCATGGAGTAAAACAGGGAATGTTCATGCTTGACCACGGCCACTAAAAAAGTAATTTAACAGCTGCTGCCCGCCACCATATATATATATATATATATATATATATATATATATATATATATATATATATATATATATATATATATATATAGGCAAGCTAAATCTTCTACTCTTCGTCCCCTTGTACATTTAAAGCTTCGTTTACATGCTTCATAGATAATGTAACTCTGGACCAGTTCATATGCCTTTATTTATCAAGAAATGATGTGAAGTTGAAAATATAAACAAAACATGTCAACTTTAATAAAAATAAAAAAAAGGTTCTTTCATATAATTTCTGTGAACATTTTGCCCTCTTGGTAGAAATTATCGGTAGCACTAAGATAAGTGAATAATGCCTTGGGTGTCTACTGTATAGCATGAAAGCAAGAATGTAATTGCTATACCAAGCTACACTGGGTATCGGCTAATCTTTGGCATGATCTGTTATAAGATAACCTGCAGTATTCTTGTTTTTCCTGTTAGTCATGCTGTTATTTCCTTCAAAACGAGGGAGGGCACTTTTTGTTTTATGAACTTTTATACAGTTTTTTTTTTTTTTTTTTTTTTTTTAATGGATAGCCACAGCTGGATGTTTAGAGCATTTTACAGCACTAGTAGTGTATCAACACCGATTGTAACTACAGAAAGAGTACCCTAGGATAACTGACTAACTAAAGCTTCTTATACTGAAAACTAAATTCAAATAGGCATATTTGAATTTAGGCTGTTTGGCTATTCTGAAATGGAACGACTAAAATGACCCCACTTGTTTGCTTTCATAGGGCTGTTTTGTGCCTGCTTGCCACTCACTGGTAAAATCTGAATCATATTCAGGTAATAAAAAAATCTGACCCTAAGAATCCCCCCTCCCCCCATCCTTCCTGTATGTAATTTACATCTTGTATTCAAATTAAAAATAATAAAAAAAAATGCTTATTTGCTTTTTTAAAGTTATTCATTCATAAAATATTTAGCAAAATAACTGTAAGGGTTCTCAGATAAACCATATAATAAAGTAGTGCATTCCTTAAATTAGACAGCAGTAACAACAGCAACATGTTGAGTCACATAAAAACAGTTTTTCTTTCTTTAAAAAAATCCTTCATAGATATTCAGATATATTCATATAATACATTCAGTCACTGTCAACAGGCATAAAAATGTTATGTACCTGCCACTTAAAATGCACAGCGCTAGCAGCAGACCGCCACCTTTTATGAATCTTTCAAAAAAAGCTAATAAATTCATTTATAAACCTCACTTTGATCGCTGTGCTTTTGTCTCAATTACAGGATAATGAAAAAATAGGCTTCAAGAAGATCTCTTTAATGTCAATAGTAACAGGATATAATATATATATATATATATATATATATATATATATATATATATATATATATATATATATATATATATATAAAAGAACTGTACTCAAAAAAGATTATAGAATCACATAATCACATGACTTAAAGGAGACCACGCAATTTGGAATCCAAAGACTGTGTCTCCACCAAGTCATGTGAACTTTATTCCAGCAACCGGAAAAAGTTTGCAGACAGCTCTTCCAATTCCTTCATATGGGAAGTTTCATTAGAGTGCATTTTTGATATGACATTTTGGGGTGAGGGGGGACTACTATATATTTTTTGTGTTCCCTGCTATGTGGCACATGATAAATAAAGATATCTCTTTATTGCTCTCTATCCTCCCAGTTCAACCACATGCTTGCTCACCATTGGCACTGAAGTGAATATCAGATTTAGCAGGTACTGTGCAGTATCTCTGGTGAGATCGGAGTTCAGATTAGTGGAGTTTCACTACAGTGATAGAAGTCAGTTTGCTCCCGTTGCACTTCCTGTTAGGGCTCCTTCAGAGTGTTGATACGGGCACAGATTTTCAGGGCTGGGCCCAGCTTGATATTCATGGCACTCATCAAGTGATCTTCCTTGAGAAGAAGCAGCGCCTGGCCGTCAATCTCCTGGGCACGGAACTCAGCAGCAATGTCCTGGCAGCCTGTGAAAGAATGACATGCCATTACAGATCACTGCATCTGAACTGAGCTCCCTGTCGTGTGTTTGAATCGTCATATTCTTCACTGTGTACTGTATAAAAAAGATTCACTAGCCCCCCCACCCCTTAAGTGGCTTGAATTTAGGATGAGAGATACATATGTTATTCATATTAATAATTTTGTTAGGTGCCTATTTTGTACCATGGTTTCACACTAGTTTCTTGTATAAACCTGTAGATGTCTACATCATTAAGAAAATACCATCACCATTGGTAAGTTTGAAACCTATAGAAGGCCATCCGGGTAAAAAACACATTACTTTGCAAGTATGGATTTGGACCAATCAGAATACATAAAAGACTACAGGCCCTATTTAGCAAATATGTGAGCAGCTATCGCTAGGGCAAAAATGACAGCGTTAGCTGAAACAATAACTAAGTCCGCATTTTTTGTATTGGATCGCATGTGTACCTGCGTACCAGTTATGTGAACCCCTGTCTATAAGGCTTTGTCTGGCCTGCCTGGCACTTGCAGCATCTGCAGCCTCCAGCACTGGGGCTTCAAGTTCAGCAACTGCTTCCATCAACCCTGTAATCTTTCCTCTGCGGAGCAACGATAGTTTGTATACACATTTGTGATGTAGTTGTTTGCATCACAGATCACACACTACTTGCTTGTTCACAGAATAGGTTCCCTTTACGATTTACGTAGATGTACCTATTCTGCGTTGGTTGCTAAATAACGTGCTCTAAATAAATGTAAATTAACTATGCATGTTTTACGTAGGGGTTGGTCATTTTACAGTCATGCAGCATAATTACAAGAGTATCCAATCACCTTTCGGGATAACATCTTTTTAATTTGAATTAAATATGCTTAACAAATAAGGACAATTGCAAATTATGGCGGCGAGAGATTTTCTTCTACGGTGCAAATATAGATTTGCCGAGTGTTGCCGACTTCTTGAGACAATTTTTTTTTTTTTCTTTTTATAAATTTAGTCGTTGCCAATTATTTGTATTATTTTCTCCCAATCTGGAATGGCCAATTATTTTATTATGCTCAGCTCACCGCTACCACCCCTGCGCTGACTCGGGAGGGCGAAGACGAACATACACTGGGAGCTCCCGTCCTCGGTCGGCAAAGGAATAGCCTGGACTCGAACTCGCAACATCCAGACTATAGGACGCATCCTGCACTCTACGCAAGTGCTTTTACTGGATGCGCCACTCGGGAGCCCTTGAGACAGACAATGTTGACCGTGACACGGATCAGTTTGTATTAACAATTGTAACAACACTGCTACTACTCGGGTTCGTTGCCCCATTAAAAACAGACCCAGGGCACAGGAAATGGAGGTTTAAAGCGCTCTTGCGCTATTTTTAATAATAACAAAAACAAAACAAACACCTAGCTCTTTATTGAGCATTAACTAAACACCACACGGGAATCTAACTAAAATACAGGACAGCTAAGCTGTTTACCTGTAACACAAAAACAAAAGATTCAAACAAAACCTAACCAGACAGGTTTACACTACCTTTTGTTGTCATTCACTTGTGCACACCACACAGCAGCCCTGAACAGGCTGGCTGCTTTCTATAAATACCCTGCACCTGACTCTAATCTACAATGATAGCCAGGTGCAGGGGATCAATACCAATCAAACAATTAAACAATTAAACATAATTACAGCCTGTGTTCTTCTGGGAAGTGTAGTCCCAGGACTACCCTCTCACACAATGTACACAATCTTTTTTTTTTTTTTCTAAATATATTTATTTCAGTTTTACACTAAAATATTGAGCTATCATAGCTAATATTAGATTCAATGTCAGATCTTTCAACACTTGTTTAAAATTACATATTGGTTTACAGTGGGATTACTACTGAATGAAAGGGATTTCTAAGGCTCTGAAACCACCAGTTGATGCTTGTCTCGGGGGGGGGGGGGGGTCTGGGTCTATCCATCTTTCACTACACTTTACCCAATGCCAAGTCCATATACCACCACGAATTGGGCGGGAATGGCAGATGTCAGGCGACTTTTAATTGGATAATTTATTACACATACTATTTTCTTTAAATTCATTGCTTCTCATTTCATTTTCACCGACCTAATTGGCCACATTAGTGTGTGTAATAATTAGAACAACAACACGTACTAGTCAAATTAGAATGTGTACTAAATAACGCGTTTTTGATCCGGGTGGCCTTCCATAGAAACCCTGGTGAAAATAAAACACGTAGTGTTGTGAGGTCAAACTGGCGGTAGTGTTTGACATGAGGCACGTGACCACAGTAAGAAATTACATTTAAAAACAAAGAAGCCGTAAGTGAGAAGTCACCTGGTAAAGCGTAAATAAAGGCCCAGACTTCACTGACTGTCCACAGCCTGGGATCGGACTGGACAGAGGGCAGGCTCTCATTATTGTCTGAGGGGTGTCTCACCCTGAGATCCAGCTCCCTCCCCTGCTCACTCTGTCGCCGCAGCCGTGTCGTCATGGCAACAGGAACTGTGTCTTCTTGGGGCGACTGGCTGCAAGCTGGTTGCATCCCACCTGTGGCGGGATAAGTAGCTGGCAACTAAAATAAATAAATAAAGATAAACAGGCTTTTCCAATTCCAATTCCAATAGAAACCAATTTTAAGCCTAATTAAGGAAGCATTCCAAGCATAATCTACCAAACTTGGCAAAGACTGTCTTTAGCACGAGTTATTTAAAGTTTCACAATCTGCAGATATACGGAGGTGCCTGTCCATCTGTCTGTCACACATTTTTACACATATGTAAAGCACCACCTACAATGAAATGTGGTTCTTTAGCTCAAGTTATTCAGAGTATCATATTATTAAAAAAAGACATTAGTAGATACACCTTGATATTTACACTGAAGCATACAAGCATATTAAACTACTTGTTTTTACTGCCAGCTATGTATTGAAGTTTCTAGTAAAATAAGACAAACGCAATGAGTTTGCAGCACACCCACCTGCCGGAGAAAGTGCTCCCTGGACGCCCCTTCTGCCCCTCTGGGCCGGCGCCCTCGTCGCCCATCTGTTTTCCGAGTCCAGCGGCCCCCCTTGTCTGCTTTCAGTAGGCTGACTCTTTTAGTGCAACTAACATTGAACCTGGGAAAGGAAAAATAGAAAACACTCAGTATCTGTAACACTGTACAATGTGTGTTCACACAGAAAACACTGAGGATCTGTAACACTGTACAATGTGTGTTCACACAGAAAACACCCAGTGTCTGTAACACTGTACAATGTGTGTTCACACAGAAAACACCCAGTGTCTGTAACACTGTACAATGTGTGTTCACACAGAAAACACTGAGGATCTGTAACACTGTACAATGTGTGTTCACACAGAAAACACTGAGGATCTGTAACACTGTACAATGTGTGTTCACACAGAAAACACCCAGTGTCTGTAACACTGTACAATGTGTGTTCACACAGAAAACACTGAGGATCTGTAACACTGTACAATGTGTGTTCACACAGAAAACACCCAGTGTCTGTAACACTGTACAATGTGTGTTCACACAGAAAGCACTGATGGGCAGCCTCTTAGCTAAATGAGTGGTGCTCTGAATCGCTGTTGTTTTTAATAGATTGTGACTTACACTGGGAAGATAGTAACCAGTATAATAATACAGAGCAAGTCAGACTGCCTCAAGATGACAGTTATCGTATATGGAGCCTTAAAGGGATAAGTTATATCATCTACATTTTCATACTTATTGTCTTTCCTGTTTAATATGCTGATATATGGTGTGTTCCCTACCATCCCCTTTTATTGTTTCAGCTTAGATTCCTTTTTACCAAGCTTACAAAATATTCCAGCAAAAAACAAATACATTCTGAAATGAGTTGGTTTGAAAAATGAACAGTAGGAGTGTGCCACTTGGCTGTGATTTTTTGGCTTCTGTCTGTGTAACTCTTGATTTTGTACAGATATTTTCCATTTATTGCCACAGTGTTTGCACACAAATAACTCACATAACATGACTTATTAAAACAACAATAGTGCTAAACTTAGAAATGCTAAAGAAACCTCGATGACAAATGTTTCCTTTGGAAGAAAGAAAGTCGTTGAATTGACTTAAAGTTATTTTAGCATTTCTGAGCCCCTGAAGCTTCACAGAGTAGGGACAGAAGACAAGCGAGTGACAGTCTAGAGCTGTAGCAGCCTGGCTCCACACTCTACTATACATGTTTCTGTTTCTGCTGTGGTTAACACTGCCTCCACCACAGAATACAGGAAACACCTCTTTTACTGCTAAAAAGAAATAAACAAAACCGTTTGGGCTGACCCTATTAGACTACAGTTTGTGGTGAGATTTATCAGAAAAGCATTTGAGAAAAGAATTCAGTACTGGGAAATGCATTTAATGTTGTTATTATTATTTGTTTATTTAGCAGACGCCTTTATCCAAGGCGACTTACAGAGACTGGGGTGTGTGAACTATGCATCAGCTGCAGAGTCACTTACAGCAACGTCTCACCCGAAAGACAGAGCACAAGGAGATTAAGTGACTCGCTCAATGTCACAAGTGAGTCAGTGAGTCAGCTGGGATTTGAACCAGTGACCTCCTGGTTACAAGCCTCTTTCTTTAGCCACCAGACCACACAGCCTCCCTTTAATGTTGCTACTAAGTGGGTTTAATAAATATTTGGGTCTTACACTGAAGCACGTGCAAAGGCAAAGGCAAAATGAATGAATTCATATTTATACCTTTTGGCACATGACTTGGAGCAGAATCGTTTTGATCTCAGGAATTTGTGCGCGTATCCCATCTTCCCACAGAACTCGCATTTCAGGAGCTCTGCCACGGTTTCCTCCATTACACCTATGAAAAAGAACAAAACCGTATGAACGTGAATTTACACAAACAATGTGCTGCACGGACAGCATAAAAATGTGCCCAACAGCCCCCTTTGGCTATTTGCTCAATCAAGTTATTGAAGTGTATAATAAAATCATAATAAAAAGCTTTGTGGTTAAATTCTGTCTCCAAAACTCTGTGCTTTTTCTATCATCCTTTTATAAAAAACTCAGCAGAGCGGTTCGAATGGAGAAATCAGTATTAAAAAAGAAATAAATAAATCTTCATATCCTATAGGTGTGTTCACTATCATCCTCTTTTTTTACCATGCTTACCTCGCTTTTCCTACAAAAACCTAAAGCCTAAATGCAGATGTTCAACCAACCAAGGAAAGTGGAAATAATAACTGATTACATTTTTTAATTGATACAAGCTGTCTCTGAAATGTTTGGCACATTTAAGAGAAATGGTTCTGCCTTACAGTTATCTCTTTTTATAATACTGTAAATATTTTGCATTGAGTTCAAGATCTATTTCTGCAGCCTGACCAACCCCATCCAATTCTTTTTAAAGCAAAAACACATATTGCTTTGTTACTGTTCTCTTCCAGTCCTGCACTGGTTGTGATGAAAGGCACAAACCCTCAGCGATGATGTCATCCATGTCACTGTCTGTGGAGTGTTCTGGGTGTTCGGTCTCCATCATGGACTGTGGCTCCTCACTGTTGGGTTCCATCATCTGCTGCTCACACTGCTTCTTCTCAGTCAAGAGGGACGAACGACTTACCTGTGACAAGACAAAACAACAAGCCGCAGTTCAGACCAGAACTAACCCATCGATACTGTTCAGGGTATTCATGACAATACCTTTGAACCTTTCAAATCTTTTATTATATACATTTTAAAAGGTTGTCTGTCATTTTACCGGCATATAATGACAGGATTGTGAAAAAATAAGAGCTGTACAGTTAAGTACAAGTTTTTCCAGCGAACTCTTATCAAGCTTATAATTTTTGTTTGGTAACATGAGTCATTTCTTCAGCAATAGCAGGAGTGGAAATGCTTGTAAGCACAGTACAGAGTCGATTATCCCAAAGTCTATTAACCTGATCGTCACCTAACCAGACCACTGTTTGGTCTTGTGACAGTGACAGAATGATTCTTGGTGATAAATCTCTCTCCTGACCTGTGAGGGCGCTGTGTAAAAGGAACAGAGTGCCCTGGACTGGACGGCCAGACAATTCATTCCCAGGGTTAGAAGGAAGTCGGTCATCTAGAAAGGGGGAGGAGCTATGATACACTAAATCAGCCGCTGATTGGAGGAGCAGTTGCACTAGTTAACCAAGGGGTCATGATTGACAGTACAAAAAGGGGCATAGCGAAGTGATCTGTTCCTTGTTATCGTTAAGCTGAACCCGGAAAGAAAGACGTGAATTACTATAGTGTTATGTTTGTTTATTGTTGTGTCTAAAGAATATACTGTTTGTTATTATTAGATGGCTGAACATAACCCGGAGCTGTCACCAAAGGCCAAAGGCCACCCGGACATCACTGCACTTTGTTTCATGAATAACTGTATTTAGCACTTTAGCACGCACTGTGGACTTGTGTTTGTGTTTTGTGTTACGTGTGGTTGTTTAAGATCAGGACTATTATTTCAGGACCAACCTGCGGATAAACCAGAGCAATACATGCAGCTGTATTGCCTGTTAGCATTGTTTAACATTATTTACTGTATTTGGGTCATCAGACCAATTGGATTACAAAATAAAATATTATTGCACCTGGATTATCATTGTCTGTCTGTTCATTGATCACTGCTGCATTCCTGCACCTGTACACAGTTAACCACTTTGCCACAGGTCTCAATACAACATGCAGCGTTACATGTTTACAGCAGTTTTCTGTCTTGCAATGCACGTTGCTTTCAGCGAGTTGGTCAATATCCCCCATTAGTTCAGTTACTTGTCATTATACTTTATACAAAAGTATAAGGGAAAGCCCACTGGGTCATGACCAAGTGACCAAGGAATTTCTGAGAAGGGACCATTGAGCGCTGTTGAGGTTAAGTTAATCAAACATGCCTCAAAGGAGAATCCTGTCCAGTAGTCATACACACAGAATCAGTGAGGTTGATTCTATCAGGTCAATGCACAGCCTCACATTGCCTGATGCACACATCCCACTTCTTTCAAACCTCATAGTCTCATTGTTTGCATGCAATGTCACTCCAACAGAGGGCACACTTTCAGTGCTCTAAGTTTTGGGCAACACTGGCAAAATGTTTTCATTGGCTATTTCCAGTAATGAACTAGACACTTGATATTCATTTCATACAATAATATCCTCAAACTCAATCATAAAATCTGAATAAAATATAATAATAACTAAGCCAAGAGGACAAGTATTTCATTGGAAGAATATAACTAAAAAACATGGCGTGATTTCCAAAGATTTTAAAACTGTTTTTGAAAGGAGAAAAACAACTGTGATTGTTACAACATTAAAAGTAAGAAAAAAAACATCTAGTTTAGTGTCAGTCATAGGATCCATGAAAATTGCATCATTTCATTTCCCATCAACAAAATATTCGCAAACATATGACTGAACTGTTTCTACTTAGAAGTATTGCAAAGTATTACCAATTAGTATTCACAGACTGGTGTAGCCTACTTAATGACTGCTAAAGTATACAGTAATACAGTCGTAAGGTCGTATAAATATTGTCAGTTACAGTAGTAGGTCTTTTTAAGTAATACCCTTTTTTGGCATGCATACTAGAACAAGAATAGCAAAAAATTAGAACAAAAGCTGCAGCAATTCAACAATATTTTGATGGTCAATTTGTTTGGCTCTTTTTTCCTGCAGCAGCTGTAGCTCAGTGCTATCTCCCCCTAGTGGACATACCGGGAATGGCTCGAGCCCCTCCTGGATGACAAAGCCCTCGATGAGGTGGGTGAGGATGTGTGGTTTGACAATCGCCTGCGGAGGCTTGTTCTCAGGCAGGCCAGCTGGGACAGGCTTGCTGGGGCTCCTGACCACAGCAGGCAGGAGAGTAGGGGGGAGAGGAGAAGGAGGAGGAGGAGGAGGGGGAGGAGGAGGGGCAGGAGAAAGTGGAGGAGGGGGGGAGCTGTTGATGTAGGGGTCCGAGGAGGATCTGATCACAGAGGTGTTGCCTGAGGTGTTCACACACGGAAGTCCAGGCAGACCTGGGCGGAAGAGAAAGAAAGTGAGGGAAGGGAGTCACTCAGCTGTTCATTAGGAAAGAAAAAGAGAAATCAGCATGTTTATTGATTCAACGGATACTAAATGACCCAGAAGTATCCGCACTGGGAATACACAGAATATGATTTCAATCACCCCACTTGTAATGACTATAAGGTGAGGATTAAGTATGTGGTAAAATTGTGTTTAAAGTTAAAATTAGGGTTATGCAAACCTTTCTGCCATTCCCTTTCACTGGCAATCCAAATCCTGTTATAGGTCCAGTTTGGATAAAAATCTCATTGGATTACATTAAAGTAGGATAAAGAGTTACTTGAGGCACCCTGTAGTTATTATAAAAGAGATAATTAATTAAAGAGATTATTAATATTTTATTTTTTACTTATTTAATATCCTATTATGGACGGTTGTTCCCTATGATTATCCGTCTTTGTTTCTGCCTAAATCATGAATTGCCATGCCTACTAACTATACCTGAAGAACAATCTTGCTAAAAGCTACTCTGACTACGCTGACTGTGAGGAAGTGAGGCATTAGTGCTGCACCAACCCCCACAAATGCAGCACTGTGCACTGAAGCCTGTAGAATGCAAATCTGCTTCCCCACCTCACATCCTCACAGTCAGCCCAGTCTTATCAGAACCAATTTTTGTTGGAATAGTAAGCATGACAAATCATGATCGATGCAGAAACAACAACAGAAATAACGCTGCTAGGATAAAATGCCACTGAATGGCATGTTTACAACTCTGTTTAAAGAAATACTAAAAGAAACTAAAATTCAATGTTTCAATTTTTTTGAAGGCATTTTAAAAGACTTCTATTCAAAACGTTGGTTACTGCGTTTTTGTTTCTTATCGTATTTCTTAAAACAGTACTATAGAGTGTTGAATAGTTATGGATGATTACTACTGAATTTGTAAAACAAAATGAGTAGCTTTGAAAAGCCGTGTCATAAAATTCACGAAAAAATGATATGAATCAAGCCCTCGATTTGCTTCCATTTCCTTTTACCTGTTGAGATGTCTTGCTGAGTGGAGCTCTCCTCGCAGTCTCTGACTTGACCTTCAGGGGGTGACAGAGCAGGAGGTGTTGGAGTTCTGTTCCCAGACAGACACTCCTCCCTGTCTTCTCTCATCTCCTCTTCACACATCCCTTCCACCCGGTAGACCTGCTTAACCCAACCCGCCCCACCACCACACGGAGTGAGAGGAGCCACAGATCAGTGCCCGGAAACATAATCAAACAGCAACACGTCCATTTTAAATGTCATGGAATAATCTCACCTCTCCTGCACTTCTATTATGTTTAAAAAGAAGCACATGTATTTTAATAAAAAATATATCTACCCGGTACCACACTGAGAACTATCAGTTTGTATGCCATAGTTTCAGGTAATCTGTTATGCTTTTACTTCTTAGGTCATTTTACCTCAGCAATATCTTCAGATACTGGCTGCAAAGCATGTCAGTCAATTGAGGAAACAGCTGGTTGGTTAATCACATCAAAGAAGGCGTTGAAAATGTATTCTCCTACTGAAAGTAAGGCCTTCAAACAGAACTGGTGTGGTACAGTTTATATATATATATATATATATATATATATATATATATATATATATATATATATATATATATATATATGTGGTTTTCAGATTTAATGACAGGCCAAAAATAATGTTCACAAACACTTAAATAGCTGTGTGTTTCTATCCAATACAAAAATGAAATGCCCTGAAGGTCTTACCACTGGAGCCTCCATGGGGGTGGGATGCTGCACTTGCAGGTTGATGGCTACGGTCTGGGGAGGGGGCAGCCCCTGGTAGGGCATTTGGACCAAGGCCTCGGCTGCTGGCAGCTCTTCCTCTGACACAAGCATCTGCCCGGGGGTCAGGATCTCTGACTGCACTGCCAAGGCCTGAACCGACTGCAAGGGGAGTGGCTGGAGCGGGGCAGGGGGAGTGTGGGAGAGCTGAGGTGGAGGGGAAGGTGGTGAGGACATGTGGCCTAGGGAGGCCTGAGGGGCAGGAGGCTGCTGCTGATGTGGTGGCTGGGGAGGGAAGTTGATGGACGGTGAAATAAGAGTGGGGTAAGGAAGGGGGCCAATGTGAGCTATCGGGGAAGTCACAGGAGGAAGGTGGGGCTGTATTACCTGGGCAGTGCTTAGAATGGGCGACTGGGCAGGGCCTAACTGCAAGGGAGCAGAGACCAGAGCGTGAGGCTGTGATTGGATAAGTGCTTGGGGCTGAATGACTATGGTAGAGGATTGGCTGGTGGGGGACTGAGTAGGCGGAGGTGAAACCATGACTGTTTGCTGCTGCACAGGCGGTGATTGGCCAGGGGATGAGGTCAGGGGCAGGGGAGTGGCTGTGATAGGAGTGCAGTGCTGCGACTGGATGGAGACTGTAGTGGGGGGAGGGACCTGGGTTTGGATTGCCAGGGAGGGAGGTGGAGTCTCTTGACGAGAGACCTGGAGTGCGATTGGCTGAACTTGCCGGTGGGGGGGTGGTGGCTGCTGTTGGATGATTAGCTGGTGGGTTGACCCTTTCTGTGGTTGAGCAGCGTGAATAGGGAGGGGCTGGTGTTTGATAAGAGGGTATGGGGCTGAAACAGAGACAGAAACACTAGTCATAAATGCAGCGTAGTAACTTAAGTCTTAAAAATCCATTGTCCTACCTATTGTTCATTTCATTTCTCAATATGCAATCTCCAATACTTAGTTCTCATTTTTCGTAAATTAGCCTTTACCTGTGACACAATGATCGCAAAAACTTTAAAATAGTAAGTGGAATGTAAAAAAGGTAATCACTTTGACATCCAGGGCGAAGTGCACCAAGCAGATGTAAATTACACAATTGCAACTGCTTACGTCGTCATTACTACTTCCAACTTAACCCCAACTTAAAAGTGCACCAAAGCAAAATCATCCATGTGGATCAGCAGTGTGGAGTAGTGGTTAGGGCTCTGGACTCTTGACCGGAGGGTTGTGGGTTCAATCCCAGATGGGGGACACTGCTGCTGTAGATTGCTCTAGTAAAAACCCAACTGTATAAATGAGTAACTGTATGTAAAAAAAATAAATAAAAAGTGATATCTGTATAATGTGATATCTTGTAACAATTGTAAGTCGCCCTGGATAAGAGCATCTGCTAAGAAATGAATAATAATATCTGGCATAGTAACAAACGTATTGCGACCAAGGTGCAGCAGAGATGGGAACTTGCCATAGTGTCGGCCTTCGCATTCGATAAGCAAAAATGTCAAGATAAAAACTTTACACATCATGTGATACACACACTGCTGTCTCTATATAAAGAGAACAAGGAAATTCTTAATTTGAAGCTTAACACAACAGTAATTTTTAGTCAAAAGAAGGCAGCATTCCTTTGGTTCATATATCAAAGGTCATCCCATATTTCATCTATAAGATGAAGGAGGTATTGTTTTGGTAATCAATAGCGCTGATAGAGCTCAAAATCATCAGACATGTCCAATGGATTAAGTCTTTTCCGTATGATTCTTTTGCGGCGCATTGCACAGTGGTATTGTAAATCATCAAACCAATGTATTATTCCACCCATCTTTGGCTTTTGCTAAACTAAATGTTACTTTACAATATTCAAAACTGATTTGCTTTTAAATTGAACTTTCTGCCTCTATCCCTTGTTATTTGCCTTTTTATGCCAGCCTTACAACTACCCCCTAGCAGGTGTACAGTTACGACCCCTTTACGACCTGAATAAGTCTTACGCCTGCTTGGTGCACGCCACCCCTGAAGCTAATTACTCTTTAATAAATTGAAGCTTGTTGCTAAACGTTTCATTTTCCAAGAACGTTATAAACGGCTCAGTTTGTACATGTCTCACATGTGGCTGCTGTACCTGGTGCTATGAGCTGGTGGGCCCCAGGCAGGTGGGTGAGGGTGGTAGGCTTGGGTTCGGTGATGGGGTCCTCCCCTTTCTTGTTGCCTTCCAAGAGAGGCTCCGGCTGCTGGCTGGGCTTCAGAGGGCACACGGACATCTTGGGGTGGGCCACTGCCAGAGGCTGCCCCTGGCTGGTGGCTTTAAGGGGCACGCTCTGGGGGGAGGCAAGGGTGCTGGGTTGGTGTGGACGGAGGGTCAAGTTCTGAACCTAAAAGAAATAAAGTCAACAAGCATTGCAGCAGTATGACATCCTTATACTCCCGAACTGAAGCATGCAAGGGTTCAGCTACATCTAAAAAAGAATAAAAAGACTATCTTTAGAGTTTCAGCTCTTCTTTGACCTAAATATTTTTTCAGTTTATATTAGCGTTTTCTCTGCAGTGGGCATCCCCCCTTGATGACTGGCCTCCCTGACTGCATGACTCGCTGTCAAGCCTTTACCAAGTGAGTCACTTGTGAATCCAATCAACCAGAAAAAGGTGTCTATCAGTGAATGGTCATCTCTTTTAATAGGGAGCTGCCCTTTTTATTTCATTTTTTCTTCACATCACTGCTGTTTCCGATAAACGTGAACTCAGATAATTTTCGTATTATGACACAATCTTGTACTTCTAGTAAATGCAGAACCTGTAGCTGGTCTGGTGTCCTGTAAAAACATTACTGTGCTGGTAGCTAGGTTTCAGGTTACTAGAACCACAAACCCACAAACCCGCCTGTTGACTTCAAAGTTGTTGTTTGAACCCAGGGCTGGCTCACCTGGGTAGCTGGAGTGTGGGAGCTGGATGGAGAAGAAACTACAGGAATATCTGGCTGTACAGCAGCTACAGTGGCAGTGGGCGTGAGAATGAGCTGTGACACACAAGAGGGAGAGGGGGGAGAGAAAGAGAGAAGAGAGCTGGGGAATACAGGCAGGAAAAGCAGCAACAATGGCTAAGCAAATGTATTTAAAAAGTGTTGAACAAACCCAACATATATTTAAAACTTCTAAAGAATTTCAGAAACTAGATATTTTGTCCATTCTGCAACTAATTATTAGTAATAGAAAGTAATAAATTTCTTCTATAATGACAGGTTTGTTTTTATATAAACGGCAGTCTCTGCTCTTGTGGTTTATACTGCAGGATCCCTTGATGGAATGCCTAATTATGTACACTTGGATGAATTTTATTTATAATTGGTTTTCTTAGCTTTAGCAATTTTACCCTATTATTTCAGGAAATGTAAGACATTTTATATTCAGCAGCAATTAATGACTATAGCTATATTATTCAGATTGATTCTTTGCACATCCCCACCAAGGATAAATCACCATAGTAACGTAACAATATTAAGATGTATTTATCTACCAGAACTGACTATGCTTATGTGCGGTGGCACAACCTCTTATAAGTGTCATCTTTGGCATTCTGTTTCCTGTCAGACTTGCAAAGCGAAGCACTTTTTTTCCATTAGAAATGATCAGCATAGGACGTGCAAGTAGAAGGATATGCCAAACTCTGATCTACAGTACAGCAGCAGCACACATCAAGTAAACATTTATTTTACTCATTTAAAATATTATTTTTATCAAGACAAAACATACATTGTGTTTATGGAAGCCAGATTTTGAAATGCTTTAACGTACTGCAAACATGACACCAAGGAAAGATTCAACTCTGTGTGTAATCCACCAACCACCAAACAACAGATGTTTTACTTCAATTCAAACCCATTCAAAACCAAACTGAACTTTCTTCATATTTGAACTATTTATTTGTTTATTTTTTAATTAAACTGTCCAATAGTTTCAAATGTCCGGAAATAATTGTGACACAATAAGCCATCTGTTTTTATTGCTTGTAAACTAGACCATTAAAACAGATAAGCAAAATAACTGCAAGGATTAGTACATTGCCATTTCAATTTTTAAGTGTCTTGTAATAAGTACAGTGTAAGGGGTACATTTGAACAATATATACCCCCCCCCCCCCCCCCCCCCAGCACACAGCTAATCAAATGAAACCTTAAATACCTTTTCATTTATACTGTACTCCTCAAATCAGTGGTTTACAGCAAGATTTTTTTAGAGTGGGGACACCCTGTATAAAAATACTATGGTAGTGAAATACAAGAAAAAATTATGTAGTCTGGATAAACTAGCCAACCACACATCCCGGAAAAAACAGTTGTCATCCCTAAATTAAACCGATTTCAAATTCTACATTTAATGAACTCCGTTTGTATTGGATAATCGGATGTCTTGCTGATGAAATCCAAAATCGGAATACTCCTAAACAGTCCCTGACAAAAGTGGACCCAGTACAATCTGTGCATTTTCAACAGCTTGCAGCATGTGTTGTACACAGTTTGTGGTGGTGCAGTTATGTTATAAGCAGCCCTGCGTTTGCGGAAGGCCTCTTTGGTGTCCTTTCTTACCATCTGAGCGCGCAGGTACATCTGAGCCTGGCTGGTGGTCAGGGTGGGGGAGCTGTTTCCCAGGAGTATGGATTGCTGTCCGAGGGCCCCTCCCCCACCACCGCTGCCCGCCATGCTGGAGGTCTGACTCCGGCTGATCAGCTGCACCGCTGGAGACGAGGAGAGATTGATCTGCAGAGACACAACACCGGGTCTGTGATACAGCCAGCAGCTCTGCCTGGTGAGCCGACATGAACGAACCACTTCAACGATGCAGGAAGCAAGGTGGTGCGTTCTGAAGCTCACAAAGGGGTAACTTGGATTTCATTTAGTCCAATGTTCTGTCAGCTACATTTCCCCGTTATTTAATTTCTGTTCGATATCCTGTTATGTGTGTACTGTATGGTTCTCTGTTGCTGTTTCTGGTTAGATTGTTGTTTGCCATGCTTATTAATTATTGCTTCTTGAAAGACTACTCAAGGATGTTTTTCTGAAGTGAGGTGGGAAAGTATGTTAGTGCTGCACTGTGCAATGAAGCCCGTGTGACACTGACAGTGATATGCAACAAACTATTTAATTGACTTGTAACAGTATGATCAGTCAGCTAAAAGACATAGCAGTTTGCATGCTTATGGTGTCAATACGTGCCAACACTAATGTAAGTGTCTCTTTGATTGGCTGATTAATACATATCTACAAAAAATAAAGGGGTTCTGCTTGGCTTACCTGTACCTGTAGAGCAGTGACCCTTATAAATGTTTCTGATAGTAAAAACATAGCAAAGTGTAATAAAGCATAGAAAAAACATGGTAAAGCATAGGAAAGCATTGTATAGCCGGAAAGGTAAAGGGCATTTGGGAATTTTTCCATACTGTATTTGCACTATAAACTAAATAAATCTTTAGTTTTCTTTGAGATGACATAAGATTATTTGGGATGTGTATTACTGTACAGCGAAGACCCTAAACCCAAGTGGCACAGCTAGTACATCAATCCACTGCACCACTGAACCCCCAACTTAAGTCAATGCAAGAAATTATCTTTAATTTTGTAATCAAAGTCATCAATGCAAGTAACTGTCACCTCGTCTTGCAATTCAGAGGTTAAGTCTGTTGAAGTTTCAGGTGGTAAGCTATGTACTTAGTCAGAGAAAGTATAACAAGCAGTATCCTCTTAACTGTTAATACAATCACAGTCCTTCAGAAGCTTCAAACCGTTTTTTTTTTCTTTTACAAGAAAGCAGAATGTGGAACGGTTTAATGATGATACACACACACAGCTGCTGACTCAAAACATACTCAAACAACAACCCACACTGTGGTTAATTGACAGTCCCTGATGTATCATTTTAGAACTGCATCTCTCTTGGAAAATGATGTTGAAACATTCACTCAGAATCTATTTTAACATAAGCCACTGTATTTACAAATCATTGGCCTGCTAGCAACTGTATAGACATCAGTAGGCTTGCTACTATTCAATTTGCATTTTCTTGCCAAATCGACGATTAATATCGACTTTTATTTTAGAAAGAATTTATCTTTTTTTTTCTATCTTTATTTTTCTATTCAAGCAGAGAATGGGTGAAATCGACCGTTATGCTTTAATACAGACTTTTTATGCCATTGAGAAATGTCTCATTCAGAGAAACCTCTTTTTCATATTCAACCTGCAACAAAGCCATGGTTACCAACATTCTAATTGAAATAATGTTTGGTCACAGCAGCTATACCTTGTGTTATAGATCCTACACAAATTAAAAAATGGTCTCAAATAAAGCGCAGAAAATGCAGCATATAAAAGTGTATTACACAGACTTTTATAGCATAAATTTACAAGTAAAAATAATATGCACAGAACAAAACATTAGATAGTTGAACATAACTAACTTGCACTTATTATTGTGAGTCTGCACTCCCCTCTCCTGCTTCAGGCTCAGCACAGCTGGACTCAAAGTCACTGGAAGGTAAGGCAGACAGGCCCGCTTCGCCCTGCCGTGGAGACTTCAGCCGTCGGTCAGGGTATTGTGTACAATATTCATTAATTGTTTTCCTCCTGTGTCCCATTTTCAAATCAAACTAGTAACTGTCACCGTATAACTATAGCAAAAGCTTACCTACACCTTAACCTGCTAATTTCAAAGTAGGCGCTTTGAATGACAGGCGCTGTAGCTGGCAAATTAAAGTGCACAGTCGGTGCAGGTCATGGTGATTGACAGTCATTTAAGCGAATGAGAGCATTGTAGCACTGCTTCAGTCAACAAGATCTGTCAGAACAGGGTGAAATGACAGTGACAGTGAAATTACAGCATTAAGGGACCGCTGAGATGATTGACAGCGACCCCTAGCCATTCAGAGCGGAACTGAGATGGGACAGACAGTAAGTATAAAAACTACACAAACTAGAGATGATTTCTAAATGATTCTTTTTGGTAAAAAATAGCGAGTGGTTTTACCAACGTTTATCCTATATAAGTTTATTTCAATCAAACTTTTAATAAGCGTTACCGATTAATATCGAAAAGTAGCAAGTCTACTTATCAGTGTGTTAATGCAATTACTTTACCAATACAGTAAAACCTCTAAGTGTTTGGATAATGAAATTGTTCAGATAATCAAATTACAACTGTAAAACTGTTTATGACTTTCCCAATCACGAAACATGATTCATCTTTACCTGTAAATTTAAAACCGTCAGTACTACACTTTTCTGTAACTACTAGAGATGGAGGTCTAAATAGAGCTTTTTTAATGACAACAAGGCAGAAGAACACTGCACACAACAAGACATGTTGCCAAGGGGCTGTTCAGATAACAGTATAACATGTTTTACGACATTTTTTTCGATTACACAGTAAATGTAATTATTGATGATTGTTTTGGATTTTCAGGGTTCAGATAATCAAGTATTTACAGTACAGTCATAATAATTCCTAAAAACGGTTTTCTAGATGGAATAGAAAACTGTTCACATTTCAAAACTAGAAATGATAAGAAGTCAGAAGTGGGTTTCATCCATTACTTTAAATACTCAAACCAAATAATATAGATAGATAGATAGATAGATAGATAGATAGATAGATAGATAGATAGATAGATAGATAGATAGATAGATAGATAGATAGAAGTACTAAAAAGAAACTTGAAGTATTTATCATTGTCATCATGTGATATGTAATATTTACAAATAGAAGTTAAGAATGGTTTCAAATACTGTATTCTTGAAATGTATTTGTTTACCACTAAGAAATAAATAATAATAATTTATAAAAAGTAGCTTTAAAAAAGGCTTTATAAACCAGGAAGTGCTATTTTGTGAATTGGTCCTGCAAATATTTCTGGGTTATATTCTGCAGGAGCACTAATAGAGCAAAAAAGCTTACTTAAAAATATACATATGATCAAGTTCATGTCTAATTGTACCTACCGTAATGATCACTTACCCAAAGCTCTTCATCCATTTTTTAACAGAATTGAGAACTTGATAGTTTACAGACTGAGAACGTATTTATATTCTGGTCAGAAAGCTCACTGCTGTCATTTCCTCATGTTGTGTGAAACCCTTGCTGCAGCAGTGCGAAGGGAGATACAAACACAGAGAGGCTGAAGGGCTACCCACCGAAGTCTGTGAGACACTTGATTGCTGTGTGACACTCGCGGTGGGGGAAGAGGCCTGCCTTCCTCCTGACAGCGTCGCCTGAGAATGAAACACACATGACAAGTCAACGCAGCCAAACACAATGGGGGTGATATAAATGTGTGCCTGCAAGACTTTGCTAAATATATTCATTACTGTGTCTACAAGTAAATGGTAACTGTAACGACAACTAACCACCTATTCAAAAGCAAAAACAAACAATATCAAAAACAAAAATGCCTGTGGCTTTTGATTGAAGTGGTCTCACCTGCATGTAACCAGCGCTCAGTTAATTATAGCTTCTGCCTCACACTGTATTACAACTAATTACTTGTTTGCTCTACAGTTTGACGCTTATTAAGCTTGAAGCACACCTGCTGTTTTTTTAGGTTTTCTTTCCATCTGCAGCTTCTTATAAGCAGTTTGCACACGCTGACGACCCCAGTGTCAGGTGCCCTGTTTTTGTAACACTTTCATGCATAAAGGAAGTACATTTCATGCTTTGCTGATACTAGGGTCTAGGGGCCCTCATCACCCATGTGACTAGAGTCGTAAACACAACTCTTCTGTTGTGCAGCTATATTTAAATCAAATGTTATTAATCAATAATCAGTATGCTTTTAGCACAAGCATGAAGCTCAGTATAAGCACCCAGTTTAGTGACCTTAGTCCAGCTTGAGTTAGTAATAGTTTGTCATTTTAATCAAGCTTCATTAAGCTTCATTTTCTATTGAGGCAACAGGGGTGCTTTGATTTTTAGAAAGTCATCAGGTTGTGATGACTGAAACCGAAAAGTATATACAAATCTGAATAACAAGAAGGATTTATTAGATTAAAACCTGTAAACAATGCCTGATAGATGTGTGTTGGTTTAACAATGATGGTTTAACCGCCACTGTATATCACGTTGGGGAAGCATGCCTCCCCATCCTCTCAGAGCTGCACGAAGGTTCCCCACCTGCTGTACAGCTGCTAGGCTGCTGAGGTGCTGCTGCTGCTGCAAAGCGGCTGTCTGGAGCATCAGGTGTTGCTGCTGCGCGGCGTACATTTGCTGCAGGTACTGAGCTGCCATGCTGGGGGGGCGGTGGATGGCCTGCTGGATCACCTGCGGGAGTGCAAGCAACACCAGCTACAGCAAAGCTACTTCTTGAGCTGCCAAGCAACTGCACTAAGAGATCCCACTTTTGACGGGGCAGCGGTAAAGCTGGTTTTGATAAACTACAAGATGATTCTAGGTGGGGGTGGAAATGGCCTTTACAAGCACAAATGTCATATGTACTACCGTTAATAAAGACATCGTTATGAAATTTGGTTTCAAGTATACAGATTACATGGTGATCTTTATTTATGGCCACGTTATAGGCACATTCACAGCAGAGGGGCCTGGTTCTTGTAAAAAAAAAAGTTAGCTTTGAGTCATAAAATTGAAAAGCATTCTATATAATGAGTCTTGTGTTCTGACAGAAAACTGGATGGAATGACTCAGCAGACCCAACATGGCACCCAGCAGCTCATATCATTTAATAACTTCCCTTGTTCTATAAACCTTGCCCTGAGAAAGTCTGCAGTTGTGCTCGTTTGTGAGGGTAGTGATGGTGTACATTATTGGGATGGGGTTCTGAGACCACCTGAATTGTTTTACTTTGGCCACCATTGGCTACCACGTGCCTTTTCTGCCGTGCCTGAGTGGGGACAGGTTACCTGGACAGCCTGCCTCTCGGTGGTGCTGCTGTAGAGAGACAGCTGTGGGGCCTGGGTCCGGGAGGGGGTGCTGGAGGTTGTGGTGGTGGCTGACGTTGGAGTACTCGTCTCGTTTTCCATTTCCAGCTTCTGTTTCTTCCTCTGGGTGAACGCTATGGTGTACCTTGAACCCAGCTATATAAAGACAGTGTGTTAGTGCAGCACTGAAAAACTGATAGATATCATATACATGTTCCTGATATTTCATTTACTACCTGTTAAATATGATTTTGTATTGTTGTTTCTGCTTCGATTGTTATTTGCCATGCTTACTAACTGTACTAGCAAAAAAATCTTCTGACAAGTCTCTTTAAGGCTGATTGAGTTGGGGAAGCATTTTGGTGTTACACAGGTGTCAGTGAACAGCGCACATCTGATAAGTTTCCCCCTTACTTGATCAGTCTTGGCCATAAAACCATATCTCACATATCAGTATTGTCATTGGTTATTTAGAAACAAAAGTCAGTTTAAAAATCCAGTTTTGAGAAAAACAAAATCCAATAGGGGGGTAGTGATATAATTGGAAACTCATTAAATCAAACTTTCCACATAATGTATGTATGAAAACAAAAGCCATGATACTACTGTATTTAAACAAATGGCAATGGCTCACTCTCAAAAAAAGGCAGGCTTAGTTTGCAAGATAATGTTGCAAACTAAGCCTACAGTTAGTTTGCAACATTATCTTAAAGATCGTGACAGATTTCTTCTTTACCTCTCAGATAGTGCCAAACTATCCAAACAGACTAGGGATTAGGGGACTAAGCATGCTGAGTGGCCTCAGTGCACAGCAGCCAGTGAATCACTAACAATTTGTTCCAGTACAAGACATCAGTTTAGGGTTTCTGGTTTTAGGTTTTAACTGATAAACACTGATAAAAAAAACACACTTCAAATTAAACCTGTGTTTATACTATAAACACTAAACTAGACCAGAGACAACTACCTATGTTGTGTTCACTTATGCCCATGGTGCAGTTTACTGCATATCATTGCAATACAGCACATGTAATTTGAGCAGTTTCCTCAACACATCAAAACTACAGAAGAGTAAGTTTGGGCAGCACCATAAAAAACTGGTCACGTCATATAATAAAAGCCCTGATAAACACTTAAGTTTGACCATCTATATAAGACTGAACATGTAAAAAAAAATCACAAAAAGGAAATAAATAACAGAAGCGCTAATCATGTTGAAGTTCTATATTCCCGAAACTTTCTGAAACGTGTTGAAGAAGCCAACGATAGTCAAGACAAAAAAAAATCACAAATCTCAAACAGTATTTTTATACCAAAAACAGACTTTGAAAAAAAAACGTCTTTGAATAGCTAATAAAACTTGTTTATGTTAGGAAAGGGAACTGAGGCCTACCTTGCATGTTGCTAGATTTGTACAGGCTGTATTGTTTGCACTGTAACAGTGTTTGTAACAGTGCAGGCTGTATTGTTTGCACAATATCTAACTTATATTTCTGTTTATCTCCTTCAGGCTTCATCGGCAGTTGAATTGTCATGCCTACCACTACGCTTCATACTGACAAACAATATCCAGCCAAGCATAAAATCCCTCAGTGGACCAAGAATTTCCTTCATAGAGTGATTACGGATATCTGTCTGCACTAATTCTTGATATTCAGCAATACATATTTAATATATTTTCATGTTGTTGATACTTTCTTCTGTAACTATGCAATGGCAAACCTAGTTTTTTTTATGTATTTTTTTACGGTTCACAGACCTGTTTTGTGAGCATTACTCTACTTACTTTAAAATATGCATTCAACATTGAGATTTAAAATAACAAACAAAAAACACATGGTGTAAACTGCATTGAGAATGTAGCCCGTTTTATCCTTGTAGTAATAGTGGTCCTGGTGCACATCCGAAATGGCAAATTTAATTAGTTAACTGTGTTTTTTATCACTTATTTAAATCCTGACACTGCTGCAAAGAAACTACAAATCATAGTAAATGAAAAGGGAAAAGTGAATCATGTTGACCACTGCATGCATTGCTAGGAGGCTATGTGGTCCAGTGGTTAAAGAAAAGGGCATGTAACCAGGAGGTCCCCGGTTCAAATGCTGACTCATTCACTGACTCATTGTGTGACCCTGAGCAAGTCACTTAACCTCCTTGTGCTCCGTCTTTTGGGTGAGACGTAATTGTAAGTGACTCTGCAGCTGATGCATAGTTCATGCACCCTAGTCTCTGTAAGTTGCCTTGGATAAAGGCGTCTGCTAAATAAACAAATAATACAGTACAGCATTTTTTCCACCTATATTCATTCTTGCAAGGATGTGACAAACGGATTCCGGAGCCTTTGGTAGCTGATAAAGCTGAAGAGATCCTGACAGGAGGTAATACATCTTTAACATGTGACTGAGGTTATGCTGCTAGACAATTCACCGCAATTTCAGGACGCTTGGAACTATTTCATATCTAACCTACCCATTCCAGCATTGCAGACACTGTGAAAGACTTCTAACGAAACTTTGCCAAAGAATCTTAGTATTGCAATAGTCCATTCTTGGTAAATCACCACAAAATATTGACATCATTAAAGTGTCCAGGTAATATTATTATTATTTATTTCTTAGCAGACGCCCTTATCTAGGGCGACTTACAATTGTTACAAGATATCACATTATTTTTACATACAATTACTTTATTTTTGTACACATTGTTTTTACATACAATTACCCATTTATACAGTTGGATTTTTACTGGAGCAATCTAGGTAAAGTACCTTGTTCAAGGGTACAGCAGCAGTGTCCCCCCCCCCCCCAGGGATTGGGCCCACAACCCTCCAGTCAAGAGTCCAGAGCCCTAACCACTACTCCACAATGCTGCCCCTATGTACAAATAACTGTGAACGTGTGCACTATCTTCAGTAAAGTAATCAAACAGTGCACAAACAGTGCTCTGATTTAGTAAGCAATATAGAATTAACTGGAAATAACATACTGATTGAATTTAGTGGCTGATATATGTTTAGTAAAATAAAACGTTTAGCCTTTTGTGCTACATGTGAAGTAGTCCAAAATTAACATGAAGCATGTACACTTTTAAACGTGACACCTCTTCTGTCGAGTAATCTATGAGAGTCATTTCCACACTTGTTTAATTAGGTATAGAAGTGGATAAAATGGGGCTGTATTATGGACTAGGGGATGACACAGGGCTCTAGCTGTTTTCCAGAAGCAGCACATTCAAATGCAGAAATCATGATTGTGGCTGTGGTATGGATCCTATAGTAGAAAGATACATTTGAAACAAAAACAAATGTAATATTCCTTTTTATCATTTAGAATAGCTTAGTTCAGAAAAAATAGCTTTATGAATAGAGCCTGTGACCACAATAATCCCCTCCTATATCTGGAATTACCAGTGAGGTATTACTAACCAAACAGTCCAAAACCTTTGGTAAGTCTGTCTTTGAAATTGAACTGTTTACTCGTCCATTGTGAGTAAATGTGGGTCATTGTTACAGAATTCTTACCAGTGTGCAATCAGGGCTCAGGGGTACATTTGGTTAACTGAAGATCAGGCTCTCCAAATCTAAAAAAAAAAATATATATATTATAAATTATTATTACTACTACATTGTACCTGTCACCTGTGTGGTGCAATGGGTATGTTGCATGTTTTTGTACACAATTACAATCTAACTTAGTCGGTATGGTGTCAAGAGTACTTCCCTCAGCTCTCACTAGATGGCAGCATTAACTGCCTTCTTGTTGACTCAGCAAGGCAAATCCTGGCTCTTATTCTCTGTCAGCTCAGCAGTAACTGTATTCATAGTTTTACGTTTCGAAAGCCTTGAATTAAATAAAAAAACAAACAAATATTCAAAAAGAATAATTACTAAAATCTTTTTTTTTTTTTTTTTTTTTTTACATATGTATGCTCTCAAAGTATAGTTTTGTGGTGTGGAGCTTTTTAAAAAAAATGCAAGCACAAATTTAACAAATGTTAAATATTAAAAAAAAAACTCCATAAAATCCATTATTACCATTTAAAATTAGGAGGAAATAAGAACAAAAATATGTTGGAATATAATGGTACCAGAACCTAATAATACAGTACCACTTATGTCATGGATGTCAATTCAGCTACATTGTATAATATTAGTAATTATTTGTATTTAACATACTAGTTTGTACTTAGATGCGTTATTTAGTTGTTACGTTAAGAAACGAGGCAGGGGTGCTGGGACTAGTGGTGCTGGGGTTGCTGCAGCACCCCCTATCTCGAAATACAAGAGTGCTGTGCACCTGCACGTGCAATGACGAATCCAGATGGTTTCGTGAATCTTATGAGCCGTGTGCAGTACACTGCGCATTTAACATGGCTTTTGAACACAAACGATAATAGGCCAATCAGCGCTGGCTGTCACAAAAGGGGCGGGATATTTTATAAATCGCAAGTAAAGCCCTGGAGCCTTCTTTGACTGTTCTTTTGTACAGCGACTACTGTAAATAAAATACAACTGTTGAACCTGTTTTTACAGGTAAACTCTTCTAAATTTCAGTATTTAAGTGGATTATAACACTGTATGCTAATTTTCGATGTGTTTGCGGCAAACGTTTTTATTTATTTATTTATTTACTTAAATAGATAAACAGCTGATGCTCGCTTCATTTTACTAACATGTTTAACATAATAGCAACCCAATGGATGGCTTCCATCATATACAAGGGTTACAGTTTTGTTCAATGGCTTTCAGTGCCACTGAAACGAGGTATATAATGTAAAACGTGTAATTCACGAATTTGTATGCATTCTGAACAGTGCATTTCTAAACCGACTTCATTTAATAAGACCAGTACACGTCGTCAAAGCCTCGTTTTCTGCATGACAACATCATGATCCCCCAGTGTACCGTTTGAAAGCCCCGTAACTCAAACTGGTTACACCCAAGCATAAATCCATTTGGTAGCTGCAATTCCTTTTTGTAATGCGTTGCACTAGTATGTTGGAATGTAGTGGTTTCCATGGCATTTCTTTATCGCGCTGGCCAAGGAAAATAACGACACCTGTGCGTTTGACAGTAGAAATTGTATCATATCCAACTGAAATACTCCAATTTATATAGGCTTATTTTAAATATATATTTATTGTATATGTATACATAGCCTACAACTGTAACGTGGTGCAGTAAATAAATCAGCACCTTCAGTCTAGACGACACCTGTTTCTTCACCCACATAAACTAAAACGGTCATGTGCTGCGTATGAACTTGTAATGTTATTTTGTTTGCAGCGTAATCGTTTTTGCTTTCCCACATTTTATATTTAAAAAATGCGGGGGCATGTAATACACCTTTAAATATGCATTACTACAGTCATTTTGTACAGAAAATATATACATATATTATGTATTAATGTATTTATTTAACTATAAAATCGTTTTGAATGTAATTATTAGAAACCTATCGTTGTGTGCATGTGCGATTCTTCAAAAAAGTGTTTGTTGGTGCATGCAACATTTGTATTAAATAACGGGCTTTCTTTGAAATGTTCCAAGATTTGACGAGCTCCAACACGTCAGTATGAATAAAACATCAGTATGTGTTTTAATTCAGCTTCATGTTCGTGGCACAAGGCTTTTCACCCACTGACCGTTTTTTTTTCCAATTTGTAAAAATAAATGTATAAATCAATCAATAAATAAATAAATAAATAAATAAATAAATAAATAAATAAATACATAAATAAATAAATAAATAAATAAATAAGCATTTGAAATAATTATCGTATTTGTTACCATATGCAACATATTCACAGTTGTGGAGAATATAAGACTTGGTTGTGGTTCAAATTCTTCTTTTTTTTCTAACCATAGGGGTTTATTCCATTGCTATTGATATACAAACGTAGGTTATAACCTGTTGAACATATTGTTTTAATAAATAAATACATTTCAATAAATACATTTTTAGTGGGTCATTATTTTCCTGTGTGTATGCCTGATGTGGGCCTATAAAATAACTTACAAATATATAGCACTAGGCACTTACTCAGATTTGATTTACTAAACTTTGTCTTCCAAAAACTTCTTTTAAATTTAAATATGTGGACCATTCAAATAAATTAATAAATCCAAACATGTCATATCATTGTAGTTTAGCTATTCAATTTACATGTAAAACGGTCAATAATAGGTATTAACAAAAGAAACATTTTTAAAACGCCTTGAAAATTTAAAGAAGTTTAAACGTTTTATATATTTATGTATTTGTTGTTTTTACTTGTTGTACATGTTTGTTGTTTGTTTTGTTTATTTGGAAGATAATGTCGACCTGCTTAAGCCTAATTTAGTTGCGACATTAGGCCTAACGCCGGTTTACCGGTAATATATATATATTTAACACTTTTTGTTAGCAAGCAGTTGTTAGTTCTCCAACCAAAACTTTTAACTAACTTTAAACTAGTCCAAGGAAAACCAGACACCGTTGATTAGTTACTGTTTAGTGTTTTTTGATAAGGTAATGTTTTATTTTATTTTATTTATTTATTTATTTTTGTTTTTTGATAAGGCAACGATGAAACTTTTATATTAAATAACTGTTAGTTCTCCCCTGCTAGCTCTCTGCACAATAAGCGCTCAATCAAAGTTGCCACACCGGTTAAACTGGATACTTATTTATATTATTATTAAGAAACCCACAAATGACTTTACATTTCCCAAATGATGACTTAATATACAGCAACATTCACAAATTACCTAAGAAGTAGCACCATTGAAATTAAAAAACAACTGCTTCATCTTTGTAAATATTGTAGACAAATAATAACTTGTAAAATATATTGCATTTAATTGAAATAAAATATAATACATTGCTAAAATTGTGCTTTAATATGTAATAGGCCTAACAAATACAAAGTGTGTGTATATCCCCATTTCTCCTAGATCCAGACTGCTAAACCTCTTTGAAGTTTTTGGCTGATGGATAACCCACATAATAAAGTTTATATCCTCATATACTTGGAAAACTGCGTGCTGTTAAAAAATGAAGTGATGTCAGTTATAACAACCATTTTAAATAGAAACATTTGTCGATATCTTTGAAAAGAAGGCTTAAAGAAAATTGGGTTTGCAAATGTGTTAAAAAATAATACATTGCTTTAGTGCTAAGCCACCTTATGAGATCAAAAAAAATGCAACCTATCAAACCACAGAAGATATGACAATATAACTGCTTCCTTGTATACTTTAAATGGCCCTTGACAGACGCTTACCACGTAGCTCTGCAAATAAATGACAATGTACCTGGAATTTATCATGACACACTAACAGTTCCCCAATTGTGCATGAGTTGAGAGTGCAGACAAAAACCGAATACTCTAAAAACAATACAGGGGGGGCACCCTGTAATTAAAACTACGATTCCCAGAGTTCAATATAGCCCATTTTATAGAAAGATATCTAATAATAATAATAATAATAATAATAATAATAATAATAATAATAATAATAATACATATGCAGGCAATCGTGCAATACAGACATGCACACAATTAAATTTTAACGTTAAACAAAGGCCAGTCATGACGTGCATTTGAATGATACACATATTTTTTCCACGCCAGTCTGAAATGAAAACAATACCATACATAACATTATAGCCAAAGAAGCATGACTTATAATGTACTGTTCGGAAACAAATTAACCAAAAATACATAAGCATTTTTAACAATATAATTAATTGTTATCAAATATATGCTTCGAATTTATTTTAAGAAAATAGCATCACCCAACAATCAAGAAATTAGAATTTCCTTTTTCTTGTTTTTACTCCTACTTATTACTCCTTAATTTAAATTGTACATTAATGCCGTAATCATGTTTTTAATTATTATTATTCAAGATAATGTTGTTTTGTTGACAACTGCATGTATCTTTCTCCTACTCATTTCTCTTCATGAAAAAAAAAAGATTGCGCGCTCTAGCAAATCAAGTATCTTAAAAAATATCTGTAGTGTTTGAGTATTCTGTACATAAATGCTCCGTTTGTGTATATCTAATTGCCCATATGACGCCGAACCAAATACTTCAGATCAGACCTATTAAAAGCATGCCATTTCAATTTGTATACAGTGCCTTTAATTAATGCATAAATACAAGTTTTCTTAAAACCATGTTACCTTCCTGGAATTATCATTAGACATGACCCATCCCGATAATCTTCTGTCACCGATTCAGGCTGTCACAGCCTCAGTCTTGTACTGATGCGTAAATACGCTCTAAAATGGAGATAAAAACAAAAAACCTACGTACTGTAAGGAAGAAAAAATAGACACAGCACCTCTTGCAGTATAGGAGGACTTTACACAACCAGACCTTCGCAGTATTTATACTGTGGCTCTATACAGTATTTACAGTGCGATATGGCTGTGTGTAGTCCCTCAGTATCTACAAAATACAGTTCAATATGGGGATTATCTCTGATTATCTGGAGTAAAAAATAATAATAACAATAATAATAATAACATGCATGTAAATCTACATTACACCTGAAACACGACTTAAAAGTGGTGATTCTGCGGGAGACGTGTTGGTTTTGTTTTTTTGTTTTTTTTAAGGTTCAGCATTGAGGAAAATTGAATTTATTTTCTGAAAAGGAAATCTGATTTTTTAGATTTTAACCAATGCTTAGCCACTGACATAGCACTCAGTGAGCCTTGTGTAAGCAGTCTGTACTCGTTTTAGTACACCGGTGTTTGTGCAATATGAGCAGCTTTTTTGTGAAAAGAACATCTAAAAGTGAAAAAAAATATATAGGCTCGAGGCAGGTAGCAATAACCCAGTTTATATGTGTTGATATCCCGTTAATTAATGATGTTCCTCTTTTATTTGTGCCTAATCAAATGTAAATAAGAAATTTGTCCACACTTTTGTACACAATTAAAATAGTTGTAGACGGTTGCAAATATTGCTTATTATTATTATTATTATTATTATTATTATTATTATTATTATTATTATTATTTATGTCCCATGGTTTGTGATTTATCTGGAGTTTCAATGCATGTGGAAATGTATCTTAAACTGATATTCATTCAAAGGGCTGTCATGCCTGTGTCAGTAAACGCCTCTGGTAAATTGAACATTTTCTGAAATGGCTATTCGTCCATCTGAAATCTATTGCTTTATGTGATCAGAATGAATGGATATACAAAAGCTTATTCGCATATAGGGCAGATTCAATTTGTTTTAGCTGGTGAAAGGGGTCGTTATTCATGATTTTCTTCAATCAATCAAAATTTGAAAAGTGGATGCACAATTACTCTGTTTATTGCATGTATTTAGATTTTCTTAAAACGAGTTTTTAATCCTCAGCTAAAAGTTAAATGAATTGCGCCTTGGAGGTTTTCGCAACACATTATTTTATTAATGATTTCACCCCAAAACAAACTAGGCTGCAGAAATTACACAAGAGCGGACAACAGAGAAGAAAACAACGACCTGTTAAACGATAGTGGTTTGAAAATGTTTTTCAAAAATAGTATTTATTCTCGCCTCTTGTTAAAAAAAAACCATTGTAACTAGAGTTTCTCGTTTTCATTCGAAAGTACCTGACTAAAGTGACAATGAAATGTGGTTGTCTTGGCAACAGTGTTTCCTACGTCGTTGCAGCCACACACAAAGCGCTTGTAGTCTTGTTATTGCGCTTTCAATCTACTTTACACTACAAAGGTGAAGCAGAGAACTACAAAATCCACTGTCCTTTGCGGTTTTAAAGTTTTCATGTCATCAATGTTATTGACACTGCGCTTGTCGCTTCGGTTGTATTTTAATTCGATTAAACTGTGAAAACACACGTTGTAAGGTTTTTCTTTCAGTTTTGGCTGTTACAGTCCATCTGACAGTAAAGAAAAATTGATAACACGAAACGTCAACACGCGTCAGAAAGCAGTTATAAAAGTTGGCAACAGTAAAAAAAAAAAAAAAAAAAAAGGAATAACTTATTTTCTTGCACCACACCGACAATGTCACACACCTTTGTCCACAAGCCGCAGTACATACTAGGCTGAATAGAAACAACGAAGTTAACAGTACCAGTCGGAGCAGAAACAGCAGCAATGCATCCACTGACGTTTCTAGTTTGGGCACGACAAATAGAAAATAAAAAACCTCTTCCAGCAACATCAAAACCACAGGCTGCAGTGAACCAAAAAGGACAACCCGTACAGACACGACACACGGTGCAGCAGAAGTCACCAAATAAAGCACAAAGGTAAATTCTGGTAATTTTGTGTTTATATAACCAAAAATCCATGTTTTGGAGTACAATTCAGTTAAAAAAAATGTACTTACATTTCTAATTTGAATGTTATTGAATCCAAATGTTCTGTTTTAAAAAGCGATATATACAAAGGATCCACCCTGGAAACGTTTTTTTGTTTTTTTTACACACCAATGGTAAACAGAATATATGAACCCATCCACACACACACACATTACAGTACCAACTCTGTACCAACAGCTGAATATTTGTTCTAAATGAATTGTGATGCCATTGGTGTTTGCCAGTGTTGTGGCCTCCAATGGTATTTTTCTCTTCTTTCAGTATAGGAAAGCCCTGCCTAATTAAACCTTTTTATTATTAATTTTGCAGTTATGGTGTGTTTACAGTAATCCCTCCAGACCAAAAGAAAAGTAATGAGCTTCAAAAAAGTATGTTTAAATATGTTGTTGCCCAGGGCTTTTTATACATGTCATGTGTGTCAAACCTCTATTTTTCCAGTATACAAAAGATTGCCATGTGGCCTCCCCAGAAAAAGGCTTCAGCTGTTATTTTAACATTTTAGCATGCAGATGTTTTAATGGGTATCGGTGATCTATTTCGTCATCTTTTGTCAGGCATCTAAGTAAATAAGGGTATTACAACTTTATTTATTTTTTTACATTTAATACTGTTGTTTTCCTTCATCATTGTGAATTCAGACTTTTTATTTCTATTATATTCCCTTCACTTTGAAACTTTGAAAAACTCTGAAGGGATAACAACAGAGCAGCCGACTCCTTTGTCCAGCACCCATTCTTTTTCTAATGGACAAAAGACAACTACAGTCCCGTTTTTATAACAAGTGCTTTGCTATCCTGCATTACTGTAACAGTGGGGGAGATTTCCTCTTAAAAGGAAACCCTGTCCATTACAAAGAGAATTTAATATACAAGTGGACACAACATGGAAGAGATGGCTGCTCTATATTCTTATATCTTTTGGGGTGGTTTAAAAGTCCACAAAAATCAAAAGCTGAACTAAAAAAGAGTGAATAAGATACTGAAGCCAATTAAGTGCACTGCAAATTGATTCTATATTACTTTATATAGTAGTATATAATGAACTGAAACATTGATGTTAATATCGTAGTGTAGAAGCAGAAGCTGAGCTGACCGCTTTGGAGATCCCCAAAAAGAGAAGGTCCACAGGCCAAGTGTCCATTACCTCAAGTACTGTAGGTGAGCAAAAAAACAAACTGTTTTCTGAGAAGAAAATAACCCCCATTGTTTACACCAACAATAGGCCAAAAACATGTACTTTTCTCATTTGGACATATCAGCATAGTAGAGTAACTTACACAATGTGTATTATTTGATGGACTTGAATGTGCATGTTGAAGGTTTTCTACCCAGTAATCAAAAAAAAATGTAATACAGCTAATTTGTTAAGCATCCTCATAGATATTTCAACAGCTCATATCTCAAAAGCCCTTAGAGATACTGACTACATAGTGACTTTGTGTTATGGAAACGTTTTTGATCATTTGTTATTAGGGGTTTTCAGGTTGATAGAGACTAAATCCTTAGAGATATTGGCTTCACATCCTATCTCGGAGGCCATTGAGATCTTGTCTTTATACATGTAGGTTTACAAACTGTGCAGGTTAAACTTGTCACCATTGACTTCTGACCCAGTATGGCAAAATTGAGATCTGTGTCTGCATTACACTGTACTAGTGTATATATTGGTTTTGTTAACAAGAAAAAAAAAAAAAAACATTCTCGTTCTTATTTGCATTACCTTATGTATTACTGCACTTCTATATCGTCCCACTAGGGGGCATATGTTTACAGTGTATAGTCTAAATGTCAAAAAGCCTTTTCCTTTGGACAGTGATTAATTACATCTAGCACAAGAAACATCTACTGATCTTCAGAATAGATAGACAAATAAAAATGTATCTCAGCACATTAAAAGGGAGACCAGCAGTAATATTCGAAGCAGATATATTTTAAAGCACTGGTTGGCAATCCTTTAGGGGACAACCTGGGATACTCATGGACCACAGGTTAGGAACCTCTGGTGTAAAGGACAAGAATTACAGAATTAAGTTGTTATATTTTGCAGGGGGCAGTTTAACAATGGAAGAAGCAAAATCACAGGGAAAGGAGAAAAAACTTAGAATTAATTATTTTGTTTCAATTAAGCATTATGTATTATGTCTTAATTAAGCAATGTGTAACTATTGTGTTATATTAATAGGTTTACCAGTTTTATGCTACTTCAAATGTAATTTATATTACCATCAATACCATAAATTTATAACATGGGTTTTGATAGAAAAAATATATATTTTAATTCTGCCCTTTTATTTCAGGTCTTAATAAGCAGGTTAATAAACACTTGAATCAATAATGAATAAGATTGTATTATTTTATACATAAATATGCAATTTAAATGAGTAACTTATTTCCTGGATTTTACTGTACTGGACAGTCTGT
The DNA here is from genome assembly GCF_902713425.1 of Acipenser ruthenus. Lineage (NCBI taxonomy): Eukaryota > Metazoa > Chordata > Actinopteri > Acipenseriformes > Acipenseridae > Acipenser > Acipenser ruthenus. The sequence goes on along the minus strand of NC_081200.1, from coordinate 12,807,373 downwards.
TTAGTTGGCAATCCCGTAGAATATAATATGTTGTCCATCTTTAAACTGTATGCCAATACACTTCTGTGTTTTTTAAATATGATAGTAAATAGCCATGTAAACTAGATTAAAAATGCCATGCTTTCAATTAACAACATGTATAGTTTTAACTGGTCATTTATTTTTTTCCGTTAGTTATTCTTTGGCACATACAATTTAAATATATATGTAACAAATACAGCACAAATCATTTGGTAAAGTCAAGCTTGTATTGTTTTTGTAATCTAAAGCATTATTCTTTTATGTTTTACAGCTGAAAAGTAACAAACCTGGAACTTCATCTGCTGCTCAAGAATAAATTGTTTGACTGATGTCTGATGTCATTTTCTGTTAACGTCTAGAAAAGTGTGTTTATATTTGCCATAAATGCTTATGGGACCTGTTGAATGTGCAAGTTTATAAATAATAATAATAATAATAATAATAATAATAATAATAATAATAATAATAATAATAATAATAATAAGTGATACAAGTTAGTTTATGAAACTGCATTTGCTCCTGATTTTCACATTTCTTAAAGTAGGTGTTTTAAGAATACATTTAATTCTTTTCTGACGTGGATTAATTTGTAGTTACGTATTTTAAAAATATAATTTTAAAACTGTAAAATGCAATGCATATTTGGATGCATTGTGTAAAACATGCTATATATGAACAAAAATCTGTGCTTGCATTTCTTGTTTGTGCACCTGCCACCTTTTGACATTGGACTCTTGTACAAATATACTTGTGGTATGTGGTATTTTCTTAGAAAGAATGCAGTAAAACATAAACTATATTACGCTAAGGAATCCATGATGTAATGGCTATGTGGTTGACTCCCATTAGTTGGTAAGTAAAGTAACAGCCCTAGCTCTCTGTCAGAACTATGCATGACCTTCTAAGAAATCTATTCTAAATCTTACTCCTTTCTATTTAGATGACTCTTCGACATTCATTTTCTTTAGATTTATGGTGTCTTTAAAAGCCATTATTATACCAAGACTTGCAAAAGATATTCATTAGCAGGGGTGTGTTAAGAGTATCAGAACGTCTTTATTCTTGAACTCTGGCTTGTGTCTACTGCATGTTGAAATGCTCAGCTGAATTTAGACATGGACTATACATTCATCAACAGTTATGGTGACTTATTTGTATAATCTATTCATCTCCTTTGCGGAGAGTATGTAGCCTATATGCTACATCAAGTTTGCAATACGATGATAACTGAACAGGTTAAAAAAAAACCCACAAGTTATGAGCAACCAGATGGCAAAAGAACGTTCTTAAAGTGCCTCACTTTCTTTTGAACCACTTCCATTACAATTTACCCAATGTCGTATTTTCAGTGCTATGGTTTCCAGATGGTAAAGACTAAACTCTTTTGAGATAATAGTTTCAAATTCAGTACACAGCTGTATTTTGTGATTCACTATTTGTGGGCATGGTGCCTTTTGTGGCAGGAACTTTACAACTCTTTCTCAGTCACACTGTCTACTTAGTGTGTGACATTCAAATGACAAGTAAAAAACGCAATATAAATATTTTCCACGATTGTGTATTTTACACCCGCTTCATGAAGTTGTACCTGTATTAAGTTGACCAGACATCCCGCTTTGTACGGGACAGTCCCACTTTTGGAACACTGGTCCCAGTGTCCCCAGAACCATTCTTGGGACGCTTCTTTCGTCCCAAGAATCTTTCCCAGGGCACTGGTAACAGAAATTATACAATATTGTATTTGCATGAAGGCTGCTGCGTTTCTATCCTATCAACTTAATTTTTTGTGTGAAGAGGTCAGACTACTGTAGTCTAACAATAACGGTTCATATTGTGTTGCATTGTGTTGGAATTATATGATATTTCTATATCTGTGTGCAAATGACTTTGCTTCGTGTGTAGCTATAGGCGACTATTGCGGAAATCAACGCTGTCATGTCACATCACTGTGCCATGTTTACAATGCAGTGCACTGAAGGTTGTCATGGTTTGAACACTCTCTGCATTAAAATAGCCAATCACAACAATAGGATGGGGCTGTAGACAAAAGTATTTGGATACATATTTTCTACTGAAATAAGTCTATATTCACTTTCAGTTTACCACAGGTACCCTCTAAGAAAGGTATGTTCGTGAATAATACAAAATAATTTATGAACTAGTTATTTTCACAGTTGTGAAATTCATATTGTAAAAATATTTTACAAGTTTCAGAACATTTTTTTTTTCTCTATGTATACATGTTGTGTTGTTTTTAGCAATAATGAAATACAACAGTTTCAGGTCTCCTGGTGCCAATTTAATTTATTTTAAAATATATATTTACATTGATAGTTGAGTACTATCATATACAAATAGTTTAAAACAATTACAATAAAGAACCACGTCCTCGTTTCATTTGACCTTTAAAAAATATGTAAATAAACTGCCTTAGAGGCATCTCTTTAATTTGGTGGCCCCTTATTTTTATTTGTGTTAAATGTATATTTTATCCTGCAAAGTTTAAGAAGAAAATAGAGACAATGGAGTACTCATATTTGAGATTAATGTTATCTGTTGCATAGGTGTGATAGCTCTATAAGGTATTTCATAAGTATTTTACTTTATCACAGTTTGTAGTTAAAAGAAAAACAATGATCAAATCTGAAACTGCAATAGAAAAACATACATAACAAATATCATGTCATATTAAATGGTAAGATATTCAATATTTTGAAGAAAAAAATAGATTCTATGAAGTAACCATTTAATAAATAGAAATGAGATATGTAATGTCTTCATGCAGGAAGGGCCTGGTTTGCAGATTGGACACTGGAGGATAGCATAGAGACAGAGCGAGATGGAAAGTGAAAATCAAAGAGAGAAGATGCAGTTTCTGAGGCAGAAAAGGGACTAGATTTGTAGCAGTAATCAGCAATCAAATAGAATCTCAGAATTTGATATTACTGAATTGCTACTGTGTAATGTAATGACTACACCTGTTGTGTAGAAATGACAAAGATTACAATAAGATCTTTTCTTCACAAAAAAGTTTTTGAAGGTAAAATATTCCACTCTGAATATCACCATGAGTCTCAGCATTCACTTTCAATATGAGATTTGATCAAACATTGCCAAAGTGAAAATAAAAAAAGCTTTGACGTTGGAAGTTAGTCACAGTATTTCTATACGGCCCCAGTTTAAGGACTTAAAAATCTGGTCACCTTAACCTGTATATAGGTTACTTCGTGCAAAACAGTTTTAAGGAAACTTATTACTATTTGTATTTTTTTATTTTCTGTCGTATTCATTTTCCAGACATTTTTTGCCTGGATTAACCATTTTGTAAACACTGGCCTCTATACTCAAACGTGCCGGTACCAAAATGTGTTAATAAGGCACGTTTAAAGAATATATGGCATACTCGAAACACTCCTTCCCACACTCCGACTATTTAAGGAAACAAATACTGCTGTTTTCAACCATTCCGACGATTGACAAACTTCTGACGCTTTTTTCCCGTAAAAAATGTACCGACAGGTTTGGTCTGCCCTAAAAAGTATATTACCCTAGCGTTCTCCACAGGAACTGGTATTTTGTCCCCGTAAACAAGTATTTGTGCCGTTGTTCGCTCGTGTTTTAGCAGGTATATGGGTACCACTTTTGTTGTTATTAGTGCTTATTTACTGCATTTACGAGGAATGACTCGCAAAGCCAATCATTACTGATGTATGAAAATAATAATGATTTGGGGGGATTTTATGCAACAGCAGGGTATTTTCAAATACCGTAGCCAAGGAGATATTTGTTGCCATTTCCTGTGTCCTGTATCAAGTAACAGTTAGATTACTTCATTTAGTGTATTATATAAATATTCTCTGCACTGACACCAGCGTCAAAGGAATATCCGTTATAAACATTGGTGAATTTCCATCAGTGCTGTGGCATAGCCTGTGGCATGGACACCTTCTGATGGGGCTGCAGTGTGAATGGAAAGGGAACCCAACTCTGAGATGTATGTGTTGTATATGGATATTAATGTATGAATTAAATATCATGAAGGTCTATTTTTTTAAGTTACAAAAATTGCATTGTAACGCATTTATCGCAGATTGATGTGTAAATCAGCAGCTTGTTCATTCTATACAGGCTCAATATCAAGCTTTTATGAATACTGTATTCACTTAAAAATCACCCTTAGTTTAAACATGTTGGTGTTTTTGCTGTCCACACATGCCCCAGAAAGTGACCACTGCCCAGTCTTCATTATTCTACCTCCAGCGGATGGAAATATAAAAATCTCATACCAGACAAATACACGTATAGCAATCTATATATATATATATATATATATATATATATATATAGGTTATAGCATAAAAATATATATTTAAAAAGTTGATGTGGGTTTTAAATTAAGCTTTTAAATGATTAAAAAATATATATTTTATTTTCAGGATGTTTTGCTTTTTTTCATTCTATCAACCTTACACTGTAATAGTTCAACCTCTTCTAATATATAAATGTTTGTATAACAATACGTACCATCGACGTACGTGCCTCTTATTGTTAAGAGTATATATATATATATATATATATATATATATATATATATATATATATATATATATATATATATATATATATACAGCTCTGGAAAAAATTAAGAGACCACTGCAAAATTATCAGTTTTTCTGGTTTTACTATTTATAGGTATGTGTTTGGGTAAAATGAACATTTTTGTTTTATTCTATAAACTACTGACAACATTTCTCCCAAATTCCAAATAAAAATATTGTCATTTAGAGCATTTATTTGTAGAAAATGACAACTGGTCAAAATAACAAAAAAGATGCAGTGTTGTCAAACCTCGAATAATGCAAAGAAAATAAGTTGATATTCATTTTTAAACAACACAATACTAATGTTTTAACTTAGGAAGAGTTCAGAAATCAATATTTGGTGGAATAACCCTGATTTTCAAGCACAGCTTTCATGCGTCTTGGCATGCTCTCCACCAGTCTTTCACATTGATGTTGGGTGACTTTATGCCACTCCTGGCGCAAAACTTCAAGCAGCTCGGCTTTGTTTGATGGCTTGTGACCATCCATCTTCCTCTTGATCACATTCCAGAGGTTTTCAGTGGGGTTCAGGTCTGGAGATTGGGCTGGCCATGACAGGATCTTGATCTGGTGGTCCTCCATCCATACCTTGATTGACCTGGCTGTGTGGCATGGAGCATTGTCCTGCTGGAAAAACCAATCCTCAGAGTTGGGGAACATTGTCAGAGCAGAAGGAAGCAAGTTTTCTTCCAGGACAACCTTGTACTTGGCTTTTATATATATATATATATATATATATATATATATATATATATATATATATATATATATATATATATATATATATAAGGAATACCCCAATAATAAGTACCCTTGGAAACAGTTGAAAGTTCATCGCTTTTGCTGATCTGTTTTTGTCTTGTTTTCCTGGGAGGAAGGCAATCAATCTACCTGTTATAATATACATTTTGTTTTCACGGATTGAATGCTAAATTGATTAATTGTACCGAAGGATATAAGGAGGAATCTGTGCTCATCAAATTCCCTTATTTTAGGGGATTTTATTTGAGTATCGCTTCGATTTTCCGACAAAGTGCAGAAAAAAAAAAGTTCGGAAAAAATGTTTACCGCAACACTGAAATACCGACGCTTCTGAGTATAAAGGTCACTGTTCGGTGTTTGTATAGGACAAATACGTCCTTAAAGTCTGTACTTATTAAATAAAATGTATATTTCTTCATTTAGCAAATGCATCTGGCAATCTAATTTAATGCAACTGAAATACTGCATTACATTCTCTCTTTCCACAAAACTCATGTGTAACATTTGCACTACTAATCTTAACCCTGACGATTTTTGGTAATGTGGGGTATTTTCACTTGCCCATTTACAGTATAATGCAAATTTGTATTATTTATATCTAGTAATTATTATTTTTAAAATGTGTAGAAACCCTAAAGAAGTGAATATTTAATTAAAACTGCTTAAGTTGCATTTCACCTGTGATGTAGGGTATTGTTATTTTAAGATAGTGGGTCAGATTAGTGAGTAAACTTGCCATTAAAAAAAAACAAAAAAACTCCCACCTCCTTCAAACACACAATTTTAAACACTGATGATTTCTTCTGCCAAGTTTCATTACATGTGATTGAAATGAATGAAAAATCAATCAATTCATTATTTTGTATTAGAATAATGCATTCACGCACAAAATAAAAACGTGCAAAATTAAAACTACATATCCCAGCAGCACTGATTGGTATTTACTACGTACACTAGCCATGTTTTGGTTCTGGTTATTTTCTAATACGGGGGAGGAGAAAATATAGATATTTCGTCTATTATTTAGCACTTGCAATATACATAATCCATTATGATTCATATATATATATATATATATATATATATATATATATATATATATATATATATATATATATATATATATAAGTGTTAGTATTTTTGGTCAAACAGAACTTCCCCAAGATTGTACCTGGTATGATCGGAATGCCATCAAGCCAAACCACTTTTATGTAGGGGGGGGATCTGTAATAATCCTAGTGATGTATCTTAACATATACGATATTTTATTAGATAGGAGTTTGTAAAAAGTATATACTATAGGTGTATTTGGTAAGTTTTTGTTTATTTATACATATATATTTTTGTTTCAACGGCAAATGCATGTAGTATACTCTCTTCCCACATACCGCAATTGGAATAGTCGGTAGCGAGGCCTCTGAGTCGGGAGTGATTGTGTTGGTTGTGGTGTTCGGTCGATATTGAAACTGAAGTTGGAGTTTAGTAGGGCGTTTGATAACTTTGTGAGGTATATTAATATATTACTATCCCGTATATCAAACATTGGACGTCCCGGAAAGAGATTTCATAAGTTATCTTCGAGTTCTAATTCCTAGGGCTTATGATGCCGACACAGCGGGACAGTTGCATGTCCCAGCCCGGAGAGAATCCCCATCAAGTCCGGGTAAAAGCTTACTACAAGGGGTAAGTGAACATCAGTAGCTGGTTGTGGGTTTGTGTGGGTTAGGGTAGTTTCAAACCGGATCTGCCTGTATTTTGAAAAAAATGTGATGGATCATTCACAATACTACACAGGGCTATTCAACTGTCCGTACGCTTTCCGCCTTATTTCTTAGCTACCCGACATAAAAAAAACGAGTGTAACTTTAACCTACTCCTTAGGAAGTGTGATGATAAACTGTATATTTAATTTGGTATTCATTGACGCAGTATTTTGACGCTGGTGTGAGTCTTTGCAGTAAACGTGTTTACCTACATTACTTTCACTGTATCCACACATTTCTCATGACTTTGAATAGTGACATTAGTTACTAGTTTTCCAGCCCAAATTCAGTCAGCTGGGACAGTTAGTACTTCTGCTGTGTAATTTGTAGGTACCGACGTCGTCGCGCGGTATGATGACCAGTGCAATCTACATTAGGATCTGCATTTGATGAATCCAGATTTTCAGCAATTCTGAATAAGAATTCCACATTTCAACTTAAAAACAGACCAAACATGGCAGGGAGCTATTGAGTATGGATGTATGGGTTATGTTTAGATGTCTAAGAAATTGTAGCGTAATATAGGGTTAAACCAGGAATGGAAATAAGGTGCCCATTGCATAGCGGTTTGATCCATTCCTGGTTTTACTAGGAATTTACTAAGACACCTGCTCTTGTTACCTATACACGGGGGCCTAATCAGGCTCATTTTAAAACCTGGCATGGATGAAACTGCTATGCAGTAAGAGTCTTTATTTACATCCCTGGTTAAACGTTAAGGTTAATTAGGGACATCACTTTTTGGTTATGGGCTTTCTCTTCAGAGAGCTGAAACAGCACCCTGTCAATATTGATGCTGGCAGTGTGAAACCTATTGTGACATCATCCATTGACTTCTGTGAAACATATCCAAAACTGATGAACAGTTAAACATCCACATCATGAAATAGCCTTCCATTTGACTTAAGGAACTTGGAACACATTGTGCTGCTTAAACATTATTATACGGCAAGTCCATTTGAATCTTGGTGGCATTTGCTTTCATTCGGTTTCCAAATCCTTCGATAGCAGGACATGGTACAGTTTTGAAAAACAGTCATCACAAAGGCTGATCCTGTTAAGACCAAGCTCAAGCGGAAGCAGCACATTCCTGACTTTAAAAATATAAATCCAGGACATTAAAAAAGGATAATTTTGTTGAATTTATAAACCAAGAGTGATGTATTAGTGTTAATGCTGTTTGGTTAGGCCTATACCTCTGCATGCTATACTGTTAAGTTAGGCTTGCTCTTCAAAAGACTGGTAAAACCTGTAAAACTGGTTGTCTGCCAGAAATAAAGCATTCTTTACCACTTACAGTACATGATTATTCATGCATGTGCGGCATGGTAATCTGGCATTCTGTCTTGCTACATAAAGCAACATGTGGAGGCACCCATATATAAGGCTGGGGCGATGCCTAACTTTTCACTATCTCTATATCATTCTCCAAAAAAGCAGATGCATCGATTCATCAACGTTATGATAGGGTAAAAAATAAAACCTGCAGAAATACATGTGGAGCAGTGGATTACTGTGTAACATTGCAAGTAACACTTCAAGAACTATTATGCATATTACATTGATTACATCAGTTTATGCATATACAGTAGTAATTTATTTTTATATATATATATATATATATATATATATATATATACAGTGCCTTGCAAAAGTATTCAGACCCCTGACCAATTCTCTCACATTACTGAATTACAAATGGTACATTGAAATTTCGTTCTGTTTGATATTTTATTTTAAAACACTGAAACGCAAAATCAATTATTGTAAGGTGACATTGGTTTTATGTTGGGAAATATTTTGAAGAAAAATAAAAAACTGAAATATCTTGCTTGCATAAGTATTCAACCCCTGTGCTGTGGAAGCTCCCAGTTTACACCGATGATAGAAATTGCCCTAACGAGGACACGGTTACCTTACCATTGGCCTCCACCTGTGAACCATTAAAGTTGCTGTCACATTTTCTGGATCATTGGTCAGGCTTTGAATCTGAAGGAAAATGAAGAACAAAGAGCATTCGACAGAGGTTAGAGATAAAGTAATACAAATGCATAGATTAGGGAAAGGGTACAAAATAATATCCAAGTGTTTGGATATCCCAGTGAACACAGTTGGATCAATAATCAGGAAGTGGAAGCTGCATCACACCACCCAGGCACTGCCAAGAAAAGGCCGTCCCTCAAAACTCAGCGCTTAAACAAGAAGGAGACTTGTGAGAGAGGCCAACAATCACTTTGAAGGAGCTACAGAGTTCAGTGGCTGGGAGTGGAGTAATGGTGCACCAGTCAACCATATCAAGAACTCTGCATAACACTGGCCTGTATGGGAGGGTGGCAAGAAAGAAGCAGTTACTCAAAAAGTACCATCTGAAAGCACGTCTGGAGTTTGCCAGAAAGCATGAGAGTGACCCAGCTGCGATGTGGGAAAAGGTTTTGTGGTCAGATGAGACCAAGATAGAGCTTTTTGGCCAAAACTCAAAGCGCTATGTGTGGCGCAAACCTAACACTGCCCATGCCTCAAGACACACCATCCCTACAGTGAAGTATGGTGGTGGCAGCATCATGCTGTGGGGATGCTTCTCATCAGCAGGGACTGGACATCTTGTTAAAATTGAAGGAAGAATGGATGGAGCAAAATATAGGGAAATACTGCAAGAGAACCTGCTCCAGTCAGCTAAAAAGCTGAAGCTTGGGAGGAAATTCACATTTCAGCAGGACAATGATCCCAAGCACAAGGCCAAAGCAACATTCGAGTGGCTCAAGAACAAAAAGGTGAATGTCCTACAGTGGCCCAGTCAAAGTCCTGATCTCAATCCCATTGAGAATCTGTGGCACTATTTGAAAATTGCTGTCCACAAGCGTCGTCCAACCAACCTTAACAACCTGGAGCAAATCTGCCAAGACGAATGGGCCAAAATCACTCCGACACTGTGTGCAAAGCTGGTACATACTTACCCCAAAAGACTTAAAGCTGTTATTGCTGCGAATGGTGGCTCTACCAAATATGAATGTGTTGGGGTTGAATACTTATGCAACCCCAACACAACACAAGATTTTTATTTTTCTTTCCTAACATAAAACCAATGTCACCTTACAATAATTGATTTTGAGTTTTAGTGTTCTAAAATAAAATATCAAACAGAACAAAATTTCAATGTACCATTTGTAATTCAGTAATATGAGAGAACTGGTCCGGGGTCTGAATACTTTTGCAAGGCACTGTGTGTGTGTATATATATATATATATATATATATATGTATATATATATATATATATATATGTATATATATATATATATATGTATATGTATATATGTATATATATATATATATATATATAATATATATATATATATGTATATATATATATATGTATATATATATATATAATATATATATATATATATATATATATATATATATCTATAATCTTATTTGTGTTGATTTGTCTCAGTTGGGTGTCAAAGCAAAATCCCCCCCCCCCCAAAAGAGTAGTTTACATCCAAAACACAGGTATAAAAGACAACACTTCCCCTTTTCATCCCTATCCAATAATTTAGTTTATTTTACGAATTAGTTTTATGCAATGAAACGTGTAAAAATTGTTCCACTACTCCTTGCATCGTCTTTAAAAAAAACAAACAAACATGGTCTCATATCCCATATAGCACTGCGCATGTCCCTGGTAGTGACTCAGTAATCTGTATCAGCGCATCTTACCTGTTGACTCTCTCAGGCAAGAATGTGGACAAGTAAAACACATGCTCAAAAATCATGGTTTTAAGAGCATGGATGAGGCCTGCAGGGTTTTTATTGAGAACTATTCCGACATCTTTCCTACTTTTGTAAAACTTGCAGCAATTGCAATTATGATACCTGTATCTTGTGTATACCAACAGAACAGGGGTTTAGCTGTCAGAACAGAGTGCAGACCAGCAAACACTCTTGTTTATGTGAGGATCATCTAAAATTTATGACAATTTCAATGGAAGCTCCTGAGAATTAAGACTTTGATCTGGAAAGAGTCATTTTTTGACTTGGGTGCTAAAAAGAAAATTTTTTAAACGGCAAAACTGTAGATAGTTCTGATGTTGACAGCTACCCGCAGAGACATTGGTACATGTTCTACAACACTGATTTTTACGTCGTGAATGGGGGATTTTCAAATGAAAACATTTCATGGTAAGCTTGTCTTTGCCTATTTCTACTACCATTATTTATACAGTGTGCTGCATGTTAACTTTGTTAATCTGAAATAGTTACACTGAAAAATAATGTAACAATGTTGATACAATATGTAAAAACGCAGATTTTTAGATGATATGCTTCTTACAAACGCACATTTTAAAGGCTAGCACGACCTGAAGACTCCTGCACAGATGCAATCCCATCAGTAAACACTCACAGGGGGAGGGGCAGGGGGGAGAAGGCAAGCGCAATCGCATGCAGATTCAGTGAGTCAGACCTGAGGGGAGCAGAGAAGGTCTGCGCTTAATGCAAAAACTAATGTCCGATTCCATATTTAATAAAAAATAAAAGCTTTTCTTTGCTTAAACACTATACACAAAAACGATGCACAGGCTTGACTATGGATAGTTGTCAAACGATACGATGCATCGATAAATCCACTGAACCTTCAATTCTCCTGAGCCGTGTGGGGAATTGCTGCAGTGAGGGAAAAAATGATTAGGCAGTACATCATGTTCTGCACTATGTACTGAAGCTGACCCATAGCATGTATACATACTATCTACAGTATGTGTTAAGTTCACCTAATACTTTCAGAAATGTATAGAGTAAGTAATAGTTTAATTACACATTAAAAGGTGAGGAGGTCTTCCTCTAAAGGCGTTGTCTTTTCTATCCCAATAGTCTTTTACAGTACATGTCTTGTTTACAATTTTAAATTTGTGGTTAAAAATGATGAGCAGATTTCCTAATGATTTATTGCAATTCTTTAGAATAAATAACACTTTTTAAATAATAGTCAAATGTTGCACTGCCTTAGCATTGAAAACGTGTCTTTTTTATTTTTTTTAAGGACTGTGTTGTAACATAATCACTTTGATTTAGACAAATGCCTTGTTTTTTTTTAATTTTTTTAAATGAAAATCACACTTAAAACACAATTACAGCACTAGACTTGAGCTGATTTCTCCAGACTGTTTCATTTTCAACTGTGCAACTCCGAGCCACATTCAATCAACACATGGATTGGTAATAACACATTCTGAACACATCAAGGAAATTGAGGTTTTATTTTTTTTCCCCCCCAGCTGTCTGCTAAAGCTGATTTCATAACTTTAAAAACTCAAAAAATGTTAAAACTAATGAAAGCAAACGACATTTAAACAAATTCTATTATCAGTTTAATGAGACACTGACTAAGTCATTCGCTGAAATGGTATGGAAAAGTCTGGTTATGACACTTATTACAAAATGAATATTTTGTGCAGACAAAAGTTCCTTGTGAACTGGCATTTAGTCCTTTATGATCCTACATGCACCAGATGCACAGGAACTTTGCTGTTTGACACTTGAGATCTCAGCAGTAACCTACAAGTATAATCGTGAGAATGATGTGTTTCATATCTAGAAATTCCACTGATGGCTTTTGGCTGATTACTTAACATGCAATATTGTCACAAAGGAACAATTCTTGCTGTAGAGAACTATTTTCCAAAGGGGGCCTTATTCTTTCACTAGTGCTTGTCACTTGCTCACAGACTCTAAAAATGATCAGTAATTTGTTGAATATAAGTGCATATTAGAATTGTCTATGAGTTGACAGGAATATGTTGTATTACTTGTCAGATTGTAAAATGTCTGGGTACTTTATATTATATTGACCTTATACAGTATTAACCGGTTGAACAATCATGCTGTTTCAGAATCTGAGTAAGGCCATTTTAATGTGGCTAGTCATCAGTGCTGGTCAAGTTTGCTTTTTGCAACTGTTGCACCTGCTGACTCAGACAGCAAGTGCCCTGCAGTATTTGTGGGTGTTTATAGTTTACCTTTCCAAAAATAAATCAATCAGGTCCTTGAAACAGAACCTATTTCAGAATGTGTTTCCTGTAAATCCATTTAATCAGTGTAATAAATAAGTAATGGCATTTTTTCTTTCTTCCTGAGCTACAGTACTGTCAAGTGTAATAAATATTAATGCTATTCACCCTATCCTTCCAGCACTCCATGTACCAGAGCTAACTGTTACTCGCATTGTAGTGAGTGTCGATTGGATTATTGAAGTGTACAATTGAGTATCATTGTGTGTGACAACTCAGCTTTAAAATGTAAAATATAATCTGAGAAATGTGTAGATTCATCAGCAGTGCAAGTAGACAGTCTACAATAGCACACATTTGTAGTTATACTGTGTATGCTAGGCCTATTTCTTCCACTGCTTGTATTTTATACCATGTCCTAGTCATTTTGAAGGAAAATAAGAATGAAAAGCTGAGTTCACAAAAAGGTTAAAACTGTCCTCTACAGCAGCAGTAACATGATAAACAAGGGCTTCATTCTTATCTGTTGTATGCAAAACCGATCTCCCATTCCCTCCATAATATATAGTCAAGTTCAATTTGAATTCCAAACGCACACTTTGTTCAGAAATGTTACAAGCTTATTTGTCCTTTTCTTTTAATTGTCACTTTCATACAGTTCTGTACATTAGTTGTTTTTGCCCTGCAGTTTTTAAACTAGCAAGCCATGATCAGCTTTCCCATCGGACTGCATTAGACCATAAAGTGAATCTAAGAATAAGAGAACTTCACAAGAGAATATTAAAGGAGACAACAGAGTCCAGAGAATCCCTGAATGAATGGCTCAGCTCCGTACAGACAGCTTCATAACCTTGCACATTCACTGGAGCTCCTGTGAATTCAGATACTCAGTCAGTCTTTTACAGTAGTTGTGTTACCTTTCAGTGAACATTAAATGAACAGTAATATATTTAGTAAAGGAATTGTCCTGGTCATAAAGACTGACACCCCAGCTTCCAGCCAACTTGGCATAGCTCGCACAAGCTTTTTTCATAACACTTTTGCCCACTCTCCACAACAACTGCTCAGTTGAATAGCGTCTTTTCAGCTCCCTTTTGGACTCTATCCAGCATTGCTCGATTTGGAGGAGGTCCTGGGCATTGGACCAGGAGCCTTGATGCTGCCACCCTAGTGTTAAAACAGTGAATCAAAATCAATCTTAATGGCTTGCAACTAATGGGAACAGCATTGATGGGTGTTGCTGTCCATATTAATGTGTGAACTCTGCTGCATACAGTAAACACTCTGTCTCTCGCGTGCACATGATTTGAAGACGTTATAAAGTGTTTGTTTTTCATTCCAAAAAATTCATATTAAACTACAGCTTATATAAACTGCAGAGTGTATTTCAGGTATTCTAGTTACATGAGATGTATAAGTTATGTGTACTTTAGTTTTCTACCCTGTCTGTGATTTAATGATCACTTTTATTTTCTTAAATCTGTTACTAAATGCATGTGAATTGTGAGAGATTGGGGTGTACATGATCTTTTTATCCATATATGAAAACTATACATCTGCAGTCAGATATAACAATACCAATACAGTGTGGATTTTCAAACTGGCTTTGAGTCAGCACTGCCCTGCCTGGCAGTGACCTGTGCCAATACGTCTAAGATTTAAACTGGCTACCCCAAGATTAAAGGTATCCTATCCAACACACATTTATTTAAGTACACAGTTATATATTTAAGTACCAAAGATGATATTTGTAGAAGGTTTTCCAGTAGCTCCTCAAGTTTTTGTCCTGGGATTACTAAGTTTATATAAACTGAACTAGTTCAGACCTTACAAGCAGTGGCTTGCAGGGTGTTTCACCCTGGCACTTAACACACGTTCATTTTGGGAGTTTGTTATTCAAAGGAAATTGGCTTGACTTTTTAGAGTGGTAGGGTGTTTCCTTTAATTAAAGTTTTATATGGAATCTGTGCTTCAGAGGTGGCAAATTATGAACCAGTGCAACTCTGTATTGTTGTGCTCCACAGTACCTCCCCAATGGAGCTAAAGGTGAAATTGACTCACATGTCATTGTCATTTGACACTGTCATTCTTAGTAGATTTCATATTCCTCTTCCCTGTCAGTTTCACCTGCATGGTTTGTCCTGTAATGTGTAACAAAGATCAGCTGGGAACTGGATTGAATTTTTTTTTTTTTTTTTATTAAATGAGTCATAAAAAGTCATTTTGACTTTCAAGTTGCTGGCGAGCACAGATTTGGCAGGTGATACAGACACTGGTTCTTGCAACAGAATTGTGGACAATATTGTCTACTCCTGTGAGACCTATTCATGATAAGACATGCATTTTTTAATGTAGTAAATTTGAGTGGTAGGGGTAGCACCCGCAGGTAAATAAAACAAACCAGAGTCTTTGATGCAGTTCCAAACAACTGTCTTTATGCTTAAAAATGCTTACAGCCATATATATATACAAGGGGAAACCAAAAATAATAAAGTGGAGACACAGCGAGGAAGACAGCCTCAGGGTTGGGTAAGAGCCCACAGTCCAGGCAGGAACGAGCCATCAATGTCTTTATTACAGTCTCTTTAATACGCGTCTCCTTGGTCACAAGGTGCTTTAACGTTACCAGTCCTGGTTCTATAACAGTTGGAAACAACGACTTATAGAATCAAGGTAAACAAGCCACCATGAGCCCTCATGTGTCTCTCCTCAAGTAGCTCAATCTCCCTGGCGAAATACAGTTCCCTATATGCTCCCTCCAGTCCTGCAGCAGCCAATCATTTAATTGATTGGGATACTACTAAGCAGTGGTTCTTGAGGTGAAACCTGTTTTATGTTTTCATGTTAATCATAAATTACATTTATTTTCATATTGTCCATTTAAACTGGGATATACATTTCCTACCCAAATGAGTAAGAAAAAGTGAGAAAAGGCTGTGAGTTTTCCTTAATGCATGGTACTTTATCAGAAAGCTTTCTTTGACCGTCTAAGTTCATATTCCCCAAATGTTGCTATAAATATATCGCATTTACTGGTGTTTTAAGTTCTGTTATGTTTGACATACCGTTTTGTTCTACTGTTGTCGCATAGATATTGTGAAAATAAGTTTGTAGTTTCTCCTAATGAAAATAAACAAATAGATAGAACTTTTAACCAGGTTTGTTTGTAGCCGGGCTGTGTGTGTGTTTAACCAGTAACCTGCTAGAGTATATTGACCTGGAAAGGAAAGTATTTTGTTAGATCTAAAGCGTTGATGTTTATGTGTTCTTCTTGTGCTTTCCAGGGACATCATGATTACCAGCTTCGAGCCATCCATCTTGTATGAAGGTCTTTTCAATGAGGTGCGAGAGATGTGCTCGTTTGAGGATGACCAGCTCTTCACTATGAAGTGGATTGACGAAGAAGGTATTGTACCATAATAAACAAAATATCTAATAACCGTGGTACATGTATATAAAACACAGAGTAGATCATGACACTGCTTCTACTAGAAGAAGCTGACAAATTGTATTCCATTTACACTTGCACTCCGCTTCAAACAATGACCAGTTCTGAGCTTTCCTAAACATAATACATTCAAAGACCAACCTTTCAACTAACGAATAGTTTAGTTGGTCCAATAAAAGGTATCACCTCTCCATCTCTTTGTCTAGTAACTAAAAGACTAACATGTAAATACAGAAATACTCTAAAGCCGGGTTCACACCTGAGAAATCAGTTGCGCAACCCATCTGCTCCCAAAATTTGCATAACTCAGTTGTGGGCAATTGCTGTGTCCACATCTGAGCGATTACTTGCGCAACAAGGTTCCTGCGTCTACAAGTTTCATTTTTTTATGATAACTTTTATGATTTTTTTTTACATTTTTATTCCATCTACAAGGTGAAGTAGTTTTTTTTTTTTACACCTTTTTTTTGTCCCGTGTCTACAAGTTGTATTTATTTTATTTATTTTTTGAAGTGACACTTTTTTTGGTCAGGTTGTAATGTGTCCAGTAATTAACAAGGACGACTTGGCTGTTATTAAAGAAAAAACAAAGCCACGTAAAAGCTGGATGAAACGGTTTAATTTTACCACTGACATTTTTAAAATTAGAGCTTCTTTATGACAGGATAGGCAAGCCGTGTAGTCAGCATTATAAGAACCAATCAGAGTTTGCAAATTGCCACATGATTGCCTATGTCTACAGAAGTCGCTCAGGAGGTTGCTTGGAAAGTAGAGCCCAGCTCTACTTCAAGCAACTGGTTGCAGGGATGTCCACATATAAGCGACTTGGTTGCATGCAACGAAGTTACGGAACTGGTCTCTCACGTGTGGACCCAATTTAAGAAAAGTGTGATGCATTGTATGTGTTGGTCATTATGAATAAGCAGCAACAATTGTATTGGGCTTGTATGTCGCTCTTCGCAGCTAAAGCCATCCCTAACAGCTTTACAAAAGATGCTCCTGAAAAACTAAAATTCAGATAAGCTACATAGTACTAAAAGTGACAAAAAGGCAAACTTAAGAAAATGGGATATCAGAAAAGTTAGATTTAGAAATGTCCAATGAACCAGTCCCTGATGAACAGGGGAGGGGTATTTTAGCGTCTGGATGCACCTTGACTGTGCAGATTAAAAATGATAGTTTCTTGTTTAAAACTACGAATGTTATTATTCTCTTTGCTCCAATGAATGCATTTTCTCGCATACTGTTGATATTTTTAGTCTGTGCTAAGAATAATAGTCTATTAAAAACTATTCCCTATGTTTGCTTACTTCAATAAAAAGGGACAACCACAAAACTAAGCAAATACCCCAGCCTATAGTTCATAATGTAAACACTATAATCTGTTAGTGACTACATTTGTTAGAGCAAACAACTGGTTTAATTTTGTAGGAGGTCAATGTGTTCTTGCAAGCAGAAGGTTGTGAAAAGACAGCCTTCTAGAGTTATTAGGGTTTCTGTGTGTCTAAAGCACGTTTTGCTCACCTATAAAGACCTTTTGTTTCTTAAGCAAATTTGACAGTGAAATGCTAGTGTGTTACAGTATGTTGAGAAAATTAGAGAAACATCAGTAATTAAATACACTGCCATCTTAGATAGCTAGCTAGATAGAAAGTGGAAGATAGCTATAGTAGAACACACGCTTAAAGGGGGGTGGGTAAAATAAGCGTTATAATGTGGGAGCATTATACTAAAGCAAATAAAACACAGTGCTCAACACAATGTTTAATGTGTTTCCTGATTACATTTATTGAACACTGCAACAAATAGCCTGCATATGAAAAAAACAAAAATCAAAGTACTGTATAACTTCAATATTACCGGTAAATGCAAAATCTGTATAGTGATTATACATTTATATAAACGGAATACAACACACAAACTGAATGCAAAGAACAGTACACTGTATTGCCTGCTGTACTAAAATAGTACAAAGTTGTGCATAATACATTTAAAAAAAAAAAAACATATTACCTGCCCTGACTTGCATATGTGCAGAGATCGAGATATCTAATCTGTTACTGCAGTTCTTTTGTTTCTGTGTTGTTGCTTTGATGCGCTGTGCTGAGTAAGTTAGACTTTTTGAATTGAAACAGTAAGCCTCTGAGTTGTCGATGGCACAAATGTTACTGAAGCTGTGTTTTTACTGTTCTTTTTTAAGTAGTCAAAGTAGTTTACATGTTAGTTGA
Organism: Acipenser ruthenus; assembly: GCF_902713425.1. Taxonomy (NCBI): domain Eukaryota; kingdom Metazoa; phylum Chordata; class Actinopteri; order Acipenseriformes; family Acipenseridae; genus Acipenser; species Acipenser ruthenus. Next base: position 12,788,543 of record NC_081200.1, on the reverse strand, counting down.
ATATTTGCCTCCCACCATTCGATATGTAAGTTCTCTGGTTTGCACCTGCCTATATACTTAAGAACAAGATAAATCGAGACTGGTATTCAGTAGGAACATTACAGTGCTATACAATACACAAAGTGTGTGTAAAACTCTGTAGCATGAACTCCTAAGAGACACAGTACCTAAACCATTTTGTTTCACAGGACAAATTGCTCACATATTCTGTAGGTTTGTTATAATGTTGTTCGGTTATATACTCTTTGAACAAATGGTAAGTGGCTGCTTGGGTGTCCTAACCAAGTTTGGAAAGAGGAAGCAGTGCCCTCTTATGGTGACAGACCTGAATAGGTTTAAGCAAGTTGAAGGCTTGTGTGTGCATATGTACAGTTGCCAGTGTCTCTTGTTTCTAGGACAAATGCAAATATATATATATTTTTTGATTCCAGGTGACCCTTGTACTGTCTCTTCTCAGTTGGAGTTGGAAGAAGCTCTCCGGCTTTATGAACTGAACAAAGATTCAGAACTGATTATCCATGGTAAGTATAAAAACGATAAAAATGGGGTTGTAATATACAATCACTCCAGGCTCTTAAAAAAAATATATATATTGACTGTAATTCTTTATTTGAATTGGATATTCTGGAAACAATTTATAGATCAACAGTACAAGTGAAATGTAAACTCTAACACTGAATTTTTATTTTGCTTTGTAAGAAGTGTATGAATACTATGTCTTATGTAGCCGGTATTGTGTCCAATTCAAATAGAGCATTACCAATTGACTTTGAGAGGAAAACGAGTAGTTGTCAGTGATTGTGGCTCCTTTGATCCACAGTTTTCTCATGAATCCACAATTGTGTTCTTTTTCACGAAGCAGCAGTTTTCAGTTGAATTGGAAAGTTGATTGATTTAAAAGCTCAAGGAGTGACGTTCTATAAATTTAAATAAGGTTCCATACTGAGTGGAGAAATGCATCGATAGCCCTAACATTTTGTTGATTTGTGTTTAACGTTTCTCTCGCCTGCGCACATTCATTTATAGTGAGAAAAGGTTGATCCACGGTAGTACCTTGATGTGAACATTATTAAAACGACGTGTGCTACAATTTACCTAATTTTATAGCAGTCTGAAGAAAGTCTCCACAAAAAATGGATCTGCATAGTTTTATTTTAAAAGGAAACTACAGAATTAAATTGCACTTCAAAAGTAAGCAGCAAATATATTACTGCATGTTCTGTATCTCTTATCTGAGAGCAAAGTCCAACTGTTTTCAGACCCCTTTCACATTTTGGGGTTCTTTTCCACTGCTTCTCATTTAGTGTGCTAGTTAGCTGGGTTTTAAGACTAATTTAAGCTATACTGTGATCCATTCATTTATTCAGTGTTCTTTAATGAGTCTCTTCCCAAGGGAATTAAGAATTTATATTTAATTCATCTACTGTGTCAGGTCCTCCAAATGACTTCTCTGTGTGGTCCTATGTAAGGGTTTTATAAGGATCCAGTTCTTTAAAATCACCTAAGAGAGAGTCCTCTTGTTTTAGAGGTCTGTTAGGAGTCCAGTAGTATGTGTAACTAAATTGTCTTTAATTCAGGTGCAGTTGAAATTTCACAGTCTGACCATATCCACCGCTAACGAGCTAGAAGAATTCCAATTTCTGTTTGCGATTCTGTAACCTCAGAAAACTGACACAATACTTAGTGAAAGTCACATGTTCTTCACCGCCCTAGTCATACACCAAACCATAACTTCCCTTTCATCTCTTACAAACCATAGTTTCAGTGCAGGTGAAGACAATTTCAGTAAACGTAGGTGGCTTTAGTTAGTCATTCTTTGCTCTGCATTCACTGGAATTATGATTAGTAATCCATCCATAAACTTGAGCAAACAAGTAAAAAATGTTCCAAAGTTGACTAAGAACGCCCCTTAACCTTTTAAAATGTGTGTGAATTTTTCTCCCTTTAGAAAATAGATGATCTTTACAGACTAAACAATTATGTAATATTGCTCTGCAATAAAGCAATTTGCTTCCATGCCAAAATACTTTCCTGTAGTAACTAATCGCAGAGTTGCATGGGACAGACCAGGCTGACACCTAGTATCGTGCATTTGGTGGAAATATAGTTGTGTTTGTGAATTAAGATTCTTTACTTAGTTTTCAGTGGGTGAGCCCTGTTTGTATCCAGATCTGTCTAAAATGCACATTATCCCTTTACACTTGAGTGCAACACCTTTTGTAAGTATCTTAAAGATAAGTCACTTCTAATCCCTTGTAAAAAAACATTTGATTTTGCGAATTTAGTGATGTATTCAATTGTCTCATCTATCCAGCACGTCTGATAGATTAGGTGACTCATCATCAACAAAACAAAATAGTAACGAGGAGGGAATCAGATGCGAGTTCCCTAACCTTAACATGTATATGGCCTCAGAAATTGGTTTACATATCTAACAGGTGAGGAAGCAAGCACAGCAGCTGTTTTGTGCTTCTTAGTACTCCTACATAGAATGAAGAATGTCATTGAGATGTGGAGCAATGTCCAGTTTACTAATCCTACTTTTCTAATGAAATGTGCATCTAATGAAACAGCATGAAATGAACTTCCCAGGTTATTCCTTGATTATGAAAACTAGTGGGGACTACATTTCAGTTTAACCAGGGGCTGGTAGTGTGTTTTCTCTGTTTTAAATTCTCATTATCTCTTCATTGATTTTTGTTATACTACTTCTATAGTATAACATGGCTTTTTTATTGCACTTCAGTGGTCTTCTGCATGTTTTTGATTCTAATGCATTCACAAATGTACTTCACAGCCATAATATTATTAGGACTTGAGTAATAGAGGAGAACAGGACACAGACATTAAAAACATGCTGCTTTAAATACAAGGGTGGAAACTGTGTCGTGCAGTCGATTTGGAGGTTAGGAATTGTGATCTTCATCACCCACCCGAGCAGATAACCTGTGGCCAAAGGCATGAGGTCTAGTGGGGTGAGGTTTAAGTAGGGTTAGGTTGCCAGGTCTAGTAATAAGAGCTTGAGATTGATGGAAACCAGCCTAGTAATGTAGGTAGGAGGCAAGCCCTTGGCCTGTATTGAAAATTCAAGCATCTACAGATTGGTTACAGGATGGTAATTAACATTGCTTGGCCAAGATATGTTGTGGCGGAGTGTCCCGCCCCTATTTATTATTATTTGTATTTTTGTTTGCGGCGCGGGTAAAAGCGCCGCGTCTTTTGTTATTATATTTAAAAACCCCGTGAGGATGCATGGCTGATCAGCTACTGATTATTTAACTAGCTGACAGTCATGCATCCTTACCAAACGCGTGCAGACTCTGGCCGAGGGATAATAAGATAATTACCAACTAGTTAATCCCTCGGCCAGAGTATATAAACCAGCAGCACTCTGCACTCGGGGTTGAGAGTGTAGAGGAGAGTACGGGAGAACGGAGAGAGAAAATAACATTTAAAAAAACAATTGCTAAAACGTGCTGGATTAGCCAGCACGACACTTACTTGTTTGTTTGTTTATTCGTTTGGCCCTCGCGCCTTTTTGTTTTGTGTTTTTGTTTAATATTTTGTTTTGTTTATTAAATACGCTGAGTGCACTAACACTCAGCTTCAACTGCCCATCCACTGTTTGGTTTGAGTTACTTCCTGGTCCGTGACGTCATCCACATCACCACTGCGAGCCAGCCTGCCACATATGGTGTCCTGCGTGGGACAAACAACGCCTCCAACAGCCGGACCAGGATTGAAAAGTGCGTTTTTTTTTTTGTTTGTTCGTTTTTTTTTTCAAATTAAAAATGGGGAAAAGTAGCCGGAGGAGAAAGCAGCAGCAGCAGCAACAACAGCAGCAGGAGGCGCAGCAACATCAGCCTTACCTTGCCACACTGGATATCTGCCTCACCTGCCTGAAGGGTGAGGAGTGGTGCTTCGCGGTTGGTGAGGTTGGGCACGTGGCACCAGACCAACCCCCTCCATGGCAGGAGAAAGAGGAGCCAGAGCGTCCAGTGAGGGAGGACCTGCATCCTCCAAAGAGGACGAATGCACTCTCCTCTGAGGGAGTCTGGGACTGGCTGGTGGAGCCGGGGAGGGATTATGAGGAAGCCCTCCCTGCAGTGATCAACCTCCTGTGGGCAAGAGATGGGGAGCGCTGGGAGGCCTGGGAACAGCAACACCACCCAGCTTCCCTCCCAGACATCGCAGCCATGGTGTTCAACTACCTGGCTGCGGATATGGGAGAGACCCTGCTGCTGCCGTCTCCAGCGCCAGAGGGAGAGGAGCCATCGCTGCCGTCTCCAGCGCCAGAGGGAGAGGAGCCATCGCTGCCGTCTCCAGCGCCAGAGGGAGAGGAGCCATCGCTGCCGTCTCCAGCGCCAGAGGGAGAGGAGCCATCGCTGCCGTCTCCAGCGCCAGAGGGAGAGGAGCCATCGCTGCCGTCTCCAGCGCCAGAGGGAGAGGAGCCATCGCTGCCGTCTCCAGCATCAGAGGGAGAGGAGCCATCGCTGCCGTCTCCAGCGCCAGAGGGAGAGGAGCCATCGCTGCCGTCTCCAGCGCCAGAGGGAGAGGAGCCATCGCTGCCGTCTCCAGCGCCAGAGGGAGAGGAGCCATCGCTGCCGTCTCCAGCGCCAGAGGGAGAGGAGCCATCGCTGCCGTCTCCAGCATCAGAGGGAGAGGAGCCATCGCTACCGTCTCCAGCATCAGAGGGAGAGGAGCCATCGCTACCGTCTCCAGCATCAGAGGGAGAGGAGCCATCGCTGCCATCTCCAGCATCAGAGGGAGAGGAGCCATCGCTACCGTCTCCAGCATCAGAGGGAGAGGAGCCATCGCTACTGTCTCCACCAGCAGAGGGAGAATGCCTGCTGGTTTCGCCTCCACAGCCTGGGGAGGAGCCCGAACGTCCTACGCCCGAGTGGGAGGAGCCCGAACGTCCTACGCCCGAGTGGGAGGAGCCCGAACGTCCTACGCCCGAGTGGGAGGAGCCCGAACGTCCTACGCCCGAGTGGGAGGAGCCCGAACGTCCTACGCCCAAGAGGGGGGAGTCGGTGCGTCCACAGCCCAAGAGGGAGGAGTCGGTGCGTCCACAGCCCAAGAGGGAGGAGTCGGTGCGTCCACAGCCCAAAGAGGGGGGAGTCGGTGCGTCCATAGCCCAAGAGGTGGAAGTCTGCGCTTCCACAGCCGTAGGACCCAAGCTGCAGTCCCAAGAGCCAGAAGGGGAGGAGTTACAGGCTCAACCCCCTGAATTTTTCTGGGGGGGAGAAGGGCAGGATGCTGGTGTTCCCCAGCAGCCTCTATTTATGCTGCTGAAGGGAGCACGGCACACACCAGCCCAGCCGCCACAGCAGAGGGAGCCAGCACCGCCACAGCCTCCCTCTGAGTGGCCAGCATCCGCCCCATCGCCTCTGCCTCCACCACCACCAGGAGCAGAGCAGCAGGAGCTGCCTCTGTCTCCACCACCACCAGGAGCAGGGCAGCAGGAGCTGCTTCTGTCTCCACCATCACCAGGAGCAGAGCAGCAAGAGCTGCCTCTGCCTCCGCCACCTCCACCAGCAGAGGGTGAATGCCTGCTGGTTCCACATCCACCGTCGTGGGAGGACTGCTTGCCCCTCCCACCTCCACCAGCAGAGGGTGAATGCCTGCTGGTTCCGCCTCCACCGTCGTGGGAGGACTGCTTGCCCCTCCCACCTCCACCAGCAGAGGATGAATGCCTGCTGGTTCTGCCTCAACCGTCGTGGGAGGACTGCTTGCCCCTCCCACCTCCACCAGCAGAGGATGAATACCTGCTGGTTCCGCCTCAGCCGCCGTGGGAGGACTGCTTGCCACTCCCAGCTCCACCAGCAGAGGGTGAATACCTGCTGGTTCCGTCTCAGCCGCTGTGGGAGGACTGCTTTCCCCTCCCACCTCCACCAGCAGAGGGTGAATACCTGCTGGTTCCACATCCACCGTCATGGGAAGGACTGCTCCTGCCCTGCCTCGCACCACCCAGGGATGCCTGCCTCGCATCGCCTGGGGCTGCCTGTTCCACATCGCCTGGGGTCGCCAGGGATCCTGCTTCGCCTGGGGTCGCCAGGGATCCTGCTTCGCCTGGGGTCGCCAGGGATCCTGCTTCGCCTGGGGTCGCCAGGGATCCTGCTTCGCCTGGGGTCGCCAGGGATCCTGCTTCGCCTGGGGTCGCCAGGGATCCTGCTTTGCCTGGGGTCGCCAGGGATCCTGCTTCGCCTGGGGTCACTACACTGTGGTCGGAGCCCCACGGAGGGGAGCTGCCGGCCATGAAGAAAGGGGGGGAGGTCAGGAGACCAGCTCCCCCAGCCGCACTTTCGCGGCCGGAGATCATGTGGTCAGAGCCCCACGAAGGGGAGCTGCCAGCCATGGAAAAGGGGGGGGAGGTCAGGAGACCAGCTTCCCCAGCCGCACTTTCGCGGCAGGAAATACTGTGGCTGGAGCCCCGTGAAGGGCAGCTGTCAGCCATGAAGAAGGGGGGGGAGGTCAGGAGACCAGCTTCCCCCGCAGCAATTTCGCTGCAGGAGAAAGGGTGGCCAGAGCCCCACGGAGGGGAGCTGTCGGCCATGAAGAAGGGGGGGCAGGTCTGGAGACCACCCCCAAAAATTTTTTGGCCAGAGGAGCTGGCCGGTGCGCGGGCCATTGGAACACTACGGCTGTTTGGGTGGGAGGAGGACATCCCACCGTGGCCGCCACCTTTGGCCCGTTGCTGCCCCTGTTCCTGCGCCGGGACTGCTGACCGGGACTTTGGGGACTAAGGGGGGAGGTGGCCGAAAAGGCCATGTGTGCTGCGCACAAGGGGGGGCATGTGTGGCGGAGTGTCCCGCCCCTATTTATTATTATTTGTATTTTTGTTTGCGGCGCGGGTAAAAGCGCCGCGTCTTTTGTTATTATATTTAAAAACCCCGTGAGGATGCATGGCTGATCAGCTACTGATTATTTAACTAGCTGACAGTCATGCATCCTTACCAAACGCGTGCAGACTCTGGCCGAGGGATAATAAGATAATTACCAACTAGTTAATCCCTCGGCCAGAGTATATAAACCAGCAGCACTCTGCACTCGGGGTTGAGAGTGTAGAGGAGAGTACGGGAGAACGGAGAGAGAAAATAACATTTAAAAAAACAATTGCTAAAACGTGCTGGATTAGCCAGCACGACACTTACTTGTTTGTTTGTTTATTCGTTTGGCCCTCGCGCCTTTTTGTTTTGTGTTTTTGTTTAATATTTTGTTTTGTTTATTAAATACGCTGAGTGCACTAACACTCAGCTTCAACTGCCCATCCACTGTTTGGTTTGAGTTACTTCCTGGTCCGTGACGTCATCCACATCACCACTGCGAGCCAGCCTGCCACATATGTATTGTGGACAAAGCAGAGAAAAATGATTTAGTAAATAGAGTCTTTAGTAAATAGTCCACTCATTCAAAAAAAGGGCCATGAGTGTTCAGATATTTCATTTGTAAATATTTTATTTTCCCTCTATAAAGTTGAATACTCTTAACTGCAACACCTATATAGTATAACATATACATTTGCATTTGCAAATAAACATTATGCATTCAGATATATGCTGGGAACCTGTCTGCCCCACTTTCCAAGGAATTTCAGACTTCGTAATCCTTAGTTTTAAGACTCTCCACTGTAGTGTGCATCTTGCCAATATGCGCTAAACCATTAATAAACCAGAGGTGTGTTCTTTTCTTTTTAGTACTTCCGTGTGTGCCTGAAAAACCTGGAATGCCCTGTCCTGGAGAAGACAGTAAGTCTAGATATTTACTTTATGTAGTAAATATAATACTGTATAGATGGTACTGTCATTTTTGTTTTATTCATAGTACAGAATTGATAAATGACTGTCAAATATATCATGTAAAGGAAACCAATCCATAAATAGATCCCATTCTACTGTACAGAAGATAAGTGCTTTTCTCCTTTCTTAAATAAGTAATTTGGGGTACTGGTTTTATTTTACTCACAAGAGATTTAGTTTTTTACTGTAATATGATATGCATTTTGAAGTCTACTTTTGTTTTCTAGCGAATTCACCAAATTAAAACATTGAAATGAATATTTGAACATGAAAAAGCCATAATTGGCCCAGCACTAGTAAACAAAAAAACTAACAAAAAAATTATGATTTTTTTTTTTTACCCGATCAGAAGGCAGCCCAATACAATTGAGTGCTTGTTATATAGTTCATATATACATTTACAGCAATGGCTAAAAGTTTTGCATCACCCTAGAATGATCTAATTTTGCTTTGTGAAGTCAAATGAAATCTGCTGAATAATGTTCTGTTAACATATCTTTTCAAAGTGATCAAAAGGTACCAATTAGAAATGGGAAGTGATTTAAACTACAGTGGTTTGCAGAAGTATTCACCCCCCTGCAAAGTTTTCACATTTTGTTGGCACCTGAGCGTACTCCACAACGCTTTCAAATGAGACTTTACATGTAGAATCTACACAAACTACTCCACATTGATAAAGTTAAAAAATGCATATAGAATATAAATAAGTAAGATTTACAGGGAAAAACAGATGAATCTCAGGTGCATAAGTATTCAACCCCTTTGCTACTGCAGCCCTAAAATCAGCTCAGGTGCAAATATTTTGTTTGAAAGGTCACAAAATTAGTGAAATGGTTTCAGCCTGTGTGTACTCAGTGGTTTAACTTGTAGATCATTTCCCTCAGGTATATAAAGACTTTCAATCTGCAACTCTCATAGTGATCCAACAAAGCAACCATGAAGACCAAGGAGCTTTCAAAACAAGTCAGGAATAAAGTGGTAGAGAGGCACAGAGCAGGAGAATGGTACAAGAAAATTTCAAAGTTGCTGATTATCCCTCTCAGCACAGTGAAGTCCATCATTAAGAAATGGAAGATGCATCATACTACCCAGACACTACCCAGATTAGGTCGCCCTCCCAAACTGAGCAGCTTGGCAATCAGTAAACTGGTTTGGGATGTCACTCTGAAGCCAACAATGACCTTGAGACATCTGCAGAGTTCTGTGCCTGAGATGGGAGTCAGTGTTCACGCATCAACAATAAGCCTTTCCCTACACAAAGCTGGCCTGTATGGACGGGTGGAAAGAAAGAAGCCATTACTCAAAAAGCCTCATCTTAAAGCACGTAAGGAGTTTGCGAAAAAGCATGTAGATGATACTGCAGACATGTGGAAAAAGGTTTTGTGGTCAGACGAGACAAAAATTGAACTTTTCAGTCTAAATTCCAAGCCCAACACTGCACATCAACCAGTCAACACCATCCCAACTGTCAAGCATGGTGGTGGCAGCATCATGTTATGGAGATGCTTGTCTTCAGCAGGGACTGGGAAGCTTGTCAGGATAGAGGGGAGAATGGATGGTGCAATGTACAGGCGAATCCTTGAGGAAAGCCTGTTTGAGTCAGCCAAGACTCTGAAACTGAGGAGGAAATTCACATTTCAGCAGGACAATGACCCGAAGCACTAAGCCAAAGCCACACTGGAGTGGTTGAACAAGAAGAGAATTAATGTTCTTGAGTGGCCCAGTCAAAGTCCTGACGTGAATCCAAACGAAAATTTATGGTGAGACTTGAAGTTTGCAGTACGTCGACGATCCCCAACAAACTTATCAGAACTGGAGCAATTTTCCCATAAAGAGTGGTAAAAAATGTCACCATCCTGCTGTGCAAAGCTAGTAGAGACCAAAAAGACTCAAAGCAGTAATTGCTGCAAAAGGTGCTTCTACCAAGTACTGACTTAAGGGGCTGAATAATTGTGCAACCAGAATTTCATTTTGTACATTTTCTTTGCAAGTTTTGCTGACATGTAACCTCCTCCTCATGTAACAGTGTTTAGTTTAACCACTACAGCTTTGAATAAAAAAAGTTCGTTTAAATAGCTGTGCATAAATTATTTGTAATAATTCAACAAAATGTGACATTATTGGTAGGGGGTGAATACTTCTGCAAACCACTGTATATAAGCATGATTTTTACATAGATTTTGTAACTTCAGAGCAAGCCATGGGGAAGAGCCATACCTCATCGGAAACACACTCGGCCACCATTGCAATTCATAAGGAAGGTTTTAGCAGTCGTCAGATAGTCAACAGAGGTTATGCCAGCCAAAGCACAGTATCTAGGATCATCCAGAAATATAAGAAGACTGGAAGCTGTAAAGCTGAGGTCTGGATGCCCAAAAGTCAGCCCTGCTGGCCAGGATCGCCACCTATGCTGTTCAAGAGAGACAGGATGGCCAGTAGTGTCCACTTGCTGCGGCAATGGAAAGAAGTTGAGCAACAAAAATATCAGAGATCACCTGAACTTTCTGTCGCACATACAAACACTGGGCCAAAGTCATTTTCTCTGACGAGTCTCACTTCAGCTGTTTTGGAAACAGAGGTGGATTAAGAGTTAGAAGACTCTAAGGAGAAAGATACATGTCTGAGTGTACCGTCCCAACGATGAAGCATCCTGAAACTGTCCATATCTGGGGAAGCTTTTCTGCCAAAAGCACAAGATCCCTACACGTTTTACCCAAGGGGTGATCTATGAACAAGGACTGGTACCTGAAAACACTCCCAAGACCACCTTCCTACAGCTCAGAACTATTTTCTCAATGAGGATTTCAACTTCCAAGATGACCAAGTCCCTTTCCACTGAGCTAAACAAGTGAAGAAATGGTTAGAAGACAAAAGCATCACGCCACTGCAATTTCAACCTGGAAATTCACCAGATCTCGATCCTAATGGGAATGTTTGGGGTCTGATAGGACAGGAAATCGGGAAAATTTAACCATGCAACAGAAATGAACTGGAATCAAGTGTAAAGGCTGCACAGAGGAATCTAAAGATAACTCGACCCTTTAGCGCCTCATTGAGTCCATGCCTGAGTGGATTAAGGAAAGTCTTAAAACACAATGGAATGCTCTGCAAATACTAAGTACTACTATTATGGCTTCTGGTAGTATTCCGCAATATCATTTTATAGTTTATTTGATGTTAAATACAAGATCTAAATTATGTTTGTATTATTATTTATATATTTATTTATTTAATTGTCTTAATCCTAAAATTCTAGGGTGATGCAAAACTAAAATCCATAGCTGTTTGTATATGTGTGTGTGTATTTTATTTATTTATTTATTTTATTTATTTATTGAATCAGGCACTGAGAACTACTTGTGGACGTATTCTCTGATCAATACATTAATTGGTTATTATGACCAATACATTTATTATGTCGAGCAACCCCAAATCAGTGATGCAAAATGTAACCAACCATCTTTTATCCACAGAATCCATCTACCGCAGGGGGGCCCGTCGTTGGAGGAAGCTGTACTATGCAAAGGGACACACCTTCCAGGCAAAGAGGTTTAACAGGGTGAGGGTTTTATCAATCATATTCTGGACGATGATTGTCTTTTGTTTGTTGCACAATTGATGGTGTTTGTGAATCCCAAATGTTCTTATCCGAGGTCTACATTTGAGATACGTGTTTTTGTGACGTAGCTTTTGTTTCTTTGTGGCTCAGCGGGCACACTGTGCCATTTGTACAGACCGGATCTGGGGACTGGGGCGCCAGGGATACAAGTGCATTAACTGCAAGCTCCTGGTCCACAAGAAGTGTCACAAACTGGTCACCATAGAATGTGGAAGACATGTTATACAGGTACGTACATGTGCGTTTCAACGGCTACTCACTAAAGTATGACCTAAATGGTGCCACCCTTTAACTCCTTATGAATCCAGATGTTGCCTTTTGCAAGTCAACACCCTGAAACTCTGAAAGTGAGACCAGCAACCAAGTCATTTGTGTTACTGTAGTTAGACAGCCCTGCTTCTAATACTGCTTCTGTATACGTTCAAAACTCTTCTGGTATTGTCAAGAGCAACTTGGTATGAGTATGAAATGTTAGTTACCTAATAACTAATACATTCTTCTTTTTATAAATAAGTGATTCTAAACAACAAGAGTACATTAGTTAAGCTAACTCTGATATTTCAAACACATGTCAGATTGCTCTGTAATGCCTAGGTAATGTCACTTTTTAATTTTCGACTTAATGTTTTCAGGATCCTTCGGAGCCTATGGGTTCATCTTCAACACATGCTGATGATTTACTACCAGGTAATGGATTAAATTAGTTATCGGGCAATGATATTGAAATTATATTAATGTTAATGACTAGACTGGGGTGAGATTTGCAGATGCCGTGCAATTAATGCTCTGTTGCATCTTTGTGACCTCAAGATCATATTTTTAGCACCGGTATGTGAAAAGACTTTGTGAGACTATGAAACGAGATCTGTTAGATCCAAGCCTGATTTAAAATGATAGACCTCACTGCATGAAAACCAATATACAGCCATAATAGGTGTACTGTCTGAATATCTAACTGTCTGGTTATCTAATGGTTTGTCAGACTGATGCCCAATTACCTTGTTTTTTTTATATAAAATATGCAATGCTTCATTTGTATTTGTCCAACCTAGTATTCACTTTACACTTTGCAGTTATTTCTTACAAATCTTCAAGTCATGATGAAAATTTGGACCATGTCGGGGAAGAAAAGGAGGTAAGATAACTGGATTAGACTCTAACTATATTGAAATATTATAGAATATAGAATTGGTTAGTGTCACAATATCATACGACTGAATTCCCTGTGGAACATCGGTCCTAATTTTTCCTGTTGTGACTTCCGCTTCTGGGCTCTCGTCACTGTAAACTAAGAAATCCTAAAAGAAACTAAAATTCAATGACAAACCTTTCAACTAAATTCTTTTTCAAGGAATTCCTTCCTTGCTGGTGCTTGCATCATCTATAAAACTGACACATTTTAAATGCCAATTGCTATGATGGCAGCATAGTTAAACAATTACCACCAGAACAATTAGTGTTCTCTCTGGAACATGAAAAATAAATGAGAGAATAATGTTCTCAGCACAAAGGCACGAGAGCTAATTTCTCTGGTATTGTCCTCCGCTTTCTATAAACTTGTTTTTGAAGCTTAAATCCAGGACGGTTCAGTAGCATTGTGATTCAAATATAAGACCAAGTAGATAAATCGTTCCTTCTCTAAGATTTGAGCATTTCTTGCCTACTTTGTTTAGTTTTTGCTGTTGGAAAATAATTGTATTGATTCCCATTACAGAAGTCAATAAAATATATTAATGTTTCTTAATGCCATTAACTTTAGCAGTCTAAGAGGCTAAGTCTGCATATTTGTAGACTCATTATGTGAAAATAAAATAATGAGAAACAGATCATTTTGACTAGGTATTTTTATAAACTAAGCCAAAGCTGCCCTTAAATGAAATGTTACTTGCTTAACAAGCAATCGATTTGGATAACACCAGATTAGTTGTTTCTATATGGTGACATTATCGATTCATAAAGGGCTAATTTGTCTGTTTTCTTTTCCCGTGGCAGGCTATGAGCAGTAGAGAAAGGGGCAGAGCTCCTTCCAGTTTAGGACTGGCGGACTTTGATTTAATCCGTGTCATTGGCAGAGGCAGCTATGCCAAAGTGCTGCTGGTCCGTTTAAAGAAAACAGAACGCATCTACGCCATGAAAGTGGTGAAGAAGGAGCTTGTGAATGACGACGAGGTAACACTTTGTACACATGAAATATTCAGCATTTTCTTTCATTATGTATTTAAGTGACTAAGAGTCCCCTATTGATCCACAGAGCAGAGACACTGTATCACTTTACTGCCCCATTCTCGTGGGACAAAAGGGTTGTTGGTCTCCGTGCCCATCTAATCTTTCTCCTCGGAGACCTGCCATTTAGGGCTGTTTTTGGCGAAGAAATGCTCAATTACTACTACACATGGGTAATTTCAGCTCAAGTGGACCAACGGGTTACTTGACCTGATATTTATATTTTGGTGAAAAGCTTATAAAATGAGTTTTGTCTATCCTCCTAAACTTAAAAAAACAAATTCTTAAATGCACATTTTACCACCTTTTGAATGTATACAACACCCATCCAATCTCAATCACAGGTGTTTTTTTTTATTTCATTTTTGTTTATTATCAACCACAAATGGAGGAAAAACCTACCACTATAGTTGCCACTATAGTGTTCTTTTTACATAGGGTGTTTTGTTTAATATTTGTGTGTGTTGCTAGTTGGAATGATAAATCATAGGTATAGAAGTAGAAAACCACCTAACTTATTTCACACTTGTGCAGCAGTACATGCAATATAATGCGCGTCATCATGATTGGTTGGTGGGCCAAAAACAACTAAATGGCAATTGTCCTTTTGACCATTCCACAAGGAAATTCACTGAGACCACCCAGACTTATTCCACGGATCCTGTTGCCCTGAGCCTTCAGCACGCTTCCCTTTTGAAGCCTAATTGATTTCATGGTCTTGTCTTTCTTGTCTCCAAGGATATTGATTGGGTGCAGACAGAGAAACACGTTTTCGAGCAAGCATCAAACCACCCATTCCTTGTGGGATTGCATTCCTGTTTCCAGACAGAGAGCAGGTGGGGATTCTCACTGAGCTAAAAATAACACCTTGGAGAATATATTTATATTTATATTTTTATTTTTATTTAAGCAGGGTGTCTCTGATTTTATTCACAATCCGGTCAAATGTTGAACCTTTTCATCCAGTAAGTAGTCCTGCGGACCAGCAGTTTGAAATTAAGTTGCCAAGATATTGATTGATTGATTGATTGATTGATTGATTAGTGTAGCTGTAACAAAATCAATCAGTTACTCAAATCCTTTATTTAACAACGTACGGCCAGCTGAGAACAGGTTCTCATTTACAGAGGTGACCTGGGGAACTGAAGACTTGTTAAGTGAAGATGGAATTAAAGCAGGCTTGAGGTTTATTGACCTGTCTTGGGATGAACCATGACACCAGGGTTAACACCCCTGCTGTTCTTTAAAAGAATGCAGGGGGTTTCCTACTGTCCACATTGTAGGTTAACTAGATACACCTGTATTAAGTGCCCAATACCACTGCAGCCACTGATTTACCTTGGCGGTCACCTATCCAAATACTGACCATACACATCCTAGCAAGATCAGGTCCAAGCTAGTATGGAGGTAGGTAGCTTCCTGAGAATGTGTTTGCAAGGAACCCCATACAGATTCTGCTGTATAATGATGAGAATTGTTTCACCTCCAAATCGCTCAAGGTTCACCTGAAGATAACTGTTTTGTCCAGGGTTTGGGATGGCATGTTATGGGTTTTGTCTTTTTATGCAATTTAACCCTTGATTCTAAATGTTAATGTGCTACATACTAATAGGGGCACAGTGTTCACAGTTAAATGAGTATTGTATGGGTTTCCTAATTTATTTTCTTGTGTTTTAAAGATGACCTGTTTTTTAAAATACTTTTCTTCCTTTATTGCTATTTAGATTGTTTTTTGTCATTGAATATGTCAATGGTGGAGATTTGATGTTTCACATGCAGCGGCAGAGAAAACTTCCAGAAGAGCACGCCAGGTATGAATGACGTACCTCTATTACATGCCAAGAATATTTTACACAGATCACACACTTCATGAAGTTATACTTTTCAACTGGTTGGGAATGTATTGCTCTGTCAACAGGGATATACAGTTCTCCCTCGCTATAAGGCTCTCGATTTTATAATGTGCCTCGGATATAAAGCTCCTACATCATGTCCCCCAATTCCCTATACTAGTGATTCATTCAGTATTTCTACAGTAAATACAGTACTGGTGTTCAAACTGTAAACAACTTGTCAGTCTAACTGCCGTTTCTGTCTCTGCCTTTTGATAAAGTATCTGAACTGAATAAAAGCTGCGCTGGCACTTTATAGCACAGACATCTTATTCAGCTTTCCTAATGTATTTACTTTTTTGTTGTGAGAGGAGCTGTAGCTTTCTCCGGGAGACGAGATGCTTCAGCTTCGCTTCAGCCCCACTCCGGCAGCCGAACCTGGGGAGAGCCCATTCCCTCTTCCCCTCTCCCAACCCGCTCTCCATCTCGCGCTTGTTTTGCTTCAAACTGAATTCCCAACCACCGTTTAGCCAGACTATTTATAGTTTAAAAACTGCTAATTAAAATGATCCACGAGTGGGAATGTTAATATAATGTTGATAACATGGTGCTTTATGCATGGTCAATTCACGGAAAGTTATATTTGCTTCACTATATGTGAATTATAGAGAGGGAGTTGTTTTATTTTGTAGTCAGATGTGTGTTATGTGTCCCGCGGTACTCCCCTATTTATAATCCTCTTTGGTTATAATGCTCATATTGTGTGTCCCCCGAGACCCGCGTTATAGCAAGGGAGCACTGTATTGAAAGCGGAAGAGCATACTTCTGTGTATGTGTCACACATCTTTACATACATGTAGACTTATCCAGTTGTGATGAAATTTGGTTAGGACATTCTTTAGCACAAATTGAGTGTCAGAACAGTGGGACATAAGGAGGAACCTGTCTGCGAGCCTGTCCATTCATATAACACACTTACATTTTGTACATGTACGTACGATACATGTAGGTCATAGTGCTCTGTATTAATACTGATAAATCCGGTTTGGGGATTTACTGCCATGGTGGTTAACTGTATTGCCACAAATTATTGCAATTCAAGTAACAGATATTACAATCTACCAGCAGCAGAAGATACATTAAATGCCAAGCTAGATGAAGATGTCTTTACAGTTTTATAGTTAGTGCACTGGTTGAAAAATCACTTTTTTATTTTTGCTCTAAATGGGACAGATGTAAAGAATAACCTGTGCAGATTTACTGTGATAAATAAATAATGGGTTTATTGCTCCTCCAGGTTTTACTCTGCGGAAATCAGCTTGGCATTAAACTACCTTCATGAACATGGGATCATATACAGAGATCTGAAACTGGACAACGTCTTGCTTGAGTCAGAGGGACACATTAAACTCACTGATTACGGGATGTGTAAGGTGTGTGAACAGTGCTTTTGTGAACAAAGTGTTTCCAAGGTTTCCTGATGACCATTCAGATAACATCCACTATGCCACAAGACTCTTATTAAAGGAGTAACAACAAAAGGAAGTGGCAGTTTTGTGGCAGGGTCAAGGGGCTTCATCTGATTCAAAGTGAAAATAAATTCAGAAAAACAATTAGGGATTTGTAAGAAAGTTGTTTCTCTAAAGCAAAGGAAGACATGGTTATTAACCCTTTTCGGTTGTCCTGCAGACTTCTGAACATATTTGCTTTATGCACTTTAGAATATTTACAGTGTTAAATTTGACCCAGGTAAAACATTTAATTATGGATGTTAAAGTGTTCACTTTGGTCTCTAGCGTATTATAGAAAAGATGGAGTGATTGTAGCCTATTTTCTATACTACTTTTAGAAATTGTAGTTTTGTATTGCCTTTTATTCAGTTATTTAGCTCTTAGCCCTCAGAACATTCTTTATTCAAACGCGAATGCTGTTCATCTTTTTCAACACTGCAGATCAGGAAAGATAACTGAAAACAGCAGACCCCTCTATTAGGATAGTAACGATAACCCTGATATATTAATGTGTCAGAAAACACTTTTGAAGTCAATTTTAAAAATAGACCATTATAAACTGAAAATGCGGTCACAACATAGCCGGGGGCGGGGGGCGTCCCTGATTCTGTATTTGCTCTCTGTGCCAAGCCGTTCTCCCTGATGAGAAATGCTCATTGATCTTCTCTTTCAGGAAGGCTTGCGTCCTGGGGACACCACCAGCACATTCTGTGGTACTCCCAACTACATCGCCCCGGAAATCCTGCGAGGAGAAGATTATGGTAATAACTTGAAGCTGGCTTTTAATGAACTATTTAACTAATGTAGGATAATGTACAACGTGCATGCTGCTGTGGTAACTGTGGTGTAACTATAAAGGATAGAGGATGTGTTGTGTATTTTGTAAGGGGAGGCTACAATAGCTAAGCTTTTAGCTGACTATGTTAGAGCATACCTGCTTCTGTGTACTTACTGTTGATAATTCAGATTTTTTTTTTTTTTGTGTGTGTGTTGGACAGGTTTCAGTGTAGATTGGTGGGCGCTGGGAGTTTTGATGTTTGAAATGATGGCAGGAAGGTCCCCCTTTGACATAGTGGGAAGCTCTGACAACCCTGATCAGAATACAGAGGATTATCTATTCCAAGGTACAATCTTTTTATTTTGTATACACAACACTCAATTATGCATACCTGTTTTATAAAGAATAAAAATAGAAAGCTTAAAACCAGAGATTCTAATTGCAATTACAGAGGAACTTGGTATGTTATCATTTTCTGTTTCAGTGACATCCTGTTGACCTTTTTAAAGAATGAATACCATGTAGAAGAAAAGTTGTGTTTCTTACGTCCACTAGGGGCAGAGTGTTAGTTACAGGTCAATGGTTCTGCTCTGGTGTACTAAATGTTTCTGAGCGCACTTACGAGACCATTGTGCTGCTTTATTCAGAGTTTTAAAAAGTCACCAGGATGTAAAAACAAACAAAAACTGATATAAGAAGTGAATCTAAACAACATGAGAATTTAAAACATGTTTCATATCCATACCGAGTCATAGGCACTGGATTTTACAAACTTATTTTAATGATTTTAAAGACAGAGGTAGATATGCTAATGTTTAGATCAATTAAATCGTTCACTGTGTTAGTTTTAAACCAGTGTGTTAGGATTTTCCAAATAACTTTTTTTTCTTAAATTCCAGTTATTTTGGAAAAGCAAATCCGTATCCCACGTTCCCTGTCTGTCAAAGCTGCTAGTGTTCTAAAGGGTTTCCTTAACAAGGTATGACATTTCTCTCTACTGTTTTTTTTACATGTCACGTCTAGTGCTGTGCGTGTTGTATATGTTGTAATTCAATGTGAACTTTTCTCCTGAAGGAACCCAAAGAACGTCTAGGTTGCCACCCTCAGACAGGTTTCGCTGACATCACAGGACATCCGTTCTTCAGAAATGTTGACTGGGACCTTGTAAGTAGCTTGTAACCTTCAAAAGGCTTAACTTGGATACATATGTCTTAATGGGACAAAATCCTAGGGTGTGTTTTTTATATAATTAAGAAAATATATTATAAATGTATCTGTGCAACTCAACAATATTTACAAAGCACATTTAACAAAGTCTTTGAAAACTGCACAATATTTCAACAGGAATTAAAGTATTTTCTTTAACAAAATTCTATATAATTATATACAAAATCTACCCGGATAAAACGGTCTCGGTAGTGACTGACATCCAACTTTCTCCAGTGAGAATGTGTTATTCTCTCAGTGAAAACAAAGACCTTGGTAGGCTAATTCGAAGATAAGATAACCTATTGTAGTGCGAGTCACGTGTGACGTATGCAACCGTTGCCATCTTCACACAAACTGCAACCATGGCAACAGTGAGGAGGTAACAAGATTGAAACAGCATGCGTTGAGAAAAGTACGAAAAATGTGAAGCAATCTACGCTAGATAAGTTTATCAAGAGAAAGCGCATGTAATTACTGTATTCAGCGTGTAAGTGTTTATTTTTTTTAATTTCTTTACTGTTTTCTTTTAAATATACAGTTTAAATGTTGATCAATGTGAAGTTATCAAGTAGAAATTTAGAATCTCAGAATCAACTTGATTGTAACTGTTGAAACTAATTTGGTGATTTGTAAAAGTTTAAGCACTTAAAACATGGCTCCCCTGCTTGCACCATGAAGTAAAATATGTTAAGTTTTGGCCCTTCCAGTCCCTTTAAACCTCTGTGCCACAAGTCCGCATTACAAAAACAGTATCAGGTCTAAGGTTTCTTCAGTATTAAATGTGTTGAGTGCAGCCCCTGATTTGGGGTAATATTGCTTTTTGTACACTATTGTTAATCTGAGTTGGTCACGTTGGGAGACACGGCATGACTCATTTTCTAAATGATAAGTAAGCGAGTATTTGGTCATTAACAATGATGGATAGGTCCTGCAGTCATCTTATCCCATCTATTTCTGAACATGTATCAAGCATAGTATATTTAACTTCATATAATATCAGCATATTTTACAGTGCATGCATTTTAAAAGAAATGGCTGTCTGTAGAATAACATTGAAACTAAACAGCCCAAGTCTGACTTGCGTTGTAATTTTATGCTTTGAGCTGACTATGAAAATTGTGTTGTTGCAGATGGAGCAGAAACAAGTGGTTCCTCCCTTTAAACCCAACATCTCTGGAGAGTTTGGACTGGATAACTTCGATGCTCAGTTTACCAATGAACCTATACAGCTCACTCCGGATGATAAGTAAGTACTGGTACTTCTGTTCTGATATGCTTGCTGTATTTGTTCTGATTAGTAGTTAGGATGTTTTTCATTGAAGAGAAGAGTCTTCGTTCTGTAGCCGAATCCCAGCTTAGCCCCTGATTGTCCGTAACCTTGGGGCAGGTCTCTTCCCACTGCTGCTTCAGTCCCTGCCTGTTGTAAAACAGTAAAAGCAGGGCCAACTAAGAGCTGAAAATGAGGGAGAATTGAGGCACTCGGGACACAAAGATAACTCTCCCCAAAAAAGCAGCATTTTCAATAACTGCATTTAAATTGGTGTTCAATATAGACAAAAAGAAAGGCCACATTTTTGTGTGTATTTTTTGAAATCCAAAAACTGAATTGATAGGTTCTTTTGGCTATAGTGCATCCTGATAACTGCTCAAATGAAATAGCAGCTGAGAATCAGTTAACACTGTCAGCACAAAATAAGCAGTAGTCTCTGATGTGCATTGCTCAGAAACCTTACATATGACCAAGACCTGTAAAAACTATAGTTCCAGTACTCCAATAGATTTTTTTTGTTTAAATCTTTTTAATGGATATTACATTTTGCCTTTTTTTTGTTGCCAATATTGAAATGCTTTTTTTTTTTTTTTGAGAAAATGTATGTTTAATACTTTGTTATGCAGATTTCAGAAGCATTGCTGTTTAAATACTTGTCTATCCCTGACAGCTTTATTGAGTGTCTTACAAAATCTACACTCATGTTACACTATGTAAAAGTAACTTAATATAAAGTTGATTGTGTAATTGAGTCTGATTTTAAACTGTATGCTGTAACATCTAGAACAGGGCTTTCCAGCCCTGGTCCTGAAGACCATGTGTGTCTACTGGTTTTCATTCCAACTGAGCTCAAAATTACTTAACTAGACCCTTAATTGAACTAATAATTTGCTTAATTAGACCTTTTTAATTGTTCTCAGCTCCTAAAAAGCTGCACAGCCCAAGTTACTTATAAAATCTTATAGCTAACTTGAAATCTGCAACTGTAAGAGCTGAAAACAAGTAAAAAGGTCTAATTAAGCAAATAATTAGTTCAATTGAGGTTTTAGTTAAGTAATTGAGAGCTCAAGTGGGAATGAAAACCAGAAAACACATGGGGTTCCCAGACCAGGGCTGGGAAGCCCTGCTCTAGAAGAACAACAATTTTATTTCAACAGTAAACTTGTGAGACTCATTGCATCCATTGTAGATTGTGTATTTCTGTTACTAATTTAATTTATTTTTGCAGCGATGTTGTCAAGAAGATTGATCAGTCCGAATTCGAAGGCTTTGAATACATCAACCCTCTTTTGATGTCTGCTGAAGAATGCGTCTAAATAGATTAAAAATGTTTCATTTGACTCTCCTGCTATTGCCTTTTAAATGTCTGCATGGTTAGAAATCATGTTATCTGAAAGATATCCTTTTAACATACTTAAGTTTGTCATCAACTGCTAATCATGCTGATCTCATGCCAGTTAGAACCCGTAATCCTGTGTAGCCTGTAACCAACTGTTACTGCAGATTTCATACTTTGATGCATACTTAAATTAATATTTAGATGGAAACCTATATACTTTGATCTTCAATACAAGTTTGACTGTATTTACTGTCATAAACCTAAGATCTGTAATGTAGAACTGGTATAGTTTTTATATTACTGTATGTATTCAGGGTAGTATTAGAAGGTTTCTCACGAAAAACTAAAAACCAAATCATGTAGAAATAGCTTGAATTTCATTTTTATGTACACCAGTCCATAGGTTGTAATTGGCAGCAAAACTTTTGAAAACTAAACCATTTCTACTCTTAAAGGACAAATATACAAAACGAAACATGAGCCCCTTGTGTGGTAATGGCTGGGAAAAAAAGAGGATACGGACTATGAAAGATTAAAGACTACTGGTTGTAGAGCTAACAATGAGCAGTTATCTTCAGAGTTCAGTTTTAGAAAATTGTTGCAAAGGGACCTCTCCTTTAAAGTCACAGGCCAGTGGATTTTTTTTTTTTTATATATATATATATATATTTGTTAAACTGTGAATGATACCACTGATCTTTGTTTTTAGAGCCCCCCCAAAAAATATTCAACTTCCACAGACTTTCTGAGTTGAACAGGACTAAAAACATTTTCAGTTGTGAAAAAAAACAAAACATAGATTTGTATAAACACTGGCAGCTGTACAAGCCTGCACTTCATAGAGTATTTCACTGCTAGTACTCAAAGTAGACGTTTTTACAGTCTAAAGGAACACTTTTTCGTAGTCATAGTTTGTTTTTGTTTTTTGTTTGTTTTTTTTAATGCTTTCCAAAGCCTTTTGGAATCTTTTTTGACAGCATTTGAAAGAAAGATTGGCAGTTTTAAAACCTGTATACAGTAAGAGTATTTTGAAAGATAGTTCATTGTATAGTGCAAGGCACCTGTGTTTGAGCTGCTGAAAATACTTTTTAAATCAAACGTTTCACCCAGATTCTCTCCAGAACCCTACTTGCTTTATTCTTTTCATTCAAATTCCATCTCTTATTTTATCAACCTCAGTATTTAATGGAAAAGGGTGATAACTAAATGCCTTAGCACTGAGAGCCTATAAGAAAGGGTATCACACTTGTATAATATTTATCTGTCGAAGTCTAGTGTAATAGATCACCTTAGTGTTTGTGCATTTTTAGGAATTTATAATGTATTGTCATACTAAAAAGTCTGCAAATCGAAATGTCCTTAACAGTTATCCCATTTGCATTTTTTTTATATACCAGTACCAGCCCAGTTCAGGGGTAGTAACACAAGGAAAATTAACTTGCAGACACTGTAATGCAATGCATGCATTAAAACCTAGAAGTATTGTCTTTTGTGCATATCTGGCTTTTTGGGTATTCCCCAGCTGCTCTTGATTTCTTGGTATTTAAACAAGGAGGGTATCAAAAGGAAGGTGTGACTGTTAGAAACCAACTGGCTTGGCTGTAAAGAATCTGAGAGGAGCTGTATATTTACAACCCTCTAATGAGCATTGATCTAAATATAATTTAAATGATGGCATAGCATGCAACTTTAGTGTGATTGAGGTGGAAACCTGTTTTAGCTTTTCTATAGATGAAGGGTAACTAAAGCTGTAGCTCCTTGGGCATCAACAAAGGGAAATCTACACAGACCAAATACAAGTTGTGAGTTTGTCCAATGCATGTCATCTGCAGTCCTGGAGTGAAAAATGCATGCGAAACCTGCAAACAAATGTATATTGGAACATTACTAAGGGGTTGATTTGATCAACGTGTACCCCGCTGGGATAAGTCACAGTTCGATGGAAGTTGCCCTTGATTGTATTAACCATCTTTCCATGGTGACTCTAAGATAAGTGGTTCATGCAATGGTAGATTCCCTGGTGCTGTAAAATTCTTTGAAAAAAACAAAAACTGTGGCTTATCCCACTTCATCTCTGCTGGTGTGTTGTATCATATTGCAATAAAAAATAAAACTATATGACATGGATGTAAAATTACTGGGTCATTGTATATGAAGCCAAGTAAATTGGGTAGCCTTGTGTAGAGACTGGTAGTTGTTTCAGTGGAGACTCCTGTAGATTCGCTCACTGCATGCACTTGAGGGAGTGGTTGCAGAACCCTAAGGTAGAGGCCATTTAATAACCAATGCCTTAAACACCTACTGACAGATGTTGGCTAATGTACTACTGTTTTTTGTTTTGTTTTGTTTTTTTAATTATCCCTGTTAACAGTGAATAGGGCCTGTGAAATACAAGAGAAGGTGTTTAGTTACAACATGCATAGGACAGGTCATTGAGATGGTTCTCTTAGTGAGCAATTGTTACGGGCTATATTTTTCATTAACGTCTCTTTAAAAACTGTTAAGTGGTGTTAAAAAATGCTGATCTTTTTTTCTTTTGACTGCCATTAATTTAGATGTTATTTTTATGTTATTTTACAAACAAAAATCGTATAGGGACACAATGAACAAAATATATCAATTTTAATGTGTTATTTACTTATGTTTTGGGTTTTTTTTTTGTACCTTTTACACTTTTTTTTTTTCCTAAAATGCTTTTCAAACACTACTTATTTTTTTACATGCTGTTACAAATGCCATAACACTATCTCGTTTAATTTACTCAATTTGCTTTCATTGTAATTTTGTTTTGTTCACGGGTAAAGTGTCTACATTATAAAGTACTGCAGTCAGGTACCCAGGTTATCAGGAAACAGACCAGCATGCAAAGCACATCTCTTTTATATTGAATCATTATAACATGCATGGAAATCTCAATGCTACTTTTAGAATATTTTTTTTAAAGATTCAAGCGTTGGCACGTGTAGTATGGTGGGGGTTGAGGCATAGTTGACTGTGAATATATTAAATTGATTGACAAAAAAGCACAATATACTCTGTATTGCTTCAAAAAGAACTATTGGTTTTATAAATCAAACTTGCATCTTGTAAAATGACAAGTCTGTTATATTTGCTTTGCGGCAGCTGAATATCTGTGGCAGCCTGACTATTTCCACAATGACTGTTCAGATAATATAAATATGGTTATGTTATTAATGATAAATTAATACAGCATTAATATGTGTTTGTTTAAAAATAGACTGGAAATGGTGCTGTACAATATCATAAATGCCAAATACACTTTTTCTTTTAAAGAATTTGCCTCTCCTGTTGTTTCTTCATTTCTCGGGCTGTAATGGTGTTGTTCAAAGGTGTCCACAAAAAGGTACCTTAAAAAAAAAAAAAAAAAAAACAAGTAAAAGTAAATAAATTAAAAAAAAATCTGCAAAGGGACCTTCTGCCCCCTGCCTTACTCTGTCCTGTTTGTCACAGATGGTCATAATTCAACATAATTTATATACAGTGCCTTGCAAAAGTATTCAGACCCCTGACCAATTCTCTAATATTACTGAATTACAAATGGTACATTGAAATTTTGATATTTTATTTTAAAAACACTGAAACTCAAAATAAATTATTGTAAGGTGACATTGGTTTTATGTTGGAAAATATTTTTAAGAAAAATAAAAAACTGAAATATCTTGCTTGCATAAGTATTCAACCCCCACACATTAATATTTGGTAGAGCCACCTTTCGCTGCAATAACAGCTTTAAGTCTTTTGGGGTAAGTATGTACCAGCTTTGCACACAGTGTCGGAGTGATTTTGGCCCATTCTTCTTGGCAGATTTGCTCCAGGTTGTTCAGGTTGGTTGGACGACGCTTGTGGACTGCAATTTTCAAATAGTGCCACAGATTCTCAATGGGATTGAGATCAGGACTTTGACTGGGCCACTGTAGGACATTCACCTTTTTGTTCTTGAGCCACTCGAAAGTTGCTTTGGCCTTGTGCTTGGGATCATTGTCCTGTTGAAATGTGAATTTCCTCCCAAGCTTCAGCTTTTTAGCTGACTGGAGCAGGTTCTCTTGCAGTATTTCCCTGTATTTTGCTCCATCCATTCTTCCTTCAGTTTTAACAAGATGCCCAGTCCCTGCTGATGAGAAGCATCCCCACAGCATGATGCTGCCACCACCATACTTCACTGTAGGGATGGTGTGTCTTGAGGCATGGGCAGTGTTAGGTTTGCGCCACACATAGCGCTTTGAGTTTTGGCCAAAAAGCTCTATCTTGGTCTCATCTGACCACAAAACCTTTTCCCACATCGCAGCTGGGTCACTCTCATGCTTTCTGGCAAACTCCAGACGTGCTTTCAGATGGTACTTTTTGAGTAACGGCTTCTTTCTTGCCACCCTCCCATACAGGCCAGTGTTATGCAGAGCTCTTGATATGGTTGACTGGTGCACCATTACTCCACTCCCAGCCACTGAACTCTGTAGCTCCTTCAAAGTGATTGTTGGCCTCTCTCACAAGTCTCCTTCTTGTTTAAGCGCTGAGTTTTGAGGGACGGCCTTTTCTTGGCAGTGATTATTGATCCAACTGTGCTCACTGGGATATCCAAACACTTGGATATTATTTTGTACCCTTTCCCTAATCTATGCATTTGTATTACTTTATCTCCAACTTCTGTAGAATGCTCTTTGGTCTTCATTTTCCTTCAGATTCACAGCCTGACCAATGATCCTTCAACAGTGGGGTTTTTATCCAGAAAATGTGACAGCAACTTTAATGGTTCACAGGTGGAGGCCAATGGTAAGGTAACTGTGTCCTCGTTAGGGCAATTTCTTTCATCGGTGTAAACTGGGAGCTTCTACAGCACAGGGGTTGAATACTTATGCAAGCAAGATATTTCAGTTTTTTATTTTTCTTAAAAATATTTCCCAACATAAAACCAATGTCACCTTACAATAATTGATTTTGCGTTTCAGTGTTTTAAAATAAAATATCAAACAAAACAAAATTTCAATGTACCATTTGTAATTCAGTAATATGAGAGAATTGGTCAGGGGTCTGAATACTTTTGCAAGGCACTATTTTTTACTTACTAACAGAGGGGAGTGGTTGAGTTGTAACAGCTTCTTTACAAGTGTGTCCTCATTGCTGAAATACAGATGCATAAAAGACTTGATTAAATCAACAATTGCCACGTGCAGGCATTTTGAAAATTAACCACAAGAGCTTTTAAAAAATAATCTACCTACCGAAAGCCTTCCTGTAGGGAGCTGCTTTTGAAGATGTTCTGATTTTATCTATTATTGAATCCATCTTGGAAACTGAAGAGGGTATGAGGTAAACCAGTTGACATTACATTTAGACCAAAGAGAAACTTGGGTTTCCTGTGATATACAGTAGTTACAGTTCAAAATAAATCTAACAACCACATTACTGTGAATACATGGTCCATATCCGCACACAATTGAAGACCCTGCGTGTTAAGTGATACCCTACTCCTTATCTTGCGTTCTCAATAGCAATGAAACCGATATTCTAATTCAAAGTTCTAACCACATTTGTCTTCCTGCTAAAGGAAAGCATTGCATCAGTACTGTTGTTTATTATCGCCATTAAAAGATTATAACCTAAGTAGCTATGTTGTGTTCATTTAGTGACCAAACAAGAAAAGGATGTTGATTGTCAGAGTATACATAAAGCCAAAAATGAAATATTTACTGTGGATGTTTGTTTCACCTTTGATGGAATGTGGGCACTGTTGCTAAGCAATATGAGGTGTGATAAATATTGAATGATGACATTTTTTGAAGGTGGCACTGGTATTAAAAAAAATCGATGCAACATAGGAGAAATTACCTAAAATAAACACAATTATAGACCACATCCTTTTGAACAGGAGTCTGTGCCACTGTTCCACTGAGATAGCTTGAAATCAACTTTAATGTACAGGGTGATTAGAAATTAAGTTCACCACATCAGCACACCATATGTGGCAAACTTACTTTCTAATCACCCTGTGTATCCAAAACAGGACTCAGTGTGGCGTTTCACTACATTCTTACACAGTTTATCATTCTGCATTCAGCTGCAGACGCACAATCTTCCCTCCTCTTTGCCTCTCTGGCAACAGCAAATGGTGTTTTTTGTGTTTCGATAGCATTTTCAATATGGGTATATTAGGTTACAAAAAAAAAAAAAAAAAACACTGTAGTTGTATAAAATACGTTTTTAAAACAACATGAGGCACTACAATTGTTAACATTTTATTTTTATAACGCCACCAATCTCTCTGTCTCTAACATATTTAGCCAAAGCCCTTCACTGGGGAGCAATGAATTAACAAGAGGCTGTGTTGGATATTTGTCTCTAAGGCACAGTATACTATGGCCAGCCAGCATCCTTGATTCTAATAGTATTTATAACGCAAGACTAGATCCCCACAGGTCTCAGGTCAAGCCCTGTAAATTAAAATTGATTCGTAATGACTCGCCGGAAACTGATTTGAAGATGTATTGGGTATTGTCAAAGGTTTTGGAGAGAAGGTTTTGGAGAGATGATGCTTTAAACCTACAGCTGCCAAGTAACTGTATTTAATAAATTAACATCCCCCCCCTCCCATCCCCCACCGCTCAAAAACCATTCACGCCTCATTAAACTGCTTTACACGTGTTAGCAGCCAACAACTCTCTTTACACCAGGACACAAGTATTAAAACAAAATGACAAATTTATAAGGATTAATCAACAATTTCTTAATAACCTGTGATTACATGCATTGTAACCATCCATATTGCTATTAGTGACAGAAACCCCAAACTCCCAAAGAATGCTAACTGAGTAAAAAAAATAATAATAAAATAATACAAGACCCCAGTCGATGGTTTGAAAACCTGTATCCAAATTGGTAAAAATACATCCTTAATCCCTGGTAATATGATACTTGACAATCCCAATGGAGTAAGCGATATCCTTAATGCAACACAAGGACAACAAAGGCAAAGGGGGAAAATAGTTGCATTCCTGGTAGATGAAGACAAACACTTACAATGATGTATAGCAATGGTAAATTGTATGTTTAAACATACATGTTATAATCATTTGTTTCAAAACCCTAGACAGTGTTCTCAATTCAAGTTCCAGACAAGTGATGCCATTTGCTAGTTTGTAGTTCAAACTTAATGACTCATTTTCAATATGGTCCCTGATATTTTTCATTGCAAAATATCAGGCACCATAGTGAAAATAATACATTTACATGTAAACAAGCCTTTTCAAATGATAAAACTTGTTGATAAAACAGTGTTTGTAAAAGAAAAATCAAAACATGATTTTTATTTATTTTCCTTCACAAAAAAGGACCTTGACAAATCTTGACTTATGTTTTATGTAATGCTTTATCAATTGCAAATCATTTTACGGGGGTCAGTTAGTGTAAGACAACTCTCATTCCTCAATTATATACATCTGTAGGATCTTAATACCTTTCCTCAACGCAAGTTGATGAGTTTAGAGTAGGAATGTTGGGTTTCACAACTTGGAAGTGTGTACAGGTTTCCACAAATCCTAACCTAGCCCAATGCTTTGAGAATGGACAGGGAGGATGGCAGGTTTTTACAGTATACAGGCCCCAGCTCAAGCATTTTTACTAGCTGGAATAGCAAATAATTAGGGTCTGATGTCAGAAATGGGGCTGATATATCTACAGGAGATGTGGTAATCCCAGTTAACAATGCATGAACTAGACACCATGTCTGGAGGTTAGGCTATTCATTTTAAAAGATCAAAGTATTTGACAGACATGTAAAGTGGCAAGGCCAGATGCAGCTGTGTTGGCTTTTGAGTGGCTGTAGAATTAACGTACAGATACACAAAAAGAAAATAATGACATAGCATACTTTCCTGGTGTTTTTGTACACCGTGTACTTATTTAAACAGTGCCCCAATTTATTCTAAAAGAACATTTAACTTTTAAAAAATAAATAAAAAGAAATATGTAATAACTGAAATTGCCATTTCACTGCTCCTACCTGCAATTATGTTTTTGTTTAAAAAAAAAAAAATGGGGGCAAATTTCTCGCCTTTGCGCTAACCTAAATACGACAATAGAAGGTACCCGTTTTTTAAATAAGCAATTTATTTGGATAAAGCTACAAAAATGTAAAGAATACTGCAAGAAAGACCAGTAATACCAGCCTAAACAAATAATTTACTGTACTTCTCTTGTTAACACATTTTCTACCATGTTTTACCATAAATGTCAATATTACAGAATGTAGAAACTAGCATTAAAATCGCCATTGTAGTTAACAAGCAAACCAGTTTATAGTGTGTAAGAATGAAGGCTATTGTACACTCCAGAAGTCACCCAGGGACATACTGACAAATCTAACATAATCTCAGGAGCAAAGTAGACTACAACAACACAATAAGAATACATGTAACCCCTGTCCTTGTTGGTACTGACTGTATTGATTGAGTTTACTATATTTACTACTGATGTTGGTGCTTGTGAATGTGGTGCTAGTAGGCTCCTTGAGAGCTGCCCTCCCCGCAGTGCAGTTTCACAGTGCCCGCTTGTGAATCTCACTAATCATTGTTGAACACGTGACTCGGTAGACAGCATGTGACTCCACCATTTAATTCATGCAAGAGAAGCCAGGCATTTATTGAATCCAAATTCTGGATCAGCTTTTAGTCTGTAGTGTACAGTTTTAGATTTGTTCAAAGGCGCAATGAAACAGTACAGAAATCTGCCTGATTTTGGGTGGGTACTCTGCAAAAATTAGCGTATTGTGTATTACATAGTGTAAAAAAAAATATATATATATATATATATATATATATATATATATATATATATATATATAGGATATTTTCAAAGCATTTACTCCAGTCTTATAGCAACTATTTTTTAGTTTAACCTCAATACATTTTTTTTGTTGTAAAATAAAGTTTTATTCACAATCTGGTCGGAGCTGTTGTTAATAAAGCCACCAACAGTCAAGAACACAAAATCAAAGCTTCATTTTATTCATAAAAACAACTTTGAAAACGCAATACGTAAATACTTTAAAGCTTTGTAAATAGGCAACAATGTCAAACAACTAATAGAAAAAAGTATTTTTCAGTTTTTAAAGGCTGTATTCCTAAATGTAAATGTTACTGAAGTACAATATATTCAGTCACTTCATATAAAAAATACTATTCTCTAAAAACCTATATTTTATACAATAGTATATACTGTATTGCAGTAAACGATCGATAGCTATTAGTCGGTACTATTGGACAGTACTATAGTATTTTTTATATGAAGTGACTGATCAATAAGGCACAGATCTTACAGGTAGTGACAGGGTGCAGCAGTCCAAAAGGGTACCCTTCCTTTTCTTTTTTGTTCTCTATCCAATTTCCTCATGTAACAGGTTAAAAATAATGATCATGTAACAGGTTAAAAATAATGTGTGAGCACTACATAAGTACCTGGCTGGCTAGCTCTTGTGTATACTATGGAATCAATTGCTTTATTGATCAGTTAGATTAAACATATTTTTACATGCAACAAACATGAATATATAGTATATCTTTTCAAGTAGTATTTCCTTAATTACAATTCCTTTTAAGTTGCTCGAAACTGGCTTTGTAACATGTTTTAATATCCCCTCTCAAAAATATGGTGCAACTGTTATTTTGTAGACCTTGAAAAAAAAACCCAAAAAAACAGTGTTTTAGTTTTGTCTGTTTGGTAAGAATATATTTAATCTGCTTGTTTTATCCTTTTCAAGAGACCCAAATTCAAGAAAGAGGGTGGGCCCTGAAAAACAAAAAGACCTTTAGAAAAAGTCTGTTTTATTCTTCATAATCTTCAACCAATCTAGCCATTATTCTTTTGTACAACCCACCTCAAGATACTGTCACTATTCCAGCACCACACCCACAACCAAATACTAAAAAGAAAGCAAGGCTAGCCTCAGTGGCACCTAGAGATGCATCAGCCTAATCCTTTACGCCAACTCCCCAGCATGGTGTGCAGAGGCTGGATGCCGTGGGAGGTCATCCTTTCTGTTGGAGATTAGAACTAAGAGGTCTGCCCCATTGTTCCATCAACCACATGGCAAAAAACATCCCTGCTAGTGACCTCTAAACTGCCTGGTCAAATTCTCAATGCAGACCCCACCCCCCACCTCCCAATAAGACCACATACACGGGACTCCTGGGTTTCATGTGGAAAATAAACTAAGCCATCCCTCCAGCCTGTATGAACCTTTTTATGCATGCACTGTATCCAGCTTCATTATAACCTCCAGCAGGGGCTCACTATGTTAATGACATTGCTGAATATTCAAAACAGTTCTTTTCATTCAGTGGAGTGGTTGTCTGTGTGCCAGTGCCTTTTGTCGGCCTAACTATAGTCATGGAATATGTAGCACCTTTCATCCATGCATCGTCAAAAGTGCTGCACACAAATGAATCACTAAGCAACCACTGATGTGCAGATGCCTCTGGGATGGACTGAGGTAGCCATTTTGGGCCTGTACACCACACACTGTATTTTTGTATTTTTTTGGCAGTCTGGGGTAATAAAGCCACAACATACCATTACACAAGACAAAAAAAAAGAAGTTTGCTAAATTAGCTCAGAAACAAACTTTGACCTAGAGTACAGTATTTCTAAGTAATAAGATTTAATTGAGGACTTACAACATGCTCAGTTAAAGTCAGCTTTATTAAACAATAGTTCATAAAAGCTGTTTTTGCTGTTTTTCTCCTAGAAAAGTCAACACCTCATATAATTAGCAAACCTATTATACTTGTTTGTTTGTTTGTTTGACAAGCTGAGAACAACAGAACTCGGTTCATATACAGGGTCTGTATCAAACACAAGCGCCAAACACATCACCTATTCAGTATTGAAACCTTCCAAACAGTCACAGATAGCTTTCTATATCTTTACTACTTAACACACAGGAGTGCTTAGATTATAATAATATTTAAATGACACAAGTAGCAATTATATTTCTTATCTAGTTTAACAGAGTTCTAGCCTGGGGGTTGACCTTGACAAGCTGAAATTTAATATCCCTTAATTGTCTAGGCTTCAGATGAGTGTTGACACAAGCCATAAATAATAAATATTGAAAAACAAAATGATCAAAGCTATGTTTCTGACTGCATATTTTGTCATTATTATTTCAGCAGATCTGGGAGTTTATTGAATCATGTTCCATGGATTATTAAATTGAGTTGCTTTTTTCTATTAAATGTTTTTTTTTATTATTGATTTTTCCTTCAATAATACAGAACTATATTAAAAGAACCGAGTGCCTTCTCTAAATATGAAATTTTTATATACTTTGTTTTAATGACACGCAGAATATCTATCTATCTATCTATCTATCAATAAATAAATAATATATATAATTATTGAGGCCAGAATTGTTTTAGCTTTATAAATGCTTCCCGCTATATTATTTGTGATCTTAATAAAGGATTATTCACATGATATAATGATAGTGGGAATTGAATATAACTATATAAACTTTTATATAAAAACATACCAATAATTATTTTAATGTATTAAATAGTAGAATAGGCTACATTAAAAAAAAAATCTACATTTTTAATATTAACTTTAACAGTCATATTAAGCATAGTAGTTATACCCTTTTTTATGTGCATATGTATGAGGATAGGTTCAGCGTTCATGTCATTGCCCGTCCTTTCACATAGAGACACAGTCGACTTTACAGTCGCCGAATGGAAAAAATCCCCAGGGTATTTCTACATTTTTTTTACTGAACACATCCTTAGTTTACAGTCATCGTTCTGGCTTTTACTGTGGGCCGTAGTTCACGCAGCTTCATGTCAGACAAACTTACTCTTCTACTAAACACATTCCACATTCCCAGACCAGACACCCACAGACACCCCCGACTCTTTTCCGTGATGTGCCCATATTCGAGCTTCTGGCTGACGTACCTCGTTCGTGAGTGGGAGTGACGTTGTGAGTCTGTGTGTAGTGGTGTCTGGCTGCTGGCTTGCTGTGTTGACGGTCGGGCTGGCACAGCACAACGAAGAGACGGCGTTAGCGATACGCTGAGGCGAAGGATAATGGAGAGATAGACTAAAAATATATATTCATACAAAGCAAGGATTATAGATGATATTTACATATTTTAATTTTGTGTAGATGAAATTAAACCGGCGAGAGAGACTATAACCAGGACGTTATACTGTGGGTGGAAAAACGAGTGAACTGGTCTATTTCCATTGGGGGTATTACAAATATGCAATCGAGGAACAGCGCTGCGTCGTCAGAGCTTTTTAGGTGTACATAAGAGACAGCGAGAGAGCAAAAAACAAGCGAAAAAAACAGATAGCGTTGTGTATTTTAATACTATTATTATCTCGACTGTAACGTTATATATTTTATTTATAAAGGCACAAATTAAAGGCGCATTTTCTATTTCGCTGTTATTTTTTTTTTTAATTCGTGGAACCTGTATTCTTCTCGGCATAGCATATATCAAGGGTTAGGAAAATCTGATAAATAATACAGCTGCAGTGAGCAGACAGGCAGTCCAGGGAAACTAAGGTATGGTTGTGAATGTCATTAACACAACATAGGCGAGCCAGTGGAAGCGACTGTGAGAGAGAGAGCAGAGCGAGTGTAGTGTGAGCAGCGTCCTGTCAGGAGGGAAGGACTGAGCAGAGCTGGCGACTGTCAGGATATATCAGCAACCACGCCAACGCAGACGGGAGTTTGGAAATCAGCGAAGTCCAGACACATTGCAGCAGAGAGAGAGCCGGGCAGAAGAATTAATTAGGACTGCTACGAGAACTCGGGATTCCACACTGGCAATTGAGCAAACCAGGCTGTGTCATTAATCAGCCATAGACACATCACCCTCCTCTACTGCTACCAGTACTGCGGGGACTGATTTAGGTTTGAATGTGGACGGTCGGACAATTTTAAATTGGATTACCAGAGGTGCTGTCATCATCATAATTATTGCTAAGCCACATTGGATTTTCCCGTTTCTTCTCGGTACTGTTTTTATTGCCCGCTTATAACACGATCTACTTCTTTCCAGTCAACCGACTGGAGTAAAAGGCTCAAAAGGTCGGTGTTGTTGTTTGCAGTATGTGTATTCGAGCTGTCTGGTATCGCCCTGAAGTGGAACTAGCCACACGATTTGGATGTCCGATGTGTTGAAGATAACCTTGACCAGGTAAAAACAGCTCCTCACCACCACATTTATTTTATTTTTTTTTGATTACCTGAACTGATTTCAATGGTATGTTTGTTTAAACGTTGTCTAATCTGGGCTGATTCAGCGCTAAAGTTCATATTGTGGACCACCAGAGTGTGTCAGGCATTAAGCACAAATTAGGTTGGTTAAGCCTGGGTGATTTTCAGTATCCGTCAATGGGGTTTGGACAATATATATTTTTGAGTCAATTATTTTCTTTAACAAAATGTAATCTTATACCTAACATTTGACGTACAACAGTATATAAGCAATGGAGAGAACAAAAACGATGTAAAAGGACAGCTGAGAATTTGTAAACTACTGTAATATTAAACCACATTATTTTTTTAACAGGAGGAAACAATGGCCAGCACACAACTTTAAAAACCCTTTTCTCACGAAGCACCATTTCTTAAAGGAGCGATGAAGAAGCTGAGTAGGGAGAGAATGGAGGACACTCCTATTAAGAAAAGGCTTGTTGCAGAAATGCATCGGAATGGCAGAACAACAGAGGGGGTCCCTAAAACCCCCAAAATAAAGAAAGAAATTGTGGAAGACACTGGGGAAGCAGAGTCCAATGAGTGTGGCAAGCAGGTTCCGATTCCTGGGGCAAAGCCTTTGGATCTGAGCCCAGGATTGAAGCACACCCTGGCCCAGTTCCACATCAGCAGCCAGGTTTCCTTGGGTGGA
Source organism: Acipenser ruthenus (assembly GCF_902713425.1). Lineage (NCBI taxonomy): Eukaryota > Metazoa > Chordata > Actinopteri > Acipenseriformes > Acipenseridae > Acipenser > Acipenser ruthenus. The sequence continues at coordinate 12,753,036 of NC_081200.1, read as the reverse complement.
CCAGCAACATTTTCGGCTCGAAATACCCAAGAATGCATGTCCCCCGGCGTCTTCATGCCACTTGCATCACCAACGGCTTTGCCAGGCCCCCTGCTTATTCCTTCTGACACTTCCACTGAGCTTACTCATTCCCTACTGGAGGGGGAATCCATTTCCTGTTTCATGGTTGGCGGTGAGAATAGACTGTGTCTCCCTCAGGTCCTTAATTCGGTTCTGCGTGACTTTTCCCTACAGCAGATTAACACCGTCTGTGATGAGCTGTACATCTACTGTTCAAGGTGTAACGCTGACCAGCTTCACATCTTGAAAGTGCTGGGCATCCTGCCATTCAGTGCACCTTCCTGTGGACTCATCACGCTGACGGATGCTCAGAGACTGTGCAATACTTTATTGCGCCCAGGCACACTTATGCAGAATACCAGCAAGCATGCAAGCAAGAGCACATTGACTCAACTGAAAGAGACCGACTCAAACTTCAAGGTAGAGCATGAATGCTTGGGCAAGTGTCAGGGCTTGTTTGTGATGCAGTTATACACACAGCCTAATGCCACTTGCATCCAGTGCCTGGAGTGCCAGCTGATGTTTTCTCCCCAGAAGTTTGTGATGCATTCCCATAAGTCACCTGACAAGAGGACCTGTCACTGGGGCTTCGACTCGGCCAAGTGGCACTGCTATCTCCAGCTTGGGAAAAAGTATTACAATACTCCAGAGGAGAAGCAGCTGAAGCAGCGGCTTGAAGAAATCAAGGAGAAGTTCAGCTTCCAACAGAAAAGGACATTTGAAAAGGTAAGTTTTGTGCAAACTGTGTGGTTCTTTGTTCACCCAGTGGTTTGGATTATTGGGTTTGTGCTGTAAAACACAAAGGCTGCCTTGCATGCGTGAAAGGTTTTAGATTAGATTCAGATTCACTTTTATATATCAATTTTAGTGAAGTTGCAGATAACCCCAAGACTTTTACTTTCTCGTTGTAGTACCTTCATATGAATTTCCTTTAAAAATGCTGTTGGTACTTCAGATAGAATTTAAATCTGAGTCAAAATATTGGAGAGATGGAAAGAGTTTTTTTTTTTCTTTAATTAAAATTTCTCTCAGCTTTCCATTTTCCAATTTCCGAGTAGTTTTTTAAGCACTAATCCCAGCTACAGTACCTTGGTATCACAGTTGTTCAGAATGACCTTATATGAATCTGTAGGTATTGCATGCAGCCAAGCCTAACTGATTGGACCCAGCGTTTCAAACCTTCTGCTCTAACTTTGCCTTTAGGAGCACTTTAGAAGATGTCTGCACACACTTGTAATGTGGCTTGTATTTAATTTAGAAGTCACTTTGCATGCACTCTATACTTTACAAAATAATACATTTAGTAACCAGTACTGGCATCATACTGGCATAATAGCTCCTTGTGATTTTGTTTTGTGAAACTTAGATTGGGCTCTGAAACAAAAAAAATAGTGTTCTATTCGGTACAGTACAGTATGCAGATTTGTCCACAGACTCCATGCCAGGTGTTGCTGATGGAAGAAATTGAAAGTGTGCTTTAGTATGTCTGATTAAAATTCTTTTTTAAATCCACACCTGGTATGAGATTGTTGGAAAAACAGCAAGTGGAGTCCTCTACTTCCCACAAACAGTGTACTACTGTAGTAGGGAGAACATTGATACTCTAGGTGCACTCCAACTAGTTTTTCTCTGATTCTATTGTAAGGCAATTGATGTGGCAGCCATAGTATAATACCAGTGGGGTTTCAAGCTAGGCTATAGCTTTTCTTGGAAAAACCCCTTGTGTGCTTTACAGTGTAAAGCAGCAACACCAGTGCTCTTTCAAAATGATTGAAACAAACCTCCAGCACAGTGATACTAGTAGGTTAGAAGTAGTCTTAAAACAAATTCATAGCAGTGGGACAATGAAAACTAAATTGTGAAAAATCCACTGTTCTACTGGTTAGAGTTGTAGCCTTAAGTGTTTTTTGTATTTTCTTTATTTAGTCTTAAATGACTTTACAAATGTTAAAACACTGAAGGCAAAAACAGTTGATGCCGTACAAGGGCAAATGAAAAATGCTCCAGGAGTTTTGCACAAGCTTATAAATGCAACACAGGGTACATTTTGTAGCATAAGAGGTCCAATTACTGTGATATTACCAAGTAGCAGCTTATATCTGTACAGATAGGAGGCTGTGTGGTCCAGTGGTTAAAGAAAAGGGCTTGTAACCAGGAGGTCCCCGGTTCAAATCCCACCTCAGCCACTGACTCATTGTGTGACCCTGAGCAAGTCACTTAACCTCCTTGTGCTCTGGCTTTCGGGTGAGATGTATTTGTAAGTGACTCTGCAGCTGATGCATAGTTCACAGACCCTAGTCTCTGTAAGTCGCCTTGGATAAAGGCGTCAGCTAAATAAACAAATAATAATACAGTACTGTAGCATTTAATCTGCCATTTATACTAAAGCTGCTGTGGAAAGGTACCGGATATATTGTCTGGCGTCTAGTCTGGGTTGTAAACCACACAGCTGATTATGTACTGTGTCTGCATTTGCTGAGACTTGCAGACAGTTTGTACAGAATTCTGTACACCACAGGCATGATGCAAGCCGTCATCACCTCTAATTTCTGTTCTCATTCAGAGCATGGTGCCCCACATTGGTCTGGGGTCTAATTATTTTCTCACTGCATAATGAGCTGTAAACATTTGGGCTTGACACGTGCCTGTCTGGCAGTGTCTCACACCTTGAGAAATTCTCTCTGCTAATTTCGTTTTCAGATGACTGTTTTTTTTCTGTTTCCCCCCATGCCCCTCTCCCTGACTTCTCATTTGTACTGTGGTCTACATTTTTAGTTCTCTTCTGTTTTTACAAGCTTAGGGGGGAAGAAAACATGGCACTTACAGACTTTTAATGCTTTCTGTGGTGTTGCTTTCTATTATAATTAAACGCCTGTATTTTTTGTTTCAGTAAACACTCTGATCACCAACAATGTACACAATTTCTGGATGAGGCTGAACAAATAAAAAACTACAGATTGTTCTTCTGTGTTAAAAGCACAGTAGTCCTTGCTGAATGTGTTGTATTTGGATGCCATCATTTGAACTAACTACTGGAAAGAGCCAGATCAGCCATCTACTTGCAATTCCAATGTCAAATATGTTTTTTTTTGTTTGTTATTTATTTATTTATTTATTTTTTAAAATAACCTGTTTTGGTGCTTTTTTATTTCTTTAAATTTGGATTCTTTGTAATAAAAGACAGACTTACAGTGATCCTCCTTTGTTGTCAGGTGCCATGGTAAGAGACCGGTCTGTTGGTTGGCATTGTAAGGCAAACGGGTGCCTCATAACTGGGTCTAGAGTGTAATTGAGAGAGAGATCTGCATTTAAAATGCTTTATACATGATGTGGCTTTAAAGTCAAGCTTTCCGTCCATGTCTTTTCCTTGAATCTGGCTTCGTTTTAAGCTAAAACTAGGTCAACGTGTTCCCTGACCGCGGGATTGTGAAGTTATTTTGTCAGTTGCCTGACTTAGTGGTTCTCTCTTCTGCAACAGATTTGGTTTGTAAAAGAACAAAACAAGCACTGCGACACAGGCATAGACAGCCACAAATTTTCTGTATGGAAACCTGTGACTTTGAGACCACAACGCCTCTTCCTCCCAGACAGCCACTCTGAGCTCGCTGTCTGACATCACCGGCAATTCCACTACACAACATCCGTGTATCTCTTATTTAATGAATACACATTATTGGTACAATGGCTTTTTTACCTTGCATCTGAATTAGGCCATGTATTGTCATTAGTTACTGGAACCGCGCTGAGCTTTAACAATGGAATAAGCATGTCTACAAGGATTTTAATGGCCTACTGAAGGTCATGCCTGATTTGTTGTGCTCATTTTTCTCCACATCAGCTGTAAGCACCTTACTGTAAAGTACCATCTCTGCAGTCTGGCTCAATTTCCACGCTGGTACGTTTTGGGGGAAACACTTTACTCAGTGTACAGTACATTAAAAAAAAAAAAAAAAAAAACTTTTGTTCTCGTCTGTTTTTAATGTACTAACTTAGATCTGGCTGATTCCTAATTTTGTTTTTAGTTTTTGTGCCGAGGCAGTATTCCCATGGCCAGTATCTTCTCTTTTTTTTTTTTTTTTTTTTTTTTTTAAATTTAGTCGTCGCCAATTATTTTTACCCCGGTTTTCACCCCAATTTAGCATGCCCAATTATTATCTGTATCCCCGGCTCACTGCTTGCAACCCCCCCGCCGACTCAGGAAACGGAGGCTGAAACACGCGTCCTCCGAAACGTGCTCCTTCCAAGCCGTCATTTTTCGCACCGCAGATCCACAGCAATGCTACCAGACCTATAGTGCCGGAGGACAACACAACCAGCGATCTCCAGGCTATAGGGCACATCCTGCGAGGAGCGCATTTACTGGATGCGCCACTCGGGAGCCCCTGGCCAGTATCTTCTCAAAGTGATCCAATTCGTATTGTATTGTAAAAGCTCCAGGAAACTGGTTCACAGTGGCCATAGAATAATTCCAATTCAGCCTTTTCAAGTAGCCATTTGGTCCCACATGTGGTGTTCCTTCTCCTATTATACAGTACCTGTCATTAGAAGTCCTTTCCATTGCACAGATACAGTACCTGCAGCATATAAAATGCAGTATAAAACCATGTTGAGTTCCATAAACTAGCCCAGTCTGCCTCACCCCTGCATAGCTGTGAGAGGTGTTGCTCTTCAGTGGTGATCATAGCCCAGTATTGTAGTTTGTAGTCTTTCTTATTGTTTGCAAGCACGCTTTCTTTTCTTGCATATGTCTGCTGATAAACGCAGCAGTGGTGCATTTGCATGGCAACTGTATGGGGCCTATTCAATCACATACTTGTTGCATCATCTACCCTCTACCTGTCCTTATCCTATAGTGTAAAATGATGGGCCCACAATCTGCTAACTTGATTGAGAAACCTGGAACAGATGAGCAGTATATACAAAAAGTTTTAGAAATGTTGCTGAGGATTAATTCTTCACACCAAGAACTGGCACACTCAATTATGTAAGCTAGATGTCACTTTGAGATGTTTAGCTTGTCTTTGTCAATACTCTTTCCCCAATTAGCAGCCAATAACAAAGCACGGACGGATTACCAGATAAGATAATCATTACATTTAAAAAGGTCAAATATAGAGGTTTCCAAAAACATATCGATTGTCTGTGTCTGTGATAAATTGGGGGAGGTCACCATATAACCTAGATTGTGTTGACAAGTAAATTATACTTTGCAGTATACCACATACTGTATGCACAGTACATGTGAACTGATGTGCTAAGTACCCAGTAGTGTCAGTCACTCTACACGGAAATTGCTGAGGAGTGGCAGTTCTATCAAACACTTTTTGTTATTCAGTGTTGTCAGATGTATTCATTAGTTCATTTGTTAATATTTTTTTTTTAAATAACAACAAAAAAAACTCAAATCAAATAGTGTTATAAATAGTGTAGGTGATGCCAGGTGGAATATTGTGTACGTTTTTCTACTGTAAGACTACTGTTTCTGAAATCTGCTGTATTCTCTTACCTTGCTTATGTTTTTAATCAAATTAAAGCAATCAAAACAATCACAGGCAAATCCTGTAGATGGCTTCAGTTCATGACAGATGACAGTTAGTGCCTTGTCCAAATTGTAAAAACAAATGATTTTATCAGCAGTAGCTTTGTCTGTGTTCCTTGTTGCCATGGAGAGCAAATTCAACTTGAAAGACCTTGCAGGAGGATTGAGTCCAAAGCACTGTATGAAAGGCAGATTGTAAGAAAGTGACCTCATCTGTGTCTACAGTACGTTTGCTTATTGGATTGTGTTAAAACTTGTTTAGGACCAGTTATTATTATTTGTTTGTTTATTTGGCAGATGCCTTTATCCAAGGCAACTTACAGAGACTAGGGTGTGTGAACTACACATCAGCTGCAGAGTCACTTACAACAACGTCTCACCGAAAGACGGAGCACAAGGAGGTTAGGTGACTTGCTCAGCGTCACACAATGAGTCAGTGGCTGAGGTGGGATTTGAACAGGGGACCTCCTAGTTACAAGCCCATTTCTTTAACCACTGGACCACACAGTTATTGAGCTAACCATTGTCAGTAATATGGCAAGCAGTGCCAGATTATGAGGGTCATTCTTAGCCATATTCAGGATACAGAAGTCAGTGGAAATGTCGTTAATCAACAACATCGGCAACCCAAAAAATAAAATAAATTATTATTTCATAGGTTTTGTAATAAAAAGAGAACACGTCAGTTTTGGTTTGAAAGCTCTCAGAGCCCTGGAGGAAGTTTGATTCATTTTGAATTAAATTCATTTAATTTGTATTGTGAGCTTGAGCTTTCAACAAAATCAGAACTGCAGTGCTGTAACACCATCAAACATCAGTGATGCCGTGTTTCTCATTCTCTTCTCCTTTATTATCCCGAATATACGTTAGCAGGCTGGTGGCGTACTACTCCATACAAAACCCATCCTGCTGCTATAAATAATGCTGTCAAATAAGTAGGTACAATGGCGTCAAGTCTGTTTCCCAAGGCAGAGTGCGATTTGTGAAAGGAAAACAACCATTTTTGACAACAAATCAAGGCTCCAGATTAATTGGAAGAGTAAGAACCTGGTCATCCTTTTTAATTGACTTTTTCTGTCTCACTAGTTCTGTTCCAATGCCAGATTTATTTATTTTTCACAAAACAATACACACTTGAGTGAGATTGATGTGATCAATATGGGTAAACATGCATTGCCAAGCACAGTCCAGTGCCGACAGTGGCTATCAAATTGAAACAGTTTATATATTTCAGAATACATACACTGCAAATATCTTTTGGAGCCATAATGCAATGCTATATTTCCATTCTGCATTGGCATATTCCTTGGATATGATATAAAGGTTATAAGGTTAACAGTACCTTTTTATCTGCCAAAAAAAAAAAAATGACTTTCAAAAATGTATTTAAAAAGTCTAAGATGACTGTTTTAAAATATTAGTACATTCAAGCAGACAAATGTTTCAGCAAGTGCCTTCCTCTGTGTACAGCTATTTTAATTTTAAGCTTTCTTGCTTATTTCTGTATTTTTTTTGTTTTGTTTTGTTTTACAATTACAGTAGTGATGAGACTTGTGTACTACTCATATTTAATGTACTTTTTACAGTGGCAATTACGGTTAAAAGTATTCATTTTAACACCCTCACACACACACCCTTACAGGAGGTAAAACTATAAGAGAAATTTTGGCTAATCCCTTCTTCAGTTATAACACTGATTATTTTATTAAAATAACTAAGCAGTATCTCCGGAAGTATCTCCTATACTGATATTTGTATTCATTTATGTGATTGTTCCTCTAAGTGTAACACATGCGTGCAGAGTTTATAGTTCAGCTGTGATAGGGTTCTGCCTGCAACACTTCATTCTAGTTGGCTGGCAGGTTCTGTGTCACACGTTGGTGCATTAAGCTCGGCTAATGGAACTGACACACGTACAGTACAGAATTTATCAATAGGATTTATTTGATGTAAATCAGATTTTTTTTTTATTTAAATCGATTTTTTTTTAATTATGGAATTTTTTTGGGAGTACCGTAGTTGTAGCTCTACAGTACCTCCAAACTGTAAATTTAAGGATGTTGGAAATGGTGGTTTGTGAATAGTTACATACCAAACTAAAAAATGAATACATAAATAAAGCAAATTATTTATCATTGTGGCATCCTCTAAATGTGAACTGCAATATGTGAACTACAAGAATTTAACGATGGAGTACGCCAAAGAAAAATACCCCTCACTCACCCCAGCCATTCTTTCCATTTACTTTTCTTTCTTTGATTTCCTCTTTCTGTGTCAGTCCAAACACAAGCAGTTGTTACTTAGGACTACTTTGCTTTTTATAGTGTGTTCAATTGTTAAAGTTCCTGATTGCACCACTAAATAAACCTGGTTTCAGCGGGTCTTAACACAGTGCTCAGTTGTCTATTTGGGACCCTATTGCATTGTCATCAGAATCGCTCAGAATACCATTTCAGTGCAGTATTTCTTTTTTTACATCTTCGCACCATTTATGCGCCACAGAATCGGGGGCAAGCGCCAATCGCACTTACATTTGCGCTGTGATCAGAATACAGCCCTAAGAGTTTTAGTTTCTAGACAGTAAGAGTGTTTGTGTTAATAAAAGGTTTTTAAAACATATTTTTCTTGAGAAACTATATAAAATAGGTAGTAAATGACAAAATGATTTAAATCAATGATTGATATTTTTTTTTTTAAACCAAGTGATTTAAATCAACTTGATTTAAATCAGTCAACCCTGGTATTTATTAAAGTTTTTTGCAGTAATGATTACACTGATTTTAGCATATTAATAGCAACCTGAAATGTTAATTTCAAAGAGCAATTTGTTGCAGTGCGATTGCTTCATAGCATCACTATACCATCATCATCATCATCATCATCGCCCAGCGTCTAATCATAACAGCAAAAAAAAAATCATGGCACGTCATTCGTATTCTCTGCTGTTGAGTTCTGATCCAGCATTATTCTGTACATGTGCTTTTGAAGTTGATGAACCTGCTGAAAACTGTCACTGCGAAACTTTTCACAACCTGCCATGGAAACTGCTGAATAGCAGATTAAGATTTTAAAAGAGCAAATGTGCAAATAGCAAGGTGAACTATTCTTTTTCTCATTGTTTTTTTTTTTTTTTTTTTTTACTTTGATGAAACGGGCTGTAACTGGTGTTAGTTAGGGTATACATGGTTTAAGCATCAGAGGAAAAAATAATCATTTAAAATTCCACTACAGTTGATGAAAATCACATTATTAGACTGCTAACAGCAGGTTGTATTTTTTCTGTAAACATTACCTACAGTACTCCTATCCAATGAGCTGCAAGTGATTGTACTGTAAAGTGAATCCCAGAGCTTTATACAATAGGACGTACCATTTCATTCATCGCAAAAATACATTACAATCTGTAAGAGGCTTGCATGCTCATAATTATTATTATTTGTTTATTTAGCAGACGCCTTTATCCAAGGCGACTTACAGAGACTAGGGTGTGTGAACTATGCATCAGCTGCAGAGTCACTTACAATAACGTCTCACCCGAAAGACGGAGCACAGGGAGGTTAAGTGACTTGCTCAGGGTCACGCAGTACAGTGGCTGAGGTGGGATTTGAACCCGGGACCTCCTGGGTACAAAGCTGTTTCTTTAACCACTGCCAGCTTTTAGGTTGAGCAATAGAACAAATGGTAAAAATCAAAGAGTTACTGTAACTCTGAATCATGTAGTAAATTGTGGTAGGTACACTACTGTAGTAGATTATTAATAGTGTGCGGTTTCCTGATTGCTATTTACGGTAACCTGATAAAACTACAGTATATTGTGATGATTTTCATTTAGTAATGTTTTAACCTTGCTGCCGTAGCCCTATTTGGAAATTTATCTTAAGATCAATCTTTGTGCAGCCCACACTATGAGTACCGGGACTGTTTTTTTTTTTCTTTGTATTTTTTAAATCTGCAGTTATTCTTTTTTTATGCGTCAGCTTCCCAGCTGCAGCAAAGGCCCTGAGAAGCTTCCATTCCTGAATATGACTCAGGCAGAACTGATCTGTGACACACACAAAGTCTCGTGGTATAAAATTGGTATTGTGTTGACACTGGGTTTCCAGATTAACGTTAGTTTTGTAATGACTTGTGGTAAAGTGTACAGAAGGGGCTGGTGTACAGTAATTGAACTTGCTAGAAACGTGAAGGCTGTAAAACAGATTTATCTTAAAGCCACCTTGCAAAATCTGAGAAACAAAGTAGCTGCAGTTGTTTGTCAGTGAGTTACATAATGATTCCTACACTTGTTTGTGCTTAAAGCAGGGAGGCCCAAACTTGCAACATGTTACTGTGTATCTGCAGGTTTCTGAAAAAGCAGTTACAGTATATTATAAATGTTTAAAGATACGCGTAAATTGCTGAGATGCAAAATCTAGGCAATATTCTAAGTGGTTAATAACATCATTTCACTAGGAATGATTCCCTCATTCATTGTGGAAATGGAATGGACTCATTTGGAACTAATTGGGTTTTAGGGCAAACCATTATGATTTTTTTTATCTTTAGAATGACCGGTCAGGAAATACGTACAGTAAATAAATGTTAGGAATGTTTTCTCAGCCGTTATTGAAATGTCGAAGTGTACATTCACCCGAATCTAACGTGCTATTGCACAGGCTGTGCCCAAGCATTGTCTACATGTCTGTTTGATCACCATTACCACTTGAGCTATGTGCACCCTGACCATTGATTTGAACTTCGCAAGCATTCCAGAAGATTAAGCCACACAAACAAACAGGGATAATCGCTGAATTGTTGATATTTGGATTTGCAGCAATCTGTAGTTGACAACTGACAACAAAAAGGGTGTGATTTCAAGTGCTGCTAGAAACTACGTCAAAGGAAAATGTTAGCCTTTGATCAAATTATATTTATAAGCCATAAACGGCTGTCTAATGGAAAGACTGATGGAATATCTCAACGATCTGCACATATTTACATAGCAAATGGTTTGGTAGGACGTGTGGTTTTACTCGAGGAAGTGTGGTGTGATGGTTGTAGGAATTTGCAATAATCGTCCAGAAATCTTCAGTTCAAGTCCCAGGTCAGCGCCTGACAGTCTGTGTGAAGTTGGGCAAGACACTCGCTTGATATCATTTGTTTCCCCCCCAGTTTCACCTGCCTGTAAAGGGAGCAAAGACCCCTCTGGAGACTAGATGATTACATCAATTGGTTTATCTTGAGTTAATGGTGAAAATAAATGAACACAATATTATTTTATAAATGTTTTCTACTATGTTAAAGCAGCAGTATCCCACAATCCAGCTCAGTTGTAGATTAAAGTATAAGGTATTGATGTCTGTTGTTTTTTCATCTGCCACCCTACTTTATCAGCAAGAAAACTTGCTAACAGTTCATTCCCCAAAGCAACTGTGGATGTAGCTGGATGGACACAAGCTCCCCCTTACCCTTGAAGCCAGCTTGTTGTCACACTGTGAAATGCAGCCGTAGGAGGTACTGAAGCTATGTAGTATACTGTACAGTATTGATAAGTTGTACAATATCGCCACTTAAACCAGGCCATGTACTTTACAGTATTTGCAGGTCCAGTAACAGTTGATATTGGGTGGGATTCAGATATCAAAATGGCAAAGTCAACTGGATCCCTGTAACTACTGTAATGCTACTGCACTTTCCACTGCGCCTTGGGTTGAGTTACTGGACTCGTTTTACTGTGATGTACTCTTTAAAACTTGACTTGTTTTGTTGATGGCAATTCTATCTGATGAATGTGGCATTTACTGTACAGACAGTATTTAAAAGCTGTAGCAGGCATTCAAACTTTGCACTAAAAGATACTATCATTAAATACAATTCCTGGTGCAGTACTACTGTAGTAAATGGCAGATGGACTAGACTGTCGGTGGATAAATGCATTTGTGTCAAGGTCAGGGGTTTGCAGTTCAGATTTAAACCCAGGTTGAATGACTGCCTGGAATTCCAATCCAGTTATCATGAAGTTAAACTCTGGACACTGTGTCATTCTCTGAATTGTGCTTTACAATTATATATATTGTATTATTGTCGGTAGTATTTTGTTAAGCCTACAATATTTGGGAAGGTTAAAACATGTATTCTTCTCACTTAGGCAGCATTGATCGAGACTAGAGAAGCTACTAATGTTAAAAGCATATTGCTCTGTGGTATGGGCCTGAAGCATCTACTCCAACAGGCTGCTGTTTCATTCTGCCCCCTGTTAATTACATGGCGTTAATGAACAGTAGTGGATTTCCTTGATCATGGAGACATAGAGTACTTAGTTGGAAATGTTTCCCAGAGCCGTTTGTATTTCTGGGTTTGTACAGGTATATTATACTGCTTTAACTGGTTGATGGCATAAGCATAACTAACCTAAAACGGAACATATGAATCTGTTTCTTTTAATATAAAGAAATGTCACCATATTAGTTTTTGAACTTCAGAATCCCATCTGGAGGGTTCTGAAATTCTAGAATCACTGCAGACAGTAAGGGAGAAAATAAATACGCAGTGGTACAGAATAACATTATCTTTTTGAAAGACCCTCAGTCTTTTTATTTATTTATTTATTTAGTTCATTTTTGGAGTAACAAAAATATAGTGACACGTTGTTGAAAGATTAATTAAAATGCCTTTTAAGTAGTTGATTGAGGACCATAAATCCCAGCACAGTGTATTTTATAAGAGAAGGACTCCTCATCACAAGGGATTTACTCAAGTACGCAGTCATGAGAAAGCAAGCTCAGTTCCAGGATTACATGTTTATTTTCACTAACCCCTGAACGAGCTCATTTTAAAAGAACTCAATCAGCGGCTGGTCCCTTCAGAATTTATTGATGTTTTAATGAAAAGCTGGAAGAGCTGTGTAGAATAATCCTGTATTACTAGTCCACAAAGCTCCTTATTTAAAGCATAAGGGGCTGTGTAGACTAAATTACTGGTTGTTCTCTGTGCATTTCATTACTGCCATTTTTCTATGGTGATGTTTTACTATACATCAGTATGTCCAGCACAGATACAGTACTGGTTTCTGTGGGGATTTCTGCAGCCTGATGGAGACCAGCCAGAGCATTACTTGTTCCAGTGCTGTATGTGAATATGTTCATTAAAACTAACCTTGGTGAGTGAATCGGTAGGTCTTGAACACTGCTTAATTTGTTTACTGGCAATTATTTTAATAGCCTGGGGCCATAATCTATCAAAATGGTCACTGTTCACTTTCTAAAACTGCCTAAAAACTCATGGACATAGCCCAGCCTCAATTCTCCCTTCTGTGCAACCAGCATTAGTTTAAGAAAATGTGTACATATTTACTGGCCAAGATAGGCTTTCTGCAGTTACTATACCTCTAACGCTTTGCCTTCATGTAAAATGGAAATTGATTAGCCCAGCCAATCACAATATGGAAATGAGGTCATGATGACCTGAAGAAGCTTAAGACCAGGTACTAGTCAGGGCAGTCTGTGTGAAGTCAGCTAGGTGATTGTAGATCCTAACCAGGAGGGATAAAGACAGTTTATGCTGTGCTGTAGCTGGCAGCACAGGCATGGCACAACGTTAATGGTGGACAGGGATGGCTGAATTTGTGCTAATCCATACAGTACCACTTGAAACGCTTCATTTGGCATTCATACCACCACATTATTACGGATGCTTTGTTACAAGCAGTAAATGAACAAACGGTACTGTGTATGTCATGTTTAGATTTGTCTGCATTTTTTAACCATGAATAAAAGTGAAATAAAGAGACAGGGTTTCGATTGAAATCTTATGATATTTTGTTTGTCACTGCCAAGAATTCTTTAATACTCTAGTGGCAACATTATTACAGTAAATCATACAGAAGAAATCTTTTTGTCCAAATTATAGTTATTATTTATTTCTTAGCAGACGCCCTTATCCAGGGCGACTTACAATGGTTACAAGATATCACATTATTTTTACATACAATTACCCATTTATACAGTTGGGTTTGTACTGGAACAATCTAGGTAAAGTACCTTCCTCAAGGGTACAGCAGCAGTGTCCCCACCAGGGATTGAACCCATGACCCTCCGGTCAAGAGTCCAGAGCCCTAACCACTACTCCACACTGCTGCCCAGATATTCTGCTATGCAACAGAACTGTAAAGTTTAAAGACACACACTTTTCATGTTTACAGTAGAGAAAAATACAATTTTCATTTTTATGATATTTAATATGTTGGTGTAGTATGTCCCGTTGTGTAAGAGATTTTTGCATAGTCTGATCAGCCAGAACAGTTCTCTCATACCAGACTTCACAAGATTACATACACACTAAGAGACAGCCTACGCACAACCTATTGACGCATAGCATATTTCAATATTTTGTACATTTCTTTTTTACTAATCGTGATAAAGGAAAACATCATATTTTCGTATTGATTGTAAAAGTGGCTGCATGTCCTGTCGGAGCCTCCCACCCCCTCCTTCTCTCCGATTATTGGGTGAATGAATGAGGAAAGTGTACCTCTAGAACAGGAAACTCCGATTAGATCGTACATTAATAATGCCATAAGGGGACTGTCTGAGAGGGATATAAATTGGCAACTGGCTGCAAGGTCTTTTGGATTAATTTGCTTCTCATATTCGAAGAACAGGCTTGTCAATGGAAGGGCCGAGCCAGTTTATTTACAGAATAAATTAAATGTGATTAAAATGCTAATGAAGTCAGAAGACGCAGTTTGCTTTTTGAGGAAACAGGCCAAAAAATAAGGAGAGCTGACATGAGAGGGATATCGGTTCCATTAGAATTCCAGGGATGGCTCACTATTGTACACTCTCCATAGCTTAGGGTTTGAAGCACTTTTCACTTTGTGTTGAGGAATCTTATGTTCTTCCTTGTATGGGGTGTGGGATGATAGACATGACAGTTTTTTCAGATCGTTGCATCCATTGATCATGTTAACAAGGCTTTGTTTTAATGTATACATTTTTTTGTGTAAAAAGCATCTCCCCGGGGACTGAATTATGTTCCTTGTCAATATTCAAATCAAGTCACAGGACTCTTTACATGTCTTTTAATGCGACTCCGAGGCCCTCTGTTGTGCTACGCCGATAGCAACCTCTGACGCATGACTTGGAATGAGATGTCATTACACCCTTGAGCAACATGCCCTGAAGCTCTTCTATTGGGAAGCCAGGTGTTGTCCCCATGCTCTCAGAGGATTTCAAGGCTATTTAAATATTGAAGGAGATTGGAAAGAGCCACGTCTGGTGCCAAGGATGTGGCTCTTTCCAGTCTTCTTCAATATTTAACTAACGGCAATAGAATCTGAATAAGTTATTGAACTTGTGCAGGGTGTAATTTGCAGGTATAGTGCCACATGTACCAATGTGGCAAATGTCAACGTTTCCTATATAATGTTATCAGTATAATAAAGATAATCCCCTTTTTAATGCATGTTTTGCTTCTAGAAATACTGTACCAGTAGTAATGCTGAAGAAACATTTAGTAAAATTGAAAGCAACCCACTTATATTTCCCTCAGAAGGACCATTGTGAAGATTTCCAGGTGAAAAAGGCACGCTACAACCTCTCAAATCTACAGGGCAAGCTACCAGACAATGACTCGGTCAAAAAGGTACAGTTATTGTTATAATGTGTGATTAGATGGTATGCTCTTGTTTTAACACAGGGCTTTCAATGTCCTTTTTCAAAGCCAACAGTATATTGTTTCTGTCTGTAAGGTATCAAATGTTAAAACAGGAGATCTTAAAGTACCTTGATCCAGGATATGTAACCAAGAGTAGATGTACTGTATAAAACTACATACAAAAAACTGTGCATTTTAAATAAAAGTGGATCTCAGTTGGACTAAAGACATACTACTCTTTCCACAGCCTGAACCCCAGCAGGAAGTGCTGTTCGAGCACTGGCATGCAGACATCAAGCAGGACCCAGATCAGGATTCTGTCGTCCATCCAAGGTACACAGTACAGTCATACAGTATTAGTTCATTGCCCGTCTGGGATGGGTGTTTGAATGGTGCTACTTCATACAGTACTAGTTTTGATTTCTTAAATATCTATCTCTATGTCTTTTATTTAATGTATGATATTGGGTGATTTCCTTTGCCTCTGGAAAAGCACAAATCTGCTTCATCACGCTTTTGTCCCCCCCCTCTTCCAGTAGAAATTTTCCTCTGCCTTTAGCTTGGAAGAGCATAAGAGAATAGGTGACTTCAGCTGCCATGGTGCTGGTTTCAGACTGTCAATTCACCCTCCACGGACCCGCAGCCCTCTTCTGAAAAACTTCCTTTACCTACACAGTCAGACCTCTGCTGGAAACGAGAGAGCTCTGCTGATGGAGGCAAACAAAAATACACCCTTAGCTTTCCTGTCGATTTGACATTCTTTTTTTCTTGAATGTTAATTGCCATCAGCATTTGAATATCTATTTGTATACCAGATCCACCCTCTTTAAGTCCGGGCTCCTCACCCATTTTGAACTAATGTCCCTGGTGCATTGCCTAGTATTGACAGACTATGCGCTTCTAATAGATACTAAAATAATACAGCATGTTCTGACCTAAAAATGAAAATATTCAGTGTTATTGAAATAGGGGATTATTTTGTGAATCTCAAAGAATTTAACGCAAATTGCACATTTCTTTGTTTGCAATGGATTTGTTACTATTTGTTTGATATTCTTTAAGGGGGAAATTGGTCTCTATTTATTTTAATCTCTGAAATAACACATTAGGCTAGCAGTAGCTGGATTATATTGATAATGCTATTTAAAAAGCAAGTGCCCTCATCATCTAATGACATAGTAACCTGGTTAGACTGCTGGATTTGGCAGGATTAACACTTGTCTGACCATGAAATATACATATCCTTGGCTGCTGATTGTTGAAGTATATGAAGTCCCTGTTCACCCTTGCCATGAAATTATTTTTTTAAGTTTTTTTGGTAAAGAACCAGAGAGGAAAAAATGAAAAAAAAAACAGTATTATAAACTAATTTCCATATACTGAAAATGACATCTTCTGAAGGAATTATACAGCTGCAATTGAGAAATATGTTCAATTTTTTAAATGTTATATTTCACTTTTAAAGATCTCCTATGCATGTACCTGTTAGACAATGTTGTATTAATATTATGCTTGTCTTATTTTGTTTCTGTTGTGTACAGCTACTACCTATACATGTATGATAAAGTAGTGGCCCCCAATGTCTCGCTGCGTGCCTCCTTGACCCACGGCCGTGACTCTGGTAGAGCTGCAGAGGGAAGTGAGGAGGTGCTTGGTGCCCTGCTGAGGCACCATTACCACGAAGGCGAGAAGGCTTCATCCTGCTCTGAAGGATCGCTTGATGAAGAGGAAGAATCTCAGAGAATGGCAAAATCAGTTGGTGCCATAGGTGAGCTACAGCCATCCTTTTCTCTAAGACTTTTCAGGGATGGCAGTAAGACAGCAGTTTTACTGAGACCAGGTGGTAAATTAATTAACATTCATGAACTATTCTTATTAGAAGAAAAATCAGATGATTATACTGTACATAGACCAATTTCAAATTTTTATGTAAAACTTCTTTTAAACACCCCAGCGCTTATTTATAATGTTTGCCAGTAGCCCCGGTGCCTATTTGAGACCTGGCATTTATTATGCAAGATAACACACAACCTTATAGTAATGACATAACTAAATTACAACATTCCAGCAACATCATTAAAAGGTTGTGTGCCAGGGGGTATTAAGTAACAGATTTATTTATTTATTTATTTATTTATTTTAAATTTAGTTGTTGACAATTATTTTTTATTATTTTGGAATGGCCAATTATTTTTAGGCTCAGCTCACCACTACCACCCCTGCGCTGACTCGGGAGGGCGAAGACGAACACACGCTGTCCTCCGAAGCGTGTGCCGTCAGCCGACCGCTTTTTTCACACTGCAGACTCACCGTGCAGCCACCCAAGAGCTACAGCAGCTTACAGGCAAGCCCGCAGGCACCCGGCCAGACTACAGGGTTGGCTGGTGCGAGGCGAGCCGAGGACACCCTGGCCGACCTAAACCCCGCCTCCCCCCTGGGCGATGCTCGAGTTTTTTATTTTATAACAAAATTCCATTGTATTGTACACCCTCAAGTATAAAGCGAAAGTATTATATATATATATATATATATATATATATATATATATATATATATATATATATATATATATATATATACATTGGTAAACAAGGATAAGCAAAACGTTGCAAAACGAACAAGCAGAAGAACAAATCTGCATTGAAAAACTCAATAGCATCTACCACTGTTAATAATAATAATAATAATAATAATAATAATAATAATAATATTAATAATAATAATAATAATAATAAAAGCAATAAGTATCCTCTTAATCAAAAAACGTGTACATTGGTAAGCATGGACAAATGATGGAAAATGAACCAGCAAAGCATCTTTATTGCAAAACAACCGCATGAAATACTGTTAATACGAAAAAAAAAGCAAACCCTGTAAATATCGGAAAATAAGTTCATACTGTGTGTTCACAACACCCTCAAAAGTGCTTCAAAACTGGTTTTAACATTAGCAATAAAAGCAATACCAGTTATATAACTTCAACATCTACATAGTGCGCAAGAAGGCACAGAGAAGTTGAGGAAGATGAGGAGGAGCTTGAGCGATGAAACTTACCCTCGAGATGAATAATAAGAAAACTTATTTAAGGTACACGTAATGCATAAAGTTTTTTTAATGCCGTTATTACATTTTAAAACTAGTTTTGAAGCTTTTTTGAGCGTGCTGAAAGTCAGCCAAATACAAACTTGTTTTGTGATATATTATAAGGGTTGCGTTTTTAGTTTTTTTTTTTTTTTATGATAAGCTCACTGTACAGTTAGACACTGGTGTCTATTGGAGACCAGCGATTATTTGAGACCTGGAAATTATTGGATGTTTTACGGTGTGTGTGTGTGTGTGTGTGTGTCATATATATAAAAAATGAACTCTCTTTTCACATCTGTCTTGGGACCCAATGACATTGGGAGTTCATAGTTTTGTCCTAGGCTGCAAAAGTTATTTTGTATCATTTAGATTGAAGGCATGTTTCAATATGTATGTTCTTGATTGAAACGCAGTTAACCGCCTGTGTCATGTCATTCTCCTGTGACCTGTGACTAATTGACCTTAATGTTAAAATAAATTCCTGACTGCCAGCGGCACAGCTTTGCTTGGGTGCCACGTGCTGCTTCAGTCTGCCAGTCGAGATCACTTCAGCAAGGCCATCCAGCCTCTCTTCCTGTTTGAAAATACTTTACAAGCAGTTACATTTCTTAAACCCCTCATCTGGAGCTTTGAATAACTCTGGTCATATACCACAAAGTCGTTTTGCTTGAAATTGTTAAAACTGCTTTACGATACAGAAATACAACACAGTTTTTTAAGTCACAAGTTATTGGGAGTGTTAGAATCTGGGGTTATGTAGAGGAACATGTATATCTGTTAAAGGTACAGTTTTCACATGTACGTATGATGTACAGTAGGTCATGGTGGGCTACCTTTTCTTGATTGCAATACAGTTTAACCAAGTGACTGTATATCATATAAAAAAAAGGTCATTACACAAGGGTCTGTGAAGGTCAATCCAAACACATTCATATGTGAATGACAGGAAGAGATCAGAAGTACAATATGAATAAAATGTTCAAGCACGCTCATAGCATGTTGTATGTACTGCAATCCGCAATACCATATTATAGAAGCCAAGCACTGAGCAGGTAACAATTGCTACAAAGAGATCTATGTCAAATCAGCAGGAGAATTTTGTAATACATTTTATGGTGTGACTTCAGTTGTGTATTTAAAAAAAAAAACATATTAGTGTTTTTGATTTGTTATGTACAGGTTACAAATTGGAATATGAAAGACGTTCATTATGCAAAGGACTTTAAACCAAAACGTTCCTAAGCTCTGCAGATCCTCACAGTTTATTCTCTGATTTTTCTCTGGGTTTCTAAGAACCCTGTCTCTATCTATTCCTGTCCTGTACACCATCACAGGAGTCTAAGCAGTCTCAGTGGGGGGTTCCTGCTGTTTCTTTCTTGTGGGAGGGATATATTAGGCTGAGTAGCAATCTGCGGTCTAGTCTCAGAATTCCCTGTTACTGAGTGGAATTTTTATAATATTTAATACCGGCACTACAGCTAGGCAACATCTTTTAATAACCTGGCATGTTTAAATCATATAACAAAGTGTACTAAAGCACAGTAAATGCACACTGTAGTATTATAAGCAAGCTAAAAATACCAAACAACGAAATTCCTCTGCAAATTTACCATGTTAATTTCCTTTTATAAGGAACATCTGTCCTCTGAGTCTAAAATCAAATGTTTAAACAATGACATATGATTTTTATTTTCCAAAGAGTGTTGTTTAAATAACATTTTGGGAAAGGCGTTTTAAGAGAATATCAACTAATTCAATAAATTGATAGAATGTGCAGCAGTGTTTATAATGATTTGGTTAACAAATGATTGATGATGAATTGAGGAGTTCAATTTTAATGTCTATAAATAATATGTGTATGTACATGAAGTCCAAGCAAATTTGAGCATAAATCAGCTACAGTATGTCAATTACCTGATTCTGTGGAATAAGCTCCCCCCTACCCACCCCCAAAACACCCATTATCCATTTTCTAGAGTTTTCATTCATTCATTCAAGAAAAATTACCAAATTCCGGGAATAGAAGAACCTAAAAAAAACGATGTTTGTTTTTGTGTGTGTGTGTTTGTCATTTCGGCAAGCATTTCCCGACTATGCAGTCTAAAAACCACCCACGGAGCTTGTAGGATTAGTCATTTAAATTGTAAGTTGCTGAATGTATCATTCAATTTTTGTATTTGTATGTCTCTGCTTTCCTATAAAGATCTCCACACTAGAAGTTGTTCTGCAGATCAAGTGAAATCCGAACATGTCGGTGAGCATGGCCCCTTGGCTGTTGCCATGGAAACCAACCCGAGTGAGAACGCCTACTTGCCTTTCATTAAGGACATCAGCTCGGAGGATGACAAGGACAAAATCGTGGTGGAAATTGTGCAGATGTACACTAAACAGCAAGAGAGGCTCAACGCCACCCTGGAAAAGAAAACACAGTTGCAAATGGTACTTTCCATGTGTCATGGCACGGTCTTGGAATTATTTTTTTGCCGAATTAATTGAGTTTTCTTCCATTTAAAAATAGAGAGTAGTTTCAAATTTAATATTCTTTTTTTGTTTTTGTCCCCTTATCTTTTATGACATTCATTCTTCATTTCCTTTAGTTTTGCTGGTAAAACTGTTGAGTGTGTGGTGCTGGCGTTTACTAATATAAAGACACTTTGGCTGATCTAGCCAAGGTTGTATATATGTTTATGAACTCAGTATCAAAGTACCTTAATAAAAAATGCAATAAGAACCACTCGGAATGATTGCAAACATCAATAAAAGGTATAGGGGACAATAAAACACAAAATGCAACATGTATATTTGCAAGTATTCTTAGCTCTGTGGTACTTTATGGTTACAGCCAGACCTGGGATAAATATAGTTATAAATATGGTTTGTGAAAAGTAACTATAATTAAATCCATATCGCAGAAAGTAACTATTATTTGAAAATAATTCAATACAAATTGTAAATAATTGAAAATAATTAAATACAGATTGCAGAAAGTAACTATTAATTGAAAATATTTAAATATGAGTAAAGTAGTTGAAATACATTCATGAACATGTAACTGTAACGTACAGTAGCCTAATTATTATACTGCATTCTAAGCAGGGTAATCTTGTCCTTGTTAACCACTCAGTTATCTTTTGGAAACTGCTCTATTTCAATTAGATTTAATTTGATCAATGAATTGAAATATATTTGAATATTTTATTTCAGTGGGTAAATTATTTGAAAACAATGAAATATCTTTAACTACTGGTTTAATGGCCTGTTTAATGGCCTGTTTTCTTTATCCAAGGCGACTTACAGAGACTAGGGTGTGTGAACTATGCATCAGCTGCAGAGTCATTTACAATTACGTCTCACCCGAAAGACAGAGCACAAGGAGGTTAAGTGACTTGCTCAGGGTCACACAATGAGTCAGTGGCTGAGGTGGGATTTGAACCGGGGACCTGGTTACAAGCCCTTTTCTTTATCCACTGGACCACACAGCCTAACTGATCTAGGTACATTTATTGTATTGCTGAACTATTCAGAAGTCTCATTCTTAAATTATACTGCTTATGAACATCACATTTTGTTTTTAATTTTTAAAGACAATATGCAAAAAGTATAGAGCTTCTTAAAATAGTTGAATCTTTTACTAAAAATAAATAAATACAGGCAGACAGTAAATAGCAGTTTGAGCCATTCCAAGATTAAAAAGCTATGTTTGTAACTAAGTGGGATTTAGACAAGAATGATCAAAGTACTATACAATGGAGTCTTTATTTCCATCCCAGAATTATTATACTTTTGTAAAGGGCTGGCTTTCAACTTTCAATTAGAAGACTTGCAGTTAGGTGGAGTTACCAGCTAATGTGGATTCGTTGACTGCGGTTTCTGTGACAATAAAGTCAGAATGCGATTATGAAGAAGCAGCTTTAGAGACTGAGTGTATTCCAGCTATCTTTTACAAAATTATTTGATTGAACCCATTAAAACCCCATCCAGTAGCTAATTATTTTATTACACCTGTTTAAACCCAGAGTGGAAGAGCCCCCCCCCCGGGCCTGCCCTAGATTAACAGTGTTGGTGTATTTGTTGGGCTGCAGGAGCTGGATCTGTTACGCAGCCCCAGCAGGTCTCCTCGGCTGAAGGAGCTGTCGGAGCAGTGCGAGCTGCAGCAGGAGCTGGAGTTGGTGCAGAGCGAGCAGACGAGCAGGCTGGAGGAGCTCAGAGAGGAGCAGATAGAGCTGGAGTGGAGGCTGGAGCAGCTGAGACAGCAGGGCTGTGCATGTGACCGCTCCTCTGAGAGGGACCGGGAGGCACAGTACGCAGCACAGGTAAACCAAATCCAATAGCAGACACCACTATCAAAATGGGCTGCATATATTTAACCAGGATTTTTAGACATCGTTTTGAAAGGAGGTTTTCAGTGTAATGAAAATAGCTTGTTTACAGCCCAGAAGTACCACAGTTCCAGGTCCCTTTTTATTATTATAAATTATAAGTAATTTTGTCATTTGTCTTTAAGTCTGTTGTGGAAGCTGTTACTTCCTGAATACATGTTCTGATATTCAATATGGCAACCAGTACAAGTGAAAGATTTGTAGACATTTAAGAGACTGTACTATTACTGTACTGTATAAAGGTCACATGTTGCAACAATCAGTTTTTTCTTTTTAAATTTGTATTACAATATCATTTCTGTGTTAAATATTTAACAACTATAATTTCCAGTATTTCTGATGGCCCCTGGTTCTATTATGCTGGGGCGTAGACCTTTTTGTTTCACTACACACAAGTGTGCACACACATGCACACAACCCCCCCCCACACACACACACAGAAAGCTACACACAGTGCTTTGCCTGCTACACCCGTTTTCTTGGCAGCTTTGTCAGATGAGCTGGCAGTGTGTTTTGTCTGGCAGGGAGCTCAGTGCTGTAAAGCCTCTAACAGCCCCTCTTGCTTGTTGTGTCTGCACAGCTGTCGGAGCTGCGTCAGAGGCTGGATCAGGCTGAGGCTGATCGCCAGGAGCTGCAGGAAGATCTGCAGAAGGAGCGGGAGGCCCGGGAGAAACTGGAGAAGATGATTACTGAGATGAAGCTGCAGATCTCTGAGAAAAATAACCAGGAGGCGAAGGTAAAAACCAAGAAGAAATAAACAACCGTTACTGGAGGGGGAAAGAAATACAAGGAGATCTTTAAAAAAAAAAAACAAAAAAAAAAACACACACACACAAAAAAGCCTTGCTGACTTTTTCTTTTTCTTTTTTTTTATGGACAAAATGTTAAAATGGAGAGCTGTATTAATAGCAAATGTATGCCTAGTTTGAAAAACAAGAGATGTTTTTTAGGTTTTACTTGCAAGGATTGTGACTTTTCAAAAGCAGTAGGATTTGGTTTTTGGCTTACTAAACAACATTGTTTTTTTAATTTTCAAACACTGCTTTGGACTCGGCAGCGCAGGAATTATAGGTCTTTGTTCACGAGCTGAACATTGCCTGGTTTAGGAGTTTCATATAAGCAGTAGCTCCTATGAGTGAATTAGGAAACAAGCTGACCTCATTATGAAGAGGACCAGGAACCTGCTACTGTGGATCTACATTGGGCACATAACCAAGAACAACTAACCTGAACTACTTAGTCACTTGTAAATGGGTAACCAAACCAACTACTAGAAAAACAAAGATGCATTTCACCAATATTCAGCTTATACTACCTTAAATACTGAGCCACTTGTTGAACAACAGTGTGTGTGTGCGTGTTTATTATACTATTGTACATACTGCAGTGGTTCTTGCTAAACCTCATCTGAAACTGTGAAGCATGGAAAGCTTTATTTTGTGTAATAGGTGTCTCGTGTAAATAAGGTTTTTCATACGAAACTTTTCCATTTTTTTTTTTTTGTCAAACCTCCTTTGGCATTCACAGACTTCCCAATATTACCCTACAGTTCTCAGCTTTGCTGTGCTCCTTTTTGTAATACCGTGTATCCCCATTGGACTCATTGTCTGTATCGATTGGTTAGAACACCTTATTATCCAAAGGAATTGTCTTCCAATTGTTATGATTGTTAAGGTTTAATGACACACAGTTAATCATTTAAGATGTGTGGCTCAGCAGACTTGCAGGAGTCACATCAGGACACGTGGAAGAGAACTCGAAGAAACTGATGGCAAATCCGCCACAGGTCAGCATAAAGCATGTTCATTCCTTTTGTTTTGAGATGTGGGACAGAGCTTGAATTTAACATTCTGCACTTGGGCGACTGTAATTCATTCCGCATACCAATTCCTAGCCTGTCTAAAAGACAAAGTGTTCAGTTGTGATAAGAGTTCTGGTGGTGAGGATATCTGTCCAGTGTGAAATGGACAGACTGTCAAAACTCATTACAGATCCTGACTTTTGCTAGTCATTGATCTAGTTATCTGGAATAAAAGAGCTTCATACCCTGTTCCCAATTCATTATACCATGCATTGGTTTCAGATCTATTCAGAAAAATGATCAGAAGTAGAATTGCAGTGCTGTTAAGTAATAGTTAAGATGATTTGCTTTAAAATAACAAACTGATAACAATTATGATAATGTATTTATTAGTGTAAAATATATTTTATAATTTATTGTTTTGTTTTTATGTTTAAAAAAAGAGAACAAAACTAAATATAGAGTTGCAGTTTGTATTTGATTCGTTCTTTAACTACAAGTATATACAAGCATACTGAGATTGTAGGGGTAGAACAACAAAAAAAGATTGATTTTAATTTTGTTTGTAACTTTTTGCAGTAATAATGAAAGAATAATACCTTGCTGATTTGAAATGCTTTAAAATGTATTTTTCAGCGTCTTGTGATGCAAACTGAATTGCAGTAATCTATCGCACCTGAATTGATGCCATTTAGCCAGATGACCACAGTAGTTTTGTTTGGCTGACTGGTTGATTCCACCCCCCTGAGCTTTTTCAAGTGTGAAATTGCTTGGTGTCCTCGGCACAGGTGGCCTGCTGAGATAATACTGGGAAGTCCTAGCGAGTGCAAGAGGAAAAGAATGGTTTGATTTAAAAAAAAGACACTGAACAAAGAAAATTGTCTGAACGTCTAAATTGGAACGTCTAAGCTCTTACTTTGTATTCCTAAACGTCTCGATTTTAACTTCAAATGGAAATGGGTTTGAGGTAAAACTGTCATAGTTTTGGTTTAAACACACTGAAGCCATCAAGTCCCACTTATTTGAAACCAAGAAAATAAAGGCATGTTTTGAGTTTTCTGACATTCTGAGGTTGTCATATTGTGTGTGCGAGCACCGGTTGCTCTAATTCAGTAATCTGATTAGTTTTTAACACATTTTCATCTTGATTCTTTCACAGTTTTACCTCAGAATGTATGACAGTGTGTAGACAGTGTGGACTCACTGTTGCAGACATGGAGATTGGGTTCAGCTTCATTTAAATGGTCACTGGTGCCTAAGGTTCCTTACATACTAAACTGCATTCGAACATACTAAACTGCATTCCATGCATACATGGATATGTCTAAAAAAAACAAGAGATGCTGAGCCAAAAATAGACACAATAATTAGATTTTTATAAATGCATGCTCCAGTCTGTGTGAAATGCATTTTCTAATTTAATGATAGTATCAGCTTTCTCTTGTCCTATTGAGTACTGAGTATGGTTAAAATTACACATGTAAATATGTAGAATACAAGAAAAAAAAAAACATAGCCCAGCCCAAGTGAATGATTAACTTTGGGTATGCATCTGCAATAAAAACAAAACCATACATTCCTTTATGTTAAAATTCTTAATGATACATATATGAAAAGAAAATATATATAGAATATATAATTATCTGAAACTGAGGATTTTTGTTTTGTTTGTTTTTAATTTGCGGCCACAAAATATATTTGATATATTATATTGGTCTCAAACACTAGAGCGCAACCTTGTTTTTTTGTTTTTGTCATATGGAAAATCATGTAATGTTTTTAATTGAAAAAATAAAAATGTCATGTAGTTGGCTCAGTCAAAAGGCATATATTGTTTTTTTTTTTATTACTATATTAACAAATATGTATTGTATTGACTCAGTAAGGTTTATATTCCCTATAATGTACTTATTCTTCTTATAATTATTATATTAACACAGATAATCTTATAAAGGTTCATTCAAGTAGTACCAGTCCAGCAAAAAGTTGTGGGTGGAAATAAAACACAAAAAAGGAATACAAATCAAAACTTTTGTAAAGGAATTGCAGACTGCAGGACTACAGAGTCTGTTTACTTCCACAAAGTTGCACTGTAAGTGTTTTTGATTTGAGTTATGTATACCAAGGCTAGACTGTCAGCTGGCACAAAATGAGTTGCGTTTTGTTTTAAGCAAAGTATAGTGTACCCAAGGGCTGTCTAAACTATGGCTCTTCAGCCATAAATATCCATAACATTTTTTTTTATTTCTTTTATTTTTATTTATTGCATTTATATAGCGTTTTTTATACAAAAGTATTGCAAAGCACTGTACAGTACATAGCAGAAAAAAGAACAAACCACAATACATTTGTATAGCATGTCACACACATAACTGCTACAATCAGACCATTTAAATAACAGTATACACTATACAAAAGCCGCAGATTTTAAAGTTACATTAAAACCCACAAAGAATTTATAAAAGTGTGTTTTAGTCTTGACTTGAAAACTGTAACAGTCCCAGCTTCCCTGACAAACGAAGGCAGAGCATTCTATAATTTAGGAGCTCTACAAGAAAAAGCCCTACCTCCCGTGTTGCTTTTGTTGACCCTTGGAATAACCAGCAGCATTTAAGTCTCTCGTGTAACCTCATACCTGTAGTTATTTTAACCATTACAAATTACATGAATAGAATGAAGGCAGCCATGCACAAGAGAAATCCTCGGAATTTGAATGAACTGGAACAATTTTGCTTTGAAGAATGGTCAGAAATCACTAAAGAATCATGCCAAAAGCTCACTGACAAATATCCTAATTGTCTAAAAGAGGTTATTGTTGCTAAAGGTGCCTCAACTAGATATTAATTTCATTTTCCTTGTCAGGGTATGAATACTTTTAAATTTAGCATTTTTAGAGTTTTGCAAAGAAATTGCTGAAATAAATAATTGTAGACATCTATTTTTTGTAACTTATTTCCTCATCCACAAAAGCAAAACTTTTGCTACAAAAGATGTTTCCTATAATCTGTTTAAGAAATTTCTAGAAATTATAAATTCCCATTGGGGTATGTAAACTGTTGACTACAACTGTGTTTGTGTCATATATATATATATATATATATATATATATATAATGTGCCAAAAAAGCTTGGACAGCTCTTTAATAAAATCAGGCTTAAGTTCCACATTTTTGTAACTATATATGGGTATTTGAATTTATAAATAGAGGCTTATACCTCAAAAAATGTTAAGTTCCGATGATGGGTTGCATTCCTACACAAACGATTGAGTGTGTGTGTGTGTGTATATATATATATATTATTACAAGGCACACTATTTCGAACAGTCTCCTAGAAGCACAGTTAAGGCCAGCAATAGAATGGTATTGCTATGTATGAAAAGTCTGTGTCAATCTGTTGATACACCAGAACAGCTTTCTGTCAGATTACAGATTTGCACTGTGATTTGTATCATTGAAGTGTAGGTAGTATATTATAAGTAATAAAATGGCCTGCAACGTTAATGCATTTATTTTTATTATTATTATTATTATTATTATTATTATTATTATTATTATTTCAATACATTGTGTAAAACCATGCTAGATTTTTTTTTTTTTATGTAAATGTAACTGGCAATAATAAACAGTGTTACATCTAGCCTGGTAATCACGACTTCTCACAGTTTAGCAGTAAGTGTATGGAGCTGCATTGTTTTTCCTCTGCAGTACTGTGTAATGTTCAAACACTGCAGTGGTATTTTTTAAGTAAAACGGCTGTTTGGACACTAGAGGGCGCTTTTGATCTAATTTTTAGAATTGGTTAAATAGATCAAAGCAGGACAGCTACTTCTTCTATCTTCCTGATGATAGCGCCCACTAAGTAAAGCACAGCCCACAGTTGCACCTGCATTGCTAGAAACAGATACAGGTGTTTATTTGTCTCTGTCTTTTTTAAATTACTCCAGTTTTCTTCTTGATTGGTATTTGCCTTGAGAATATAAAGTAATCTTTTTGTTTCAGATCATTTTGAATTACAAAAAATGCAGCAGTCTCAAATTCTATTGCAAGATGTCCTTAACTGTGTTATATTATGTCCAGTGCATTGGGCATTTAATAAAGTGGTCAACATAGTGTATTTTTGATCAATTATAGATGTTAAAGTGATTATAATAAGATGTGCTTGAATTCTATTCATTTTATCCTCATATAGTGCGTTTTTCTTTAAAGACATTTTATTTCTACTGAATAATTCCAACCTTTTGGGTGATTTCAGGCAGCTTTTTTGTTGTAGTTTTAGACTCATGCAAAATCTGAATTATGTCCTTTATCAGCAGGCAGATATTATACGTTTAACAATGTAATAGATGAATTACTGCCAGAAATGTGAAAAACTACTGTAACACCAGCATCACAAGATCAAGTTGTTTTTCTAAAAGGGTTTTATATAGAAGCTAGGCTTAAAATTCACAACGACTTCTGCAAACACGGATATGTCTTCATTAACTAATTTAACTGTTAGCACTCCAGTCACTATGTGAAAACTAGAGTCAGATATTAAATAGTACTAAAAGGTTTACTTTTTTTGTGTGTGTATGGAATCAATTTTCAAGTCTTTTTCCTCCAAAATGTAAGTTACTCAATTTTGTCCAAATGCTAAAGGCACAAAACTGGAAATAAAACCATAATTTCTGAGTAAGCTAAAGATTTGAGAATCGCCCCTTGTTTTTTTGTTTTATAATATTTCTCAATTTAATTTTTCTTGGCACAAAGGTTTGTTTTCAAACTTAAAAATGTAACTATAAGAAAAATAAACTGTTGGTATGATTTCATTATGGCTTTGTAAATGTGTGTTTTTTTTTTTGATTTTGCTGTTAATACTCAAATACGAAATAGTGTCTATATATAATTATTGCATATAACCTTACTAATGTTGCCAATAATATACAGCGTGATGAAACAAATGTTCTGGCATTGCATGAACCAAGACACTGTCCTCTACCTCATGTGATAAAAAAAATAATAATAATTACGCAAACGACACCGATCTCTCTCTAGCCATCTTAATGGATGATATTTAATAGAATATGTCATGCTTTCAGCTTATACCTCAATTGTATTTTGTGTGTGTGTGTTTTCATTTTTCACTCTTGTAAATACCCTGTATAGACAATGAACTTGGATCAAATTCAAGTAAAGTTCTGTAGTGTCAAGCTCATTCTTTGTGGGAGTTTTCTTTCAATTTCATAAAAGCATTTTTCGATTACCATCTTGTGCTTCTATTACTGTTAAGAAGCTATTAGGAATGTAAACTGCTGTGGCAGGGCGTTTCCTGCATTGGATAATGGTCCTGTGGAAGACGGATGGGCCCTCATTATTTCAGGAATTGATACAAGCCAATTATCCATTATTGTATCTGTTCATGCATCTCTGCAATTCATGTAACAGGGGCCTGACTGCTCAATCTACTTTATTGAGGGTAGTTTTGCAGTCCAGTACACGTTTCTAACCCTGTTTATGAATATCTTGTTTAGAATTTGACCTTTTTTTAACATCAATTTGCAACTAGAAAATACTTTGGTAGGCTATTCTAAACTAACGTTGGTAAATCTGGGGTTGTACCATTAGCTTCACAGTTAAGATTCACAATTTCTAGGCAAGAAAAGAAGGTGAGGAAAACATGTATCTATGAAAACAGGGGAATTGTTAATGCAAATGAACTGTTTATGTTTTCATGTTGTGAAATACAAGGCAATAATGAATTTCAGATACAATCCTTTTGTTGCATATGAGATGATTGAGATGGCAATTTGAGATTTCTCCAATACCACATTTTAATCATGTTTGCCAACATGTTTGGTCCTGTTCTATACAAGTGGGGTCACATTTGGAAATTAAACATCATAACAACGAATTGAAGTATTTCTTTTTTTCTAAACAGGATGTATACTATAACAGGACAGTGGTGTAAATGTTATATACATACATATAATCATATAATTTTTTTTTTAGAAACATAAAAACTATGTACATAAATATACATGACAATGTGTATAAAGCACAAATTGTGTTTATCTAGTTGCAATAGGAAAAGCATTTGAATCATAAATAGATAAAATAGTTTCTGTTGTGTCCCTGGGAAGCATACTCAAACCCCAGGACACCTCTCCCCAGAACCAGAGCTACCCAGAGGGAATCCAGGCCAGTAGTACAATATTAGGCAAATCGTCATAGTCCTGCTTACAAATGATGGATTTAAATTAAGTATAATAAAGTGTGTAACAGAAGCTCCCTTACTAATGACATAAAATGTCTATGTTATTATCTTTCAAAGGGTTTTGGAATCTTGGTATCTTAATGAACAATTAAAATCTACATGGTTGTATGTTTGCTTTCACATCATAAAATGCAGCATTAACAGCCAATATTATGAGGCTATTTTGGCTTTTTTTTTGGTTATCGATTACATTAAGTTTTAGTTACTTATGAGTGCAGGGGACATAAACACAACATTACACTGGATTGTCCACCGATTATATTAGTATTTTTAAAACAATGTTGCTCGTGTGAATGGGGTATAATGCACATAAACCCATCTTTATGTCGATGTTAGACATTACATTTCACTTAAACAATCAAAGGTAATTTTAACAGAGAAAGAGGAAGACACCCTAGCAAGACCAACACATTAAGTTATTTTAAATCTTACTCTGTTTGAAATTTCCGATTTGAATGTCACCTCACTGATTTGCAACCCACTTATCAATTAGAACTGAAGATCAATGGATGACCACTGTTTCCAGTGTCAAGTTAATCACCCTTTTAGGTGACAAAGCAAATCGTTCCCATCCAATTTTCCATTGCCAATATCAGCAATTTGGTGTGAGCTGGATTCTAACCATTGCTGCCTGGGTCTAGTGACCTGATCTCTGGCTATTCCAGTATGGCACTAGGGAGTGATAATTATTGCTACTGTAACTGATGTTGCGTCTGGTAATGCCTTCTTTATGCAATCAGGATTGGGGGAAAAAATCCAGTTGCAGAAACCATCTGGAATTTCACAGTGCTTCAAACCAGCAATGTCCTGGTTCAAGTGCCAGTAGACTGCTCCTATCAGGAAACTATTGAGAAAGCAAAGCCAGGGAACATTCAACTCCAGGTAGGGGAGGACATCTATCCTGAACACCATAATGACTGACTGCAAACAAACAAACGGGAACCAGGTACCAATAAAGCACACAGCAATGTAAGTCAATATCGGCTTCTTCAAGTATCCCTCATCCAAGTCCAGGTTGTAGAAGAAAAAAGAGGAAGACTCCTCTGTGTAGGACTCGCCCCTGAAGGACTTGAACAAACTCAGGAATCCGGATCGGCAGTAAATAACAACACAGGTAATAACTGCCAGGACCACCAAGGAGAGAGAGGCACACTGGGACTTTATGACTTTATATTTAAAAAAACTGTGGTGCTCCACGGGTGAGGAACTGTCTTCAGAATCGTAATCAGAAATAAAAAACACATACATTACGGCTGAAATCCACACAAGAGCTAGGGACGCCGCATACACAGCCTTTCGGGTCAGGCTTAAAGGCTTGGAGAATGGAAAAGTCCAGTAGTAGTCCAGCCCGGCGATTATGAAAATGGGCCAGTGCAGGATGCTATATGTGAGCGTGGAGATTTGCAGAAGGAGGTAGATGTGGTAGATGGTAATATGGAAACCCAGGATGGCAAAGTTTGTGAACCAGTAAATGATGGAGGTGTTGACAATTTGGACGAGGTCGAGGAATGCCAGAGAAATGCAGAAGTATCCCATGAAGCTCTTATGCATGACCTGCCAATTCAAACCAATGACAGACAGGTTCAACAGAGCTTTCACACCAAGTGCCAGTTGTATGCTAGAGATGTTCTCAGTTACCACATCCATTATCCACTCAGGGTGCAGATATTCCAAACAGTTCTGATGTAGGGGTCAAGAAGATACTGTAGGCACCATTAAGAGACTATCAGTTGTTTGGTATTCATCCCTGAAAAGACAAAAATATTAGTCTGAAATTAAAAGTGCATACTGAGGTTGAACAATCAAACTTAAAACACTTTTGTGTAAACGGACTGCCCTTCACAAGACATTAGTTTGTGTATGCAAATGTTATCCAGGGTTTACAAAAGCTTTAGGCTGTTTTTAACTGATTTTCACATGCAAACTTTGCCACTCAAGCATGTTAAAGTATTTTCTTTATACCAAGAAAAAACATAAATATTAAGTTAGTGTAGCACGAGCGATATAAAATATATAGTTGTATTTAGGCACAGGGATTGCACAATCACTTCACGTGCAGATAAAGTATGTGAGCACGGGATTGCACAAATTAGTTCACGTGCTGGGGTTCAAGTGAATAATTAATTTGTAATTGAATCCCAGCACAACAGTATATATAGATGCACGTTTTACTCACTTACGGTTGTGTGTTCCGGGCGAAAGAACAGGAGAGAGTGAGGAGAGTAAAGTAAATTTAAAAATAAATAATAAAGCAATTGTTTGTTTGTTTAGTTTTCGTCCCTGTTGGTTAGTGTCTGTTCGTTTTGTTTGTCTGTCTGTTTTGGCCAACGCGCCGTTTTCTTTTACAAAGTGTTTTTGTCTGTTTAAACTTTTTTTTACAGGCCACGAAGAGTACTGCGGGTGAATATTTTGAAGAACATTTTTTTTTGTTGTGTGTGGATTTTTGGAGGAAGAAAAAATAAATAAATAAAAAAAAGGCAATGGCAGAAGACGCCATCAGGCTGCGGGACTGGATCCAGGACAATGCTGAGCTGGAGGCCCAGTGCATGCCCATAGCCATCCGGGTTCTGTGGCTGATGGACAGGGAGCGATGGGAGACCTATGAGAGGGAACACATCCCAAATAGGGATGTCACAGTGTACTGGTTTTACGGTAAACCGTGGTATAAACTGCCACGGTTTTGAAACCGCAACCATTTTTCTATACCATGATTACCGAGTCCACGGTATCGGCGCGTTTTTGTATTCACCATTTGTCCAGTGGTGAGCTGCAGCAGCATTTTGGAGTTTTGTTTGTTTGTTTCCCGATAATTTTAGTTTACGAATGAGCAAGACAGTGATGCTGCAACTGTTTCAGCCAATTGCCGTGCGGGTGCTAGCATTTAGCATTGGGCAAGGGCGGGCGTTCATGGTTTCAACCTATCGCTAATCATATCAGCACCTTCTGCGAGAGACGGCATTTACTGTATTATGCTTTCACTAACTGTGATGTCGGATGGCAAACCTTAAATAAATCTCTAACTTATAGAACGCCAAATTTAAAACAATCGAGAATAAAGATATTTTACTATGTTGACGCAGCAGTAGTAGCTGCATAAACTCTAGGATTACAGTACAGCATAAACTCCGGGTGAGATTTTGTGCAAACAGCTGATCCCTCAAAGAAAATAGTTTGAACACTAATTTGAAGTATAATAATGCGTGTTTTTATTTATTCCACACCTCATTAATGCAGTGGTTTCATTTGCATGGTAGTTTCTATACTGTCATTTATAAGTTCTGTGACTTGTATAGAATACGTTTTAATTCAAGCTGCGTAAACAAAACAATTGTGTTGCATGTTCGGTTTTGCCAAGATTGTACCGTATTGCTATTGCATCATAATACAAATTAATAAAATACAGATGCATAAGGATTATACCTTTCTACCACAGAGTATATTCTTAAAAAATCGCATGAGAGAAGTGGCTTATGAACAGTAAGTACACAACTTTATTATTATGTATATTATTTAAATAAGCTGTCAAATGTCCTGGGAAAATCAATCCAAATTCTGTTTTTACATAGCATGTGTAAACTGCACTGTATTACTGTAGATATCCTACCCCCCTTTGCAACCTAGTTTTTATTTTGCCTCTTGAAAATCAGCACACAGAAAGCACGTTTTCACCATGTTTTGTTTTTTTTTACTTTTTTTAAAGGAATCACTATAATCTTTACTGAGTAGTACATACAGTATGCATTGTGATTAAATACCTCCACAAGAGGAAATTTGAATTGTGAATTTTCTTTTATGCAGATCTAGACAATGTCTGACTGCCTAATGAACACTGCAGATTTAAAAATGTAAATCTTCATATCTGCAACATGTCTGCCTTGCTGTTCCGTTTAACTTAGATACTGCAATAAAATAAAGTATATAACTTGCTGTACACTAACATTTTTTTAAATTTATTTACACGTTCAATATTCCATTATGTATGTAGGTGTGTGCAAATTTAATTTGATTTGTACAACGTATAGCACCTTTTTCATTTGCAAATGGAGATTTCAAAGCCAGACCAGTTCATTAGTGTGGTATAATTAAATACAGACATTCTGCTGTAATGTTTTGTTTTTCAAATTGATGGAAACTTTTTATTTTCTCAACAAGTTTTGTAGCAGAAATTTAACTACAGCAATTTAACATTAAGATTTGTTTTAAAACTTTAAGTAAAGTTACTTTTTTTGTTAAAAAATGACCTGACCACAGTGTATTTCTTTAAATAGCCATTTAAAAACAGATTATAAAAAAAATGGACATTATACCGCGGTACAACAATAACCGTGGTATATTTTTTGACTGTTACCATACAGTCAAAATTTTATACTGTGCCATCCCTAATCCCAAACACCCTGGAGGAAGGTATGTAGTTGGTCCTCTGCTACCTGGAGTCAGCGATAAACAGAACAGCAGCCCAGGTAGCAGGGTCTCCAGTGCAAGAAGCCCTGCTGTCTCCAGCGCCCAGACTGGGGGAGCACAAGCGTCCAGCGCCCAGGACAGGGGGAGCACGAGCATCCAGACGGGGAGAGCACGAGTGTCCAGCGCCCAGACGGGGAGAGCACGAGCGTCCAGCGCCCAGACGGGGAGAGCGCGAGCATCCAGCCCCCAGACGGGGGGAGCACGAGCATCCAGCCCCCAGACGGGGGGATCACGAGTATCCAGCGCATGACGGGGGGAGAACGAGTGTCCAGCGCATGAAGGGGGGAGCGCGAGCATCCAGCGCATGATGGGGGGAGCACGAGTATCCAGCACATGACGGGGGGAGCACGAGCGTCCAGCGCATGACGGGGAGCACGAAGCACGAGCATCCAGCGCATGACGAGGGGAGCACGAGCATCCAGCGCATGATGGGGGGAGCATGAGCATCCAGCCCCCAGACGAGGGGAGCATGAGCATCCAGCCCCCAGACGAGGGGAGCACGAGCATCCAGCCCCCAGACGAGGGGAGCACGAGCATCCAGCCCCCAGACGGGGGGAGCACGAGCATTCAAAGCCCAAGAGGGAATTGTTCCCACCTCTACGACAAGAGGGAGACTGCCTGCATCTCCCACCTCCACCACAAGAGAAAGGACCAGGACATGATGCTGGCGTTTTTCAGCAGCCACTTCATAAGCTGCTGAGGGGAGCACAGGGGAAAACAGCCCGGCTGAAGCTGCCGCGAAGAGGGCCAGTACTGCTGCACCCACTGCCAGAGTGGCCAACCCCAGCACCACGACTGGTCCTGACTCCATAACCAGGGGGAGAAGTGGAGCTCCCGCTGCCGTCTTCTGGGCCAGGGGCTCCACTCCTGGCTTCGTCTCCCAGGGATGCCTGCCCTGGAGGTAGTTTGCTGCTGACTCCGGGGATTTGCTGAGGTTGGAGGAGCCAGCCTTGGCGCTGCCAGCATATCTGCTGACAGCCTCACTGTTGGCAGCAGTGTGGAGTAGTGGTTAGGGCTCTGGACTCTTGACCGGAGGGTTGTGGGTTCAATCCCCAGTGGGGGACACTGCTGTTGTACCCTTGAGCAAGGTACTTTACCTAGATTGCTCCAGTAAAAAACCCAACTGTATAAATGGGGAATTGTATGTAAAAATATCTTGTAACAATTGTAAGTCGCCCTGGATAAGGGCGTCTGCTAAGAAATAATAATAATAATAATAATAATAATAATAATAATAATAATAATTTTCGCTGCCAGGGGTGCAACGGGAGGAGCCAACCATGGCGCTGTCAGCACATCTCTCTTGACAGCATTGCCCATAGCAGCATTTGAAGTCCCCGTTCTTGGCCCGGGACTTTAAGCGAGACTGGGGATTTTAAGGGGGGAGGTGGCCATTGAGGCCTGTAGACCTGTAGACTGAGCCAAGGAGGGCTCCAGGCAACAATCAGGCCTAAAGGGTTTGATTCATTTAAAAAAGTGCCCATTACTTCCCTGTTCCTAGGAGCTATTCCGGTAAACTTTCCAACTGAGCGATTTACTATCAAATGTGAAAGTTCACCAATGACTGGACGTTGTTATTGAATAGCACCATAGTAAAGAAAAAAACATTTTGTTAACTAAATGAAATAAAAAAATACAGTAGAAAGTCAATTATCCAAACTAATTGGGACCGATATTAGTTTGCATAATCAATTTGTATGGATAATCAAACAGGTATTAACAACAATTACTGTAACTTTAATAATGTATAAATTAAAGTTAACATACACAAGTACTTAGTACACAAGTACCTACTGGTGATGATATATAGCTAGTGGCCTATTCTATCACATTAAGCACACAAAATGACAAAGCTTTAGAAATCATTAAATTATTGCAATTCAGTAAAACTTTAACACCTACAGCTAAGGCAATGAAATACTGTCATTAAACGTACCATATACCAAACTTGAAAATCAAAAACTACAATTCAGTACAACTTTGACACATTACAGAACTTTAGGCATCATTAAACTTAAAAAATTCAGTAAAACGTTTCTATACTTTGATACTTGCTGTTAAGGCATTGTAATAATGTACAATTGAAATTAATAAATTAAAAGTTCTTAGCAGTGGTGTAGTTGAGCTGGAACAGACCGGAACAGTGTTCTGGTACTTTTTTCAATACCTTGACTTAAGAGTTAACTTAAGAATCAATTTAAGAATAATGTTGATGCATGCTCACCGATGAAGCAATCTCTTTTCCATGTGGAAATCAAAATAGTCTTTCTGTACCATGCATTTGAATAGGCATTAGGAACCAGATTCCCTACATGCCACTACTGATGGTACTCGAATCAGAGTCTCCGTCTCCGATAACCGGCGCGTATTTTAAATGTTTGCAGTCATCTCCTGATTCCTGCACAATTGTACAATTCAGTCAGTCGTCCTTGTGATGCAATGAAAAGAACATTAGGAACGTCTATTACAAACTACAGCACTAAAGTTTAATAGGGCAGGGCTTGAATTTCATTTTTGTGTGCTGGGGGGATTTCCCCCCTATGCTGCAGCCAATGGGGGGGATTCCAAAATTTTACGGGGGGAATGGCAAAAAAAGGCACTTTTGCATATAAAAAACTATATATATTTTACTGCATCATCATTCACAGTGGTGTAGCTTTAAAATAAGCTGCTTTCAGGAGACCTAACAGCTGTTCATCACTGTGAGACAGAGCACTCTCCATTGCTTTTGCCATTGCCTGATGTATTTTGCATGCAGCATGTACTAGTTTTTCAGTGTCAGATGTAGAAACTATAGGTCTAAGTTTTGCAAACCAGACAATAAACATTTTGGGATGCCAGAAAGTAACGCACTGCAATAATCAACTCTGGAGGATATAAAGGCATGTATGTACCAGTCTTTCAGTGTCAGATGTAGGTCTACGTTTTGCAATATTTCTCAAATGATAAAAAGACGATTTTGTAATCTTTTTGATATGTTTCTCAAATAAAACTAATTTCTAGTACAGGTTCAGAAGGTAGTCTGCTGAAATCCAGGCCGAATGATTCAGGCTTTTTAAGCTGGTTTGATGAACTCACTAACAAAACCTCAGTTTTTTCTGCATTCAACATTAAGAAATTTTGAGACATCCAGCTCTTAATGTCAGTAACACAAGATACTATATTGGTCCCAAAAGACAGTGGGTCCAGGAAAAAACATGTATTCAGAATGTAATGTAAAATTAAATTGTCCAGAACTGTCAGCAGATATAAAATATGTTGAAAAACAATTGTAATTGTATAGTTATGAAATTGGTGACGAATAAAAAATAACAGCGTTTGTGTGAGGAAATGGTATACTATACAGGACGTGTGATGACCTCATAATTGAAAGGAATAGAAAAAGAACATGCACGATAAAAATAACAAGACCACCAAAGACAGTATTTACCCGCAAGATGCTGTCAAAACAAGACACATTTGGCTGGAAAACTGCCAATCTGGCAGCACTGACTGGGGAAGTAGCCTATAAAAGTTGCATGCATTACCTATTAAATGTTACCTCAAGCTCAATGAACAAATAAAACAGGAATTTGTATCATTTTTGTTTAAGAAATCTCTATTTTTTGGCATTCCAGTACTTTTTGATTCAGGACTACACCGCTGGTTCTTAGCTGTTCAGTAACATAGATAAATTGCTGCTACCCAGCTCCTGGTCCAGGCCCTGGTACTCTCCCGCCTAGACTACTGCAACTCCCTCCTGGCTGGCCTCCCTGCGTCCGCCACCCGTCCGCTCCAGCTCATCCAGAACTCTGCTGCTCGCCTGGTGTTCTCTCTACCTCGCTTCGCCCACGCTACTCCACTACTCCGCTCGCTCCACTGGCTCCCGATCACCGCTCGCATCCAGTTCAAGACTCTTGTACTAGCCTACAGATGCCTTGATCAGACTGCACCCAGCTACCTCCAGGCCCTCATCTCTCCCTACACCCCCACTCGACCTCTCCGCTCCGCCTGCACTAGAAGACTGGCTCTACCTCCGCTACGCTCCCCTGCCTGCCGAGCCCGCTCCTTCTCCACCCTTGCTCCGCAGTGGTGGAACGACCTTCCTACAGATGTCAGGACTGCCCAGTCCCTGACCACATTCCGGCGCCTCCTTAAGACTCACCTCTTCAAACAGCACCTGTAGAACTCCTCTGTTGTATCCTGGGACACTATCACCCTTCATTTAAATATGCTTTATTTTGCTCTTATCTGCCCCTTATTTTACTGCATTTAATCTTGTACCTCAGAATATTGTAATCTGCCAAGTGTTTAATCTGTAGTATTTTGTACTTAATCATATCCTGATGTAACTATCACTATTTAATCATATCCTGATGTAACTTTCACTATTATCTGCTGTATTATTGAATTGTGGTTTGTCACACTTGAGAATTATTGTATTTCTTGTTCTTATTGTATGACTTATATTGTAACACTTGAATGTATTTGTATTTGCTTGCGATTGTAAGTCGCCCTGGATAAGGGCGTCTGCTAAGAAATAAATAAATAAAAAAAAAAAAAATAGATAGACATGATCTCCAGCTCTTACTGACAAAACAGAAGAAAAATCAAGAACGAGGCGACTGTTAATTTGCTTAACTGCAACAATTTAAAGCCTGGCATGCTAACGTGTCTATGAAAAAATAAAATACAAATGCGGTTGCGGACAGATGAGATCCTGGTAAAACTTTTACAAAAACAGCGTTGTTTATAACTGTTCCCTTACCTTAATTTAAGTATTTAAGGAGTTGTTTTTCCGTTGGTCACCATCACACAGCAACAGGATTGTTAAGCAGGCAGAGTGAAAAGAGAAACTTGAGTACTTTTTAAAAAAATGTTATGATGTTTAATCTAGAAACCGCATTTGTTCAAATACAGGCAATGAACAAAAAATAACAACTGAAAACGATGCTGCCTTCTATGCAGTTTTCATAAAACAAAAAGCAAACACATTCCTATTAATTGTACAATTGAAGGTATACTGAATGTTTCCTCTGTGTCTCCTTTGTCACAGTCAATAAGTTTTTTTTTCCATTTTTCTCTGCCATGTTGAGCTCAGTAGCTGCAGACAGTGGTTGTTATCATTAATCGAATTTCAAATCTCGTAGTTTTAATTTTAGCGGCAGGGTTTGGTTGCCTAGTTACTAAGAAGCAGAGTAGCACACATAACGAAACACGGGAAAATCAATCAGAGTTTCCTTAATACAATCCCGAAATCTGGATTCGGGAGCCGAATTTACCATACGCGATTCCAGGCATTGCAACCACTAAATACACCACACGTAATTCATCACGTGATTATAGATGCGTTCGGTTGATTAGACAGTACGGTTGACCAAAGATCGGATAACTGACTCTCTACTGAGTCTACTGTATAACTAAATAACGTCACAGGGAACACCTTGTTTGTTGGAACAGTGCTTAGGGGTTCAAATGCCTCAGGCTACAGACAGAGGGCGGTATTAGACAAAGCAGGCAACTGCTAAAAACAATGCAAATACAATAAAACGAAATAGTACCTCTGTGATTAACTTGCTGGTGGTTAAATCACAAAAATACAAGGGAATACAGATTTGAATGGCTGTGGAAATGATTTGAATGGCTGTGTAAACACTAGGTTTTAAAAACAATAAAGAAAGGGTTTAGGCAATGACAAGTTTAAAGTTCAGATCTGTACCAAGATTAAAGCTGCACTGTTAAATAATAAGATTTCCTTTGTTGACATGTTTGCTTTGCTTCCCTTTGTTAAAAGCTCTGGCGCTGCAGCTAAGGTGGCTGTCCAGGTCAGTGACAAAGGTACTAGAATGCTTCAATCAGGAAGGAAACCTGTATACAGTTAAAACCAGCTTAGGTAATGTAAACAAGCTAGTACCCCAACACTACTGAATGCAAATATTTCACAATAACATACAAAAAAGGGTTACACTTTAAACCCGGACTGACAACTTTGGCCCATTGAACTAAAAAAATTTGCCATTCTTGATTCTACTTACTTAAGAATGTTTAATTGTTGTTAAAGTTGCAGGCAAAACACAACAAACTGGTCAAACGTTCGGTTACTTACCGTAACTCTGGTTCCCTGAAAGAGAAGACGACCACCAAAACATTACGTATGGGATATGCCTGCCTATTGGTAGGTATTTTCTGAGATCTCTATACCAGAGCTGCCGATAGACCCCTTCCTGGGATGACGCCCTCGGTACCGCCTACCGTTAGATTAAAACCGTCATTCCAAGGAAGCCATTTCTCTTTTTGTCTTCTCTTTCAGGGAACCAGGGTTACGGTAAGTTTCAATTCGAAGACGACCACCAAAATATTACGTATGGGAAATGTATACTGTAGAAGGAATTTATATTTTCTAAATATTTGTATAGCTAACATGTAATGCTTAATCTGCAGGGAGCATTTGCATTGATAGTATAAGTTTGCATTTAAAGGTTTATAGCTTGAGCAAATGTCAGATGGAACATTTTGTGGTTTCTTTATAGAAATGAAACTAGACATCTTAATACTGACACAGACTCAGGAGGCGCAATAAGAACATGTGTCTAGTTTAGATACAAAGAGAGGTGAAAGTAAGTTTGTATGTGTGGGTAAGGTGTGAGCTAACAGGGTGATCACCTCAACGACTGGATATTGAACAAGAAGATGGGAGGCCCATAATGTTTGTGTATAAATATGTGTTTTTATTAATTATTTGCTTAGAAGTTTTCATTTTATTCCATAAATATTGCTTCGGCGCAGTTCCGCTTCAATGTGTCTGTAAGATGTGTTTTTACTTCTGCAAAATCATGGTATGCTCCGGCACCAAAAGGTTAGACAACAGAAACTAGAATAGAAAACGAGGCCTAAACCACACGAATACGTGCAGGAATGAACATACACAACGACAAAAACTATGGAAAACAACTCCTTTTAAGGAAAGTCTCTGTTCATCCTATATGACGTCAATGTACGTATAATCCTCTCTGTATTCGGCTGATAGTCGAGTCAGAATTGTATTTTGAATGTATTTGCTGGCTTCCTTTGCGCATCGTATTAAAGCTTATAAGATCACTGCTCCAGGCTGTCTTGTGTCGAATCTTTTCAAGAAACCCCACTACAATACCAGAGCCGTTGCGAGGGAGAAGAAACGGCAGCATACGAGGGATGTGTCAGAACCACTTAACCCAAGGTTAGCGGTGCGAGCGTGCAACCTCAAGGACCCTCATGCCTATTGAAGGCAAAGAAAAGATCTACCACATTCAAGTGGTAGAACCTGGAGAATGTATGCACCGTAGCCTAGCTAGCCGCTGTACATATACCGGACAGTGAGGCCCCTCCGAAGAGGGCCCAAGATGTAGCCAACCCTCTAGTAGAGTGTGCAGCTACTCTCCCAGGTGGGGGTAAGCCAGTACTGTTATATGCCGCAGAGACTGTGTCCGCAATCCAATGTGACAATCATTGCTTTGAGAGGGGCTGTCCTAGGGTCCATATACCGTGACAAACAGCTGGTCAGTATTACGCTGAGCTCTTGTCCTATCCACGTAACATCTCAATGCCCTCACCGGGCAGAGGAAATTCAATCTCCTATCCTCCTCCGAAACAAACAGAGGTGGATGGAAAGACTCCAATTCCACAGACTGATTCATGTGGAAGGCTGTGACCACCTTGGGGAGGAAAGCAGGGTTTGTACGCAGTGACACACTGCTGCCGTTATCCCAAACACGCATACAGGAGCTGTGCACTGACAGCACCTGCAGCTCACTGACCCGCTTTGCGGAGGCTATAGACAGATACTTCAACTCTATGGAGTGTATCTGCACAAACAGGGCCTTCGTGAGAGCTTCCAGTACAACATCAAGGCTCCATTTGGGGAGAACAGCTCTTTTGGTAGAGCGTAACC
Source organism: Acipenser ruthenus (assembly GCF_902713425.1). NCBI lineage: Eukaryota > Metazoa > Chordata > Actinopteri > Acipenseriformes > Acipenseridae > Acipenser > Acipenser ruthenus. The sequence continues at coordinate 12,709,919 of NC_081200.1, read as the reverse complement.
GCCGAGTTCTTTTTTGAAACCGGGTAGCCAAAAAATGCGCACCTGTAGATACCGAATCTATAGGGGCATGGCACGCAGAGATAGCCGGTAAATCCACCTTCAAAAGTGGAAGGTGACCTACCAGCATCAAGCAGTTCTTATAGAAACTGCAAGATAACTGGCATGGGGCAAGAAACTGGGTCATGACTTCTAGTCAGACACCAATTCTGAAAATACTTCCACTTATAAATGTACAGCGACCTAGTGGAGTCTGCCCTAATGCTCTGCAGAGTACCCACAACCGTGTCTGATAGCCCTAGGGCTGTCCAGCGGTCCCGTTCAGGGGCCAGACCTATAATTGGAACCTGCCCGGTTCCGGATGCCAGAGAGTGCCTCTCGCCTGACTGAGGAGATCCAGGCATAGGGTTGAGAACCACATTTGCCTGGGCCACCGATGGGCCACTAGAAGAACTGTCTCTTTCTGTAACCGGACCTTCTCCAAGAAGGCTGGGAGCAACGGTACTGGTGGGAACGCGTAAAGGAACATCCTTGGCCACTCATAGGCTAGGGTGTCGACGCCGAGTGGACCGCCTAAGCGGTGGAGGGAATATCACAGGTGGCAATGCGTTGTCTCCGTCGAGGCGAAGAGATCAACCTGCGCCTTCCAAAACCGTTCCCAAATGCGCTCCACCACCTGCAGGTGGAGTCACCACTCTGACGGATGTGCACCCTCCATCAACAGAAGGTCAGCTGCCTAGTTCGCCACTCAGGGAAGATGCGTCGCCTGTAGGGACAGCAGGTTCCGTTGTGCCCAAGTCAGGAGCCGGAAGGCGAAGCGATGCAACCCCGGGGACTGGAGGCCGTCATGGTGGTTGACATACGCCACCACTGATGTGTTTTCCGTACAACACCAGAAGAAAGTGCTTGAGAGCCAGGAAAACAGCCTGCAACTCCAGCATATTTATGTGCAGGGCTATCCAACAGCCTGACCAGGTGCCACAGACCCCTCTGTCTTCCCAGTCCGCCCTACAACCGAAGTTGGAGACGTCCGTCGTCACCACTTGGAGAGATAACACCACTCCCATCTTCACGCCCTCACACAGGTAAGAGGGCATCCTCAACCATCGCAGGGCCGCAGCGCACATGTGAGACACTGTCAGCTGACGGTGTCTGTTACGCTTTGGGTGTAAATGGAACGCATTGAGCCACGCTTGGAGTGGGCAGTTGCGTAATACACTCAGCTCGATGGCTGATATGGCTGCGGCCATCAGACCCAACAGTTTTTGGAACCTCACCAAGGTGACCTTCGATCCCTATTGGAACAGGGAGAGGCAACCCTGAATAGCTGCTACTCTATCGTCCGACAGGTATGCGCACATCGTACTGGAGCCCAGCCGGAGCCCTAAGTACGTCGTGCACTGCACTGGTACAAGCCTACTCTTCGCATTGTTGATGGTGAGCCTCGCCAGATGCTGCGCTGTGGGCCACTGCTCCCTCTCATGACTTGATGAATGGGAATGTGAAAATACACGTCCCGTAAGTCCACAAGTGTCCAGGATGGGTCTGAGACCGCAAGCCTTCACAGCCCCTGCTGGGGCTGCTGAGGTTGGGGCGGAGCATTCCGAGGCGGCTGCCTACGGCGACAGCCCAGGAATTGCCTCCTAGAACGCTGTTGCGCGGATACACCACGCCCTGCATTCCTTGTGCTCTGTGTAGGGGCTCGGTTGCCCATCGCCGCTGTGGCATGTAGGCGATGCCTCAGGTCACCCAGCGGGGACGTGGGCACCGGGACCGTCCTTGTGATGGTACACGCCTGGGGGGCCTGCCAATGGCTCGACCTACCCCGCACCAGACCACGGGGAGGGAGCAGCACGGCCACCTGCCACAGCCGGCCCGAAGGTACATCCCGGGGATATCAGCGCATCCAGCAACGCCGCCTTATCAGCGTCAGGCACCCTGGCCTGCGACAGCCACAACTGTCTGCAAGCCACCACCAGGCTTGCCTGGCTCCGGCCTAGGGCTTGCCCTTGAAGACCGGAGATCTGGAGCAGCATACTTGAAAGGAGGCGAAGCTCTGTGAGCAGAGTCCTTGTGAGCACGCCATCCAAGTACGCAGTCAGGATACCCGCCGGGTTTGACAGGCGGGTCACCTGCGCTTCCACTGCGTAGGCCCTCTTCAAATATGTCTCCGTAACCCTGCACTGAGGGTTCAGGCACATAGGGTCCGTAAGCAATCCACCCACCAAGGCCGTGATGGTGGAGTCAACCGGGGGAAAGCCTGCCAGGCCCAGCTTCTCCGCACCCTCCAATGAAGCAAGCCGAACGGCTTGTTTCAACACACTCAGTGCTGACGCCGATCAATCCCAAGAGGAGCATACCTCCTCCATAAAATCAGGGAACGGTGGGAAGGGCTGCGTTGTGGGAGCCACTGCCTGCGTCCAAAACACGGACCGGCAGGGCTCTGCCGGTGTCGCCCAGGGGATCTGCATAAAGTCTGCAGCGCGCCCCATCAATACCGACACACAGCTGGACAACGGTGGCAAACTAGCCTCTTGAGGAAACCAACGCACTGCGGTGGGTGGGCCGAGGCAGCCGGCGTGGTCTACTCTACTGCAGGGCTTGTGAAAATACACCTCCATGGAGGACAAGGCCTGTTTTTTTTTTTTTTAGCTGTAGCACAACACAGGCAAGCGGGAGAACCGCGTGTGCACTGCAGATGTGCCAGCAAGGTATTTCATCAACAACAATATATATTTTATATATATTTAACTGCTAACAGCAGCCAGCAGAGTCACTCAACAGCGGGGGTAAGGCGAAGCCTCGCCACATTGGCATGCTTCCACACGAGTGAAGGCTGGAAGAGACAACAACACTCACTCCTTTAAATCAGAACTGCATAGGCAGTCGACTCACATACCACTGACAGAAAGCAGCAACCTGCAACGCGAGCGCGTGCAGGTTGCTGAGGAAAGATAGAAAGCAAAAAGGCTAACTCAGGAGTCACTGATTCCATGAAAGCAGCAAGCCAGCTTTCAGCCTTGAAGGCAAGGGAACTGCAGTAGACTCAAGCTCTTTTTTCAAAAAACGCTCAGATACCAACACAGAGGATCTTACCTTACTGTCTTGAGAGGCAAAAAGAGAAATGGACAGGGTTGCCAACTATTTTTACAGAAAACCCGCCCACTTGTTTCTGAAAACCCGCCCAATCAGGAGCGTAAGTTGTGACATCACAATCACCTCTGGTGTTCCCCATTGTAACAAATAGCAACTACACTATTTGCAATTGTAACTTTTTTGTATTTTATGTGCTTAATTACCAGGGATCCTAGGAATCCATTTGCTGCGGAAAAATACTGATTTTCTATGCCGTCAGAGAATTTTTATTTTTACACTTGCAAAAACCATGCAAGGCTTTTTTTGGTTGTTTGGTAACCAAATCAATACACTATCATGTATAATCATCAACACAGAGAATTTTGCTTTAAATTTAGTAAACATACTTGTTCAATAAAACTGCATCTGGTAAATGACGCACACTGTCAGTGTCACATTCATGTTGAAACGTAGCTGCAGTTTACTTCAGTATCCAGTGCGTTTTTACTACTCAACAAGCTGTTTAAAGATGCCGAAAACTATAGAAATCACACCTAAATATCGGGTCAATGAGTTTGGTAATATCCATCCAGGTGACAAAGACTAACTCGAGATAAACTAATATAAATACTATTTTTTTATTATTATTAGTACACATACGTATTTGTAATGTGTACAGTAAAATGGTAGGCCTACGTTTGTATATTACTGATTGATGGCACTCTGGTGAGTTTGTGGAACTTCCTTCAAATTTTAAAGTGTACCAATTAATGCTTCCTGCAACTAAGTCCAATAGTACTGTTTGCCTATCTTATAATGTGACGCAGGAAATACCTAACAATATAGGCAGGCATACCCCAAACGTAATGTTTTGGTGGTCGTCTTCTCTTTAGGGAACCAGGTAAGTAACCGAACGTTTGAAATTGAAAGGGAACGTAGTTTTAGATTTCAACAACAAACAAAAAATAAAAAATATGTTATTATTAACAGTAACTTATAGGTTAGGCGCAATACCGCCCTTTCACTCCAATGGAGGAGTTATACTTAGTGCACAATCAAAATATACTAAAGCCATCTCTGAATCAGTTTTATATTTTCTCGTGGTTTTGCTTTTAGACTTAAAACAGAAAACAGTACTCACGTGTGTACAATTGTACCCCAAAGTTGCGTTAAACTAGCAGGAATAGCTGGTTCAGTACGTTAGGTTATCACAGGGTTTTGCTATAAAACCGTCGTAACGGGAATATTCGAGAATGATACCCGAAGTTTAAACCTGAAAATGACAATGGTCGCAGCCCGTAAAATTAACCCGATGCAATCTCATAGATGCGTCAAAACTGGTGTCAAGTGTTTTGTTCTAAACATAAAAAAAAAGTTTCGAGACGTTTTTCCTTTAAGATTTAACGACTATTCTTTTATTTAATTGCAACTGCAGACACCCTGTAAATTATTAGATGAACTACATGATTGTATTACAAAAAATCATATTACAGCAGGGTTAAAACACGCATACCAACAAAAACGCGGACGGATATGAAAACAATACAGTATTACCTTCAGTCAAGAAAGGCGTTCACAAACACATTCTTGTGTTTTTCTCTTTTGCATCCAGGCAACAAAAGTAAATTCTTCTCAGCCTCTGCCCCTACACCTCCAAACTCGTTCAAAATAAACTGATTGAAATTCGACATACTTTAGCTTCGATATCCAAACAAAGGGGTGGGGCGATTTGCAGGAAGCTGGGGTTAAAATAAGATTAGAACACACCTTTCTTGCAGTCTACAGTATTTTGTCAAAAAAAAAAAAAAAACACTTTGTAATGTTAGAATACTTCTTTATTCTAAGCACAAATTGAGTAATGCAAAATACAGTTAAATAGAACAGCAACATTAACACAAGATTGCAGTCTCAGACTGTAAAGAAATAATTATTTCAGGAACAACTGAAATAGCCTACATTCAGATTCTCGAGATTGAAACGGTTAAGTGACTGAAAAGGTGTGATGTCGTTGCTATATAGATTTTAAAAGTATTTTTGCTTGTTTAGTTTTAACAAATATAAGACCATTTATATACCATCTCCGGTTTTAAAGAAAAGTACTAACAAGAACATTATTTTTATGCGCTGATTAACACAGACAGACATACCTGCTTATTCCTCAGTGCGCCATGCGTTTCCATTTAGTTTACATTCAATATGAATGGACTATTAGTATTATGTGTAATAGGTGAATTTTGTACTAGCTGTTCAGTTCCGGCTGGATTTAGCCCAAGAAAAATGCCAAAACGTAAATGTATTTTTAACGAAGACATACTGAATTTTTAATAATAATAATAATAATAATAATAATAATAATAATAATAATAATAATAATAAAACAGTAGCAATACGTATACAACCTAATATGGCAAGTTAAACTAGTGAGCCACAAATTATACTTCCGCGAGTGTAGTGAAATAAACTTGCTGCTTAAAAAAAAAAAAAAAAAAAGAAAAAGATAATACTAAGTGAGAGGATGGCTATTTAAATAACCATTAGATAGCCTATATTTATCTGCATACAGTAACTCTTACTCTTTGACACTGCATTTGTATTTGTACACATTATTTCCAAAAGAGAACAATCTAAATTGCAAAGTGGTAATTATGATATTGATTTTTAATCTATGTGGGCAGGAATTGAGTGCTGCTTGTTCTGAAAGCATCTAGGTAGTATCACAGATGCCTAGCATCTGCTAAATAATAATAATAATAATAATAATAATAATAATAATAATAATAATAATAATTAATAATTAATAATAAAAACACCCTTTAAATGAGTCACCGCTGCACACTAACAGGAAATGGACATCCTTTACTAGACTGTTCTAATTAATATAAGATCCTGTGCATTTTATCGGCATAAGTCAACCAGTATTAACAACTCCATTCCTTACCTTTTATAAGCATTACAAATATTATCACTTGTCCATCTTTCTTTCTGTTGAAGAACCTTGGTCTTTTGTTTATATCTTATCCATTAAATTAGAATATAAGATTTTTTTAACAGACAATGCTATAGATAGAAATGTTGCTGCTGCTTCCAGGTAACTAATCTCTTAATGTGTTGTAGTTTAATCTTGTTTTAGTGGTCTAGGCACCACAAACCATGTGACCAACAGCAAAGGTACCAGGATGCAGGTATAGATAATACAGTGTATTTGGAATATTTGCATTTCCTGGCTCCTGAATGTGAATCTCACCACAATTAAAGCATGGTTAATGTTAATAAAGGTTAGGACTTGTCTTTTAAAGCATTTGTTAGCACTCATTTAACAGCAAGCATTGTATAACCAACCAGGTATAATCAGTTTAGCTTTACCATACCGCTAATATAAGATTGCCTCTTAAAGGTGGTGGAGTCCTCCATATGGAACCCCATTCCTCCGCCCCAAGTCTTCATTTGAATACAGAAACTGGGTGAACCAGTTGAGCCAATTGAGCTCTGCAGGTGTTAAACATTGCCATGGGTGCCACACCCATGCATTAGCCTATGCTGCCACTTCTTGTACACAGCAAAGCTAACACTGAGCTCAGAACCCTTCCTTTATCAATGCCAATTGTTTCTACTGTTGACCCTGCAGTGTTTATACCAAGATAGACATCTCTGTTCAAATCCCCTTTGTGGGGTTCAGTGCTGCTGCTGTCTGGACTCCCTTGTGAAATATAAATCACAATAGCTTTTCATTCTGGTTAATTATTTTAAAAAATAGTTTAACTTAATGAAATTCCATAAGGTTTTGTTTGTGGTGTGACAAGGTGTTCGCTTAAAATGTAGCGATTTGTAGGTTTCTTAAATTAAATGTTTATTTTTTATTATTATTATTATTATTGGTATAATATTTTCAGGAAAATCAGGAAAAGTGAGGCAGTTGTTAGTGATGGCAGACTGCATTGAAGGCCTAAGGTATAAGAGGATCAACATTGTCAATGTACTGTTTTTAAAACCTCAAATGTGATGTTTACATGTGCAAAGGGTTTGTCGACTGAGCTTTTTTTCTCTCAACCCCAGTAAAATGTAAAAATCAGGTTTCTTGTAATACAATGTTCTACACTATGGAACAAATTCTACTCTTACCTGTATTTCTGTAGCTGTTGACCATGGTTTCTAGCAGTATGAAGTCTACTATCCAAATAGGACAACTATTTAAACTTTCTAAAACTGTCAGTTAGGTTAATACCGTATGTGACAGAGATCGAATGGTGCTTGTTAGACCTCCCTCTCGACCTGAGGGCACTGTGTAACGGGAACAGAGTACCCTTAACTAAATGGCACGTCAATTTATTCCGTAGGGTAGGTGGAAGTTGGTCATTTAGGAAAGGAGCACAGCTACGGTATCCAAACTCAATGACCCAGACGGTAAACGGTGTGGCATCTGAGGATTGGAGGAGCTTATGCGCTCGTTAACCTAGGGGTCATGAGCGAGGATATAAATAAGGGACTTAACTTACGTGATCTGTTCCTTGGTAATTGCTGTTACTTGGTTATTGCTGAAAACCTACAAGGAGTCTGTGTGCTGTATCGTGAACCGTGAGTTCTGTCTTGTGTTTCTTAGTGTTTTTTAATAGACTACCAATGGCACTATCCGGAGCTGTAGTTAAAGCCAGCATAAACCCGGACATCACTTTCACCCCTGCATTTCACGGAGAACTGTATTACACCACTTGCACGTATTCACTATCACTAAGAACTGTGTTTGTGTTTTATGTTTAGTGTTGGTGTGTAAAACTGGACTTTTGGTTACGGGTCAAACCCGGGGAATTACAAATACCGAGTGATGCACACCGCGGTATCGATCCAACATTATTATTTACAGGTGTTTGCCATAAGGTTCTGGACATTAATTAAATCAATAAACACCCTTGCACCTGGAAATCATTGCCTGTCTGTTTTGTATCTGCTCTGCACTGCACTCACCTCTATTCACTTACCGCTTTGCCACACATATCATAAGCAATCAAAGCACATTCTTGTTTTGTCCTGGGTTAACATTTGGAACTTCTTTGTGGAAGTTGAAGTAGAGCTCAATTTCCAACCCACTACACTAGAATATCTAATGAAATGTTTAGTCTGCATTTTGTACTACTGCGATGAGAGTGTTTTTTTTTTTTTTTTTTATTTATCTGCAGCAAGTCAATTAAAATTAACTGCTGCAATTTGTATTGATTTATTGTGACTTTGTCTCTGCAAAACCCCTTCCCCCAAAATAAATCATTCATTCTAAAAGTCATTTCTGTGAATTAGTCTCCTCTGACTAACCACTGTTTGGTGCTAGCTTGCTTGGGATGGTTACTTTAAGCACAATAGGGAGTCGTTTCCTGGATTGCTGGATGCCTGCAAATTGCATTAGCGTTTGTTGTTCAGATGTTTCTTCTATGCAATCCTTTGAAACTATTGAAATTCATATGAATTTGTAATTTGATGCATCCATCTTCAAACAAATTCAAACCATTTTAAATATCATAGTATTTTTATATGTAGATAAATGCTGACACATTTGTGGTGAATTTAAGGGCCTTCTTTAACATAAGTTAATGAATATCTCATTATCTTCGGTATATGGGGGATTTCTGTCTGTCTGTTTATCCGACCATCTGTATATTTCTCTCTAGAGAAGTGAATATTTGATTATGATAAAACTTCTTATTGAGAGTATTAGAACCTGGGGGGATATGCGGTCATCTGTCCATTTGTCTGTATATCAAATGTTTCCATGCACATACAGCCAATGTTGGTCATTGTAATCTACTTTTATGTTAGCTCTAATTGTGTATCTCAATTTGTGGAATGGGATGAATGTCAGTGACGTGTTTGTTTACAACACATTTATATCTACTGTATTTTCCTGGTTGCTACTAAACAGTGCTTTTAGATGCGAGATATTTTTTCTATATAAACAAAATAAAGCAATTGTATAAAACAAACTGCCCTTTCCATAACCCTGACATGAACAGCAGACCAATGTTTGCATATTGTCTTATCTTTAAAAACATGCTCAGTGTGAATCATGGAAATTAAACACACGTTTTTGCTTTTGAGTTTTGAAAACCATATCTGTTTATTTTGCTATTAGCACCTGGTGCCATACTGTACGTTTAACAAAGTTGTTTTATATACCTGTAGCCAATAGATTAAAGTGAATGAGAAATCATTTTTATCTCTGCGTGTTCTCAAAAAATGTTTTTTCTATCTAAAATGAAAAGAATAATTAAGGACTGATTTCATCTGCACTCAGAATGTCAGGTCAAAGTTCACAGTTTTGCAATTTTTGTTTATTAATTCACCAGAAACTGCTATTAAACAAAAAAGTATTTTTAAACTTTCAAATCAATGTATGTTCTACGCACATGATGATCAGTGCAGGAAAAGATGTACATGAATTCTGACAAATCCTTAAAAGCGATTTCTTATAAATGATTTATAATGAAGAAACAAAGGGTCAGAAAGTCTTAATGTATTTATTTTAATATTCAGATGTTAGTCCTAGCAAGGCTATCGCTAAGGCTATGAGTGAGCTCTACTTTATCAAAACCCTTATTTGTGTTCTATCTACAATGGCATATTTTGATGCAATCTTGCAAGAATAGTGCATCGGCTGAGGATCCTGTGTTACAGTGCTTAGGTCAGGCAGGTCCAGTACATAGCAGGAGGAGTGGATCAAGAGCTCTACAAGTGGGTCTTAAGGAGGCGGCGAAAGGCAGTGAGAGACGGAGCAGCCCTGAATTTCTCCAGCATTTTCACACAGGTCTTGACCAATCAGCATAACAGCTGAGTTTTTGTATAAAAAGTTGTGATTTTAAAGAGTATGTAGCTTATTTGTTTATGAGAAGTCTGTGTGAAGAAGCTTTGACTAGGAGTTCATAAAATGCTCTTCAGTTCTAGTTAGCTGACAGATGTAAAGTAGTCTAGTTACACCGCACCTTCTAGTGCAAAGCAGTGTATTGCCAGCATGTAGCAAGAAAGAGACTCGGGAGGCAAGAAAGCTGCAGTTCCCTTTCAAGTCGAAGACGACCACCAACATTAAGTATGGGATATCCCCTGCCCTAGAGATAGGTAATACTGAGCTCTCTATATCAGAGGTGCCAAAGGCCCCTTCCTGTGATGACACACTCAGTCCCGCCTACCGAGGGTATAAAACCGTCACTCACCGGAATATCTCCCTCTTTTTCCTTCTCAAGACGGTAAGGTAGGACCTCTGTGTCTTGAACTGAGCGTGTTGATAGGAAGAGCCCTCGAGTCGATTCGGGTCTGTTGTAGTTCCTAGCATTCGTGCTGAAAGCTGGCTTGCCGCTTTCCTGGAATCAACAACTCTTGAAAAAGACAGAGTTTTTTGTCTTTCTGTCTTTCAGCGCCCCCCTTGGTGGGCCGCTCTCTCTTTGCTGTCTGTTGTATGTGAGCGGCTGTCTGTGCAGCCACCCACGAGTGAGTTGTCTTTTCCTTTAGAAAGCTACAAAAGTATCCTCCTCGGGGCTAGGCCTGCCGTATCCCCGCTGTCGAGTGACCCAGCCGCACTCCCTTCCTACCATACCGTATCCCCGTCCGAGCGGAGTCGCCGGCCGAACCTGACCGCTGCGGTGTGTCGGTTCATGTGCGTTCGATGTGCTCTCTCTCCTTTTCTTCCTTCTTATAAACTGTAATTTTTGCTTGACCTTCGGCCTCTGTCCCACCAGGTACACGCTTCGCACTGACCAGGTGTGTGTGTTGACCACGCGGTCTGGGTACGCACTTTGCGTAGCGTCCTCTCCGGTGCTGCGGTACCGCGGCGCACGCACAGCCTGATTCTCTTGGCACAGGCTGCGTATTATCCGACGCCAGCGTAGGAGCTTAACGCACACGGTACTTGGTCCCAGTACGCAGTGTACGCAGAACAGTATTCACAGCGCATACAACGCGCAGGCGTTCGTTGCTCCTTCCCAAAAGTTACACACAGAGCACAGAGTATGCAGCTACGCTCCCGCTGCGCAAGGCGTCTGGAACATTCGAGGACGAGCAGTGCTGTGCACGTTGCTCTTATTGCTTAGGCACTGCACCGCTAGCGTAGGCCTAGTCTGCTGTGCATCAGTTCCCCCCCCCCCCCCCCAAAAAAAAAAAATGGGAACTATGCTAAATAAGAACTGACCCATGCCGGGGTTCCATGCCTGTACGGCTTGTAATCCCAGTATCCCTCAAGAGGATAACCATACCCTCTGTGTGCGGTGCTTGGGTGTCCCGCATGCCACCATGGCCCTCGAGAGGGATGTGGCTTGCAGCGTCTGCAAGGCTTTTCAGACTAGGGTGAAAGAGGCTCGTCTGGAGAGAGCCAGAAAGGAGAGCACCGCGTCCTGCCCAGGCTCCGCTGCAGCCCCAAGCACCATATCCCCCCTCCCCGCAGGGAGCGCAAGGAGGGTGGGAAGGCTCGCCCCAACTGGCACAGGAGGACGTGCTGTCCATAGCCGCCTCCGTTGATGCAGCTTCATTCTCCTCTGATATGCAGGTGGGAGACACCCTTACAGAGGAGGAACCCGGCTCTGAGTGTGTGTCGGAAGCCAATTCCACCCCGTTGCCTAGCTCGGTCTCGGCTCTTATGGAACGTGCTGCAGCGTTCCTGCAGGTTCCCTGGACACCGGCGGCACAGCCGCGCCGCTCCGTTTTCCGGACACAGGTGCTGGCTCCCCGCCCGCAGTGTTTCCCAGCCTTCCCAGACTTTGTGGAGGAAGTGCGCTCCTCCTGGGATAGACCAGCTTCGGCCCCTAGTATCTCCAAGCAGGCTACACCGCTCTCCTCCTTGGAGGGCGCGGATAAGCTTGGCCTGGCGGGGTTTCCACCAGTAGACTCCACTATCGCAGTCCTGGTGAGGGCCCTGCCGGTGGGGGGGCTCGCTAGAGACCCAATGTGTCCTAACCCTCAGTGCAGGGTGACAGAGATGCATCTAAAGCGAGCATACGCAGCAGGGGCGCAGGAAACCCGCTTGGCTAACACAGAGAGTGTGCTGACTGCGTATCTGGATGGAGTGTTGCGCAAGACCCCGCTCCCGGAGCCGGTGGCTTTGGAGCTGCGTCTCCTGTCGGATACACTGCTGCAGATCTCCGGCCTGCAGGGGCAAGCCCTGGGCTGAAACCTGGTGGGCTTAGTTGTGGCACGTAGACAGCTGTGGCTGTCACAGGCCAGGGTCCCTGATGCAGATAAAGCTATGCTGCTGGATGCGCCCATATCCCCGGGGCATACGTTTCGGCCAGCTGCAGAAATCTCTTCGAGACCGAGAGGCTTCCCGTCAGGTGGCTGTGCTGCTCCCTCCCCGTGCTCCGGTGTGGAATAGGTCGAGCAGTTGTCGGGCTCCCAAGACTCGAACTGTCACCAGAACAGTTCCAGTCCTCACAGCCCCACGGGGTAATCTAAGGCATCGCCTTCAGGGTAACAGAGCCCAACCAGCAGGTAAAGGAAACGCAGGCCTTGGTCAATCCACGTACCAGCGTCTGAGGGGTTGTCCTCAGGGCCAGCACGATACGCGCTCACCCCAAACTGCTCAGCCCCAGCCCCAGCAGCCCCGGCAGGGCCCCTGAAGGCTGACGGCCTCAGACCCCCTTTTCGGCACAACAGCTGCAATACTGGCGAGCTTGCACCATGGATACCTGGGTGCTCGCTACCGTGCAAACCGGCTATGTGCTTTAGTTTCACTCAGGACCTCCTCCCTTTCGGGGTGTTATAAACACCTCCGTAACAGACCCCTTGCAAGCCTCGGTACTTCAAGAAGTGGCTGCCTTGCTGCGCAAGCAGGCCATTCGTCGAGTAGACCCCGTCTCCCAGGAGGAGGGGTACTACTCAAGATACTTTCTGGTACCCAAAAGAGATGGAGGGTACCTTAGATCTGAGGCTCTTGAACGGGTTTCTGAAAGAAAGGAGGTTCCGAATGCTGACACACCGTCACATCCTCCAGTCTGTCCGGCCGGGCGACTGGTTCACAACTGTGGACTTGCGGGACGCATACTTTCATATCCCCATTCGTCCAGAGCACAGGAGATACCTGCGGTTTTCCTTTCAAGGAGGAGCATACGAGTTTGCTGTGCTGCCGTTCGGGCTCTCCCTAGATCCGCGTACATTTTCAAAGTGCGTAGATGCTGTACAGGCTCCCCTGCGGCTGCAAGGGATCAGGGTTTTGAACTATCTCGACGACTGGTTGATTTGTTCCCAGTCTCGAGAGGGAGCTCTAGCCCACACGGCAATTGTGACGGAGCATCTGGTCAGGCTGGGCTTAGCCTTGAACGATGCAAAGAGTCGGCTCGCACCAGTGCAATGCACCACGTATTTGGGGCTCCGGCTGGAATGCAATGCGTGTATACCTGTCGGATGACAGGATAGCAGCTATTCAAGTTTGCCTCTCCCCGTTTCGACAGGGATCGAGGGTAACCCTCAGGTTGTGCCAGAAACTACTGGGTCTGATGGCCGCAGCCACAGTAGCGATCCAGCTGGGACTGCTTCGCATGCGCCCGCTGCAAGTATGGCTCAGTGCATTTCATCTCAATGCCAAACTCGACAAACACCGCAGGTTGACTGTGTCTCGCACATGCTCAGCGGCCCTACGCTGGTGGAGGGTTCCCTCTCACCTGCGCAGAGGGGTGCAAATGGGAGTAATATTGAATCACCAAGTGGTGACAACAGATGCCTCCAGCCAGGGCTGGGGAGTCAGCGGATCCTGGCCGGACCGCTGGGCACCCCTGCATGTGAACATGCTGGAATTGCAGGTAGTGTTCCTGGCTCTTCAGCACTTTCTTCCAGTGCTGAGCGGTGCACATGTGCTGATCTGAACAGACAGCACAACAGTAGTGGCGTATATCAACCACCAGGGAGGCCTTCGGTCTCTGGGGTTACATCGCATAGCCTTCAGGCTATTAGTATGGGCCCAAGCCAACCTGCTGTCCCTGCGGGCAACGCACATTCCGGGAGTGGTGAACTTGGTAGCGGATCTCCTCTCCAGGAGAGGTCCGCATCCGTCAGAGTGGCGTCTCCACCCCCAGACGGTTGAAACGGTAGAAACGGTTCGGGAAGGCACAGGTCGATCTGTTTGCTTCGGCAGAGACAACACATTGCCCCCTATGGTACACCCTCCATCGCTCAGGCGGCCCTCTAGACGTAGACGCCCTAGTGCATGTTTGGCCCAATGCGTTTTTGTACACTTTTCCTCCTATACTGTTGCACCCGGCTTTCATGGAGAAAGTCGGTCAGAGAAAGTGTCAGTTCTTCTAGTGGCCCCCAGGTGGCCCAGGAGGATATGGTTTGCGACCCTGTGCCAGCTGCTGGACGGCCAGCCTTGGGAGATCCCGCTTCGCCTGGATCTCCTCACTCAGGCACAGGGCTCCCTTTGGCACCCGGATCCGGGCAGGTTCCAGTTGTGGGTCTGGCCCCTGAAAGGGACCGCTGGCTAGCCCTGGGGCTGTCGGACGCGGTTGTGAGCACTATGCAGAATACTAGGGCAGACTCCACTAGGTCAGTTTATACCTACAAGTGGAAGTGTATTCAAGCCTGGTGTCTGGCTAGGAACCATGACCCCGTTGCTTGCCTGATGCCAGTTATATTGCAGTTCCTGCAGGAACCGTTTGATGCTGGAAGGTCTCCTTCAATGCTGAAAGTGTATCTGGCAGCTATATCTGCTTGTCATACCCCCGTAGATTCTAGGTCTCTGTGTGTGCATTTTTTGGCTTTGCGCTTTCTTAAAGGCGCACAGAGATTACATTCTCCTAGGAGGACTGTTCTTCCTGAGTGGAGCCTTAACATTGTACTGGAGGCTGTTACAAAGGCCCCGTTTGAGCCTTTAGACTCCATAGAGCTGAAGTACCTGTCTATGAAGACAGCCTTCCTTTTGGCTATCACCTCTGCTAAGCGGGTCAGTGAGCTGCAGGCACTGTCTGTGCATAGCTCCTGCATGCATGTGTGGGAGGATGGAAGCAGAGTTTCGCTGCGCACCAACCCCGCTTTCCTCCCCAAGGTGATCACAGCTTTTCATGTTAACCAATCTGTGGAACTGGAGTCTTTTCACCCGCCTCCATTTACTTCACAGGAGGATGAGAAACTTAATTTCCTCTGCCCAGTGCGGGCATTGAGGTTTTATGTACTTAAGACGAAAGCTTTGCGTAAATCGAATCAGCTTTTTGTTTGTTATGGTACACGGACCTTGGGACAGCCCCTCTCTAAGCAGCGTCTGTCGCACTGGATTGCAGACACGGTGTCGACTGCATATGATGGTGCTGGGTTACCACCACCTGGTAGAGTAGCTGCGCATTCGACAAGAGGGTTGGCTACATCGTGGGCCCTTTTTAAGGGCGCTTCGATGTCTGAGATTTGTACTGCGGCTAGCTGGGCTACGCCGCATACTTTCACCAGATTCTACCGCGTTAATGTGGTAGATCCTGCTGTGCCATCTGTGGGCACAAGGGTCCTTGAGGGTGTAAGTTCACACCGCTAACCTCTAGGTTAGACAGCGCTTGTGCGTCCCTCATATGCTGCCGTTCCTTCTCCCTCGCGACGGCTCTGGTAAACATTATCCCATACTTAATGTTGGTGGTCATCTTTGACTTGAAAGGGAACGTTGGGTTACTTACCGTAACCCTGGTTCCCTGAAAGAGAAGACGACCACCAATCATGAGGTCGCTCCGGTCGCCCTCACGGGTTCGGCGGAAAAAGAGGGAGATCTTCCGGTGAGTGACGGTTTTATACCCTCGGTAGGCTGGACCAAGTGCGTCATCACAGGAAGGGGCCTTCAGCAGCTCTGATATAGAGAGCTCAGTATTACCTACCTCAAGGGCAGGGAATATCCCATACTTAATGTTGGTGGTCGTCTTTCTTTCAGGGAACCAGGGTTACAGTAAGTAACCCAACGTTTTGCAACACAAAAACACAAATAAAAGGGAACAAGGGCCAAAACAAAAAGTTAAAACAAAACACAGCAAAAACTGTCCAGGCTGGCCTTGAGCCTTGAGCCTTGAGCCTTGAGCCTTGAGCCTTGAGCCTTGAGCCTTGAGCCTTGAGCCTTGAGCCCCAAAACAGAGGATTTCTGGCTCTTTATGAAGGTGACCACTCCCCAGTTAACACCAATCTGCACTAACTGGAGAGTGGCCACACCTTTGGTTGCTGGCAGAGCCATTATTAACCCTGTCCCTGCCACACATCATAACAAATGTAACCATAAAAACACTTTAGCTGATCTATGGCAGGCAACTGAAACTGAACAAGTCAAAAGCGCCTGTGTTTTTTTTTTATTTTTATTTTTTTTAAACACAGTATTTGAGTAAGTAGATTAACAACCACTCAAGGGACTATTAAAAAGAGATGACCCAATACACATGCGTATCCAGAGACCAGTATTTCTTTTACTTAGCAGCTTGTTTACTGTTCATTCTAAAGGGCTACGGGCACACTGTGTGAAAACATAAAGCTGAAGTTATTGTCTGCAGTGCAGGCACAAATGAGTGTGTGTCCCTGAGGTAAAACATTCTTATTAGGCTGTACTTCTGGGACACACGCTATGACAATAAAGCAGTGTTTACAAAGGTACCACAAAATGTTCCTGTCAGGACAAATGAGGAAGTCAGCACCTCCACTCACTTTTTAAAGTAACAAAAACGCCTATTCACTGCCAAACATGAACTACTTTAGATGTGTAATGGCTGCAGTATAGGTTAGGGTTTCAGTGTAGGGAGAGGATTATTCATTGTTTTATTAACAGTAATATGATAGGTGTCCTCACAGGAACATTTCGTGGTACCTTTGTAAGCACTGCATATTTAAACCAAGCTGCTCTCATTATAAACAGAAATAGAATGCATCCAATCTCATAATCTAACAACACCACCCTCTTAAAAAAAAAAAAAAAAGGTTTCCACCATCCAATCAGAAACGCCATTTTATACACAGGGGTTTGATTAGCTTTCTTTCAATGACCAATGACAGCATGTGTTGGTAGCTTGTGGGGGGAGCAGTTGCTGGGGACATACAGAGCAAGTGTGGCATATTGTTTTGAAAATTGTGTTGTTCTAGTTTAGGAACCGTAAGTAATATAACCCCTGTTATTAAAGCAGATTTACTAATCACTGTCGTCGTGGCAAATGACACAGAAGTCAAGGAGTTCTATTCAGAAACGGGATAGACGGCAGTTTAATTATCTCCAGTGTAACTGTATGTTTACAATACCTACCATCTGCAGTTTAGCCAGTGCATAGTTTTAAAAGGTTGTTTTGTTTTAATACGTGCTTTTAAAAAAAAAAAAAAAAAAAAGTTATGTTTATTAAGTGTCCAACTGAACAAACCATTGCTTAGGTCTGATTTAGTCAATTTGGCTTTAATAATTATCCTCACCTAATTTATAATAAAACCATTGTAATATGCTACTATTAAGGGTAGGAAAAGAATACAACTGCAAAGATGACACTTATTCAGATGAGCATACGAAGAAGGGGTGTGGGTGATGAGGGAGTAGTTAAGCAGTCTGCTAGTGTATGGAATAGTGTTTTTGGTATTTTAAAATACAAAATGTCATACACCCGAACCCGAATCTATCTATCTATCGATCTATATCGATAGATAGATAGATCATTTATCTTGTTGCTTTAGCAGTTTGTTTTTATGAATAAAATACAGTTTGATTAAAAAATATATATACTGTAGGGTGGGTAAATCTATTTGCTTAAAAGATCACACATTTTGTTTATGTTGCAATGCATTCTCAGGCCATAGTCTGAAAACTTATTGGATAACTACTTTTTTCGATTGATTCAAAGTGGCACCACCCTGGCACCATCCTTAGGTAAGGAAATCCAAAGCTCCGTTCACACTGGCGCTCCAACTGGGTCCCGACTACCCAGGTCACAGTCCCGTGTAATGTGAAACCACGTACCTGAGTCGTACCCTGGTTGACCCAGGTTGGTAGCGACCCACCCTTAGGATGTGGGTCGACCGAGACAAACTGCATGATGGCCAATGAAGTAACAAACAGCTACACCTGCGTAAAGGTTTCACTTCTGCAAGGAACATTTCTGTTTATTCAGCAGGGATGAATGGACATTTGGGCCAACGACTCAAACCAGAGAAGCTTGGATGGACACGTCCATATTGTATTTGCTTGTCACCCAGGTCGACTCTGCTTCTTCAAAAAGCAGTGTGAAATCGCATAGCCGACCCGCATGACACTGAGCATGCCAGTGTGAAAGGGGCTCAAGATTGGTTCTAATCTGGGGTCTATGAAACCAGACAAGGTGTTTGTTTTAAATATTTGTTATGTGTTTCTGAATGTTATGAGGTTGCTGTCAGAATGCTGTACTTTATGTAATTGCAGAATGGAGAGGGCTGAGGAGACAGATAATTTTATAAGTGTTGCTCAGGTGCCTGTATATGAACAGCTGGACAGATTGTCCGAGCATAACTCGGATCCAGAAGAAGTCATTCAGCCCCATAGGAGACAGGCAAGGCGAGAGAAGGTGCCCAAGGAGCCAATGGATGTGAAAATTCCACAAGAGAGGAATGTGGATCAAGAGCAGGTGCACAGAAGCAGAGATGAGCAGTTACCAGGGCGACCGGAGAACACAACAACTGAATCTCCTAAGAGATGGGACAGGTGCAGGTACTCTAATGAGAAGTGATAATCCATAGCTTAGGATAAATATCCAGATATAGTGCAAGAACCTGTGTGTATGTCCATACATACATACTGATATCATGCTTTTAGTAGAGAATGCTAATCCGATTGTGACAGAACTTATTACAGCCTATCATTCTGTTTAGTCATTTATCATATAATATGTTTTAATAAAAAAATACAAAACATGTACAATATATACATTTTTTTAAAGTTAACACACTTTAATTTCAATATGCACATTTATTATTTAAATTCAGACAGTATGTTATACAGATTCTTAGTTAGTTTAAATGCTTTGTAAATTTGAAGCACAAATTCAATACTGTTTTTTTTTTTTTAAATACAATGATCTTTCCTGTTTGCAGACGAGGACACTTTCTTCATGGACCATATCCAGCAACACACTTTGGGCCCAAGGCCTGTATTCTTCCTAATCCTACTTCTGTCATGTAAGTAAAAGCAGCTTGTGTCTATACTGTCAATATCAGGAGTATCCAAACTTAACCAGCTGGGCATCTGTACTTTGGAAAACAATCTGGAGAGCAGCAATGTAAATGCATCAATTTAAAACTGAAACTCAGATGTAAGGATGGATAACACAAGGCAATTCTACGCACAGACTGAGACTGAGGAGCGAAATGGTGACTGCACTCTCCCAAAATAATGGTTCATAAGAAGCATACAAAGAGCCAGGCCTGTTTGGACAAGCACATTTAGAGATGTGTAAAACCTTTCAAATCTACTGTCTAACACAAGCCAAACCTGTGAACCATGCAACTCTGCACATAGACATTCCACAACCAGACCAGGATGCGCTGTTTCCTCATTTCAGCTGTGACAAGGTGGCGTGAATAAAAGAGACAGAGATGATTGTAATCCATATGTAAGGCCCTGTGAAAATCGCGATTTCATGGGCTGCGTGGAAATTGTATCGCGATTTTTACAATATTCTTAAGAAATAAAAATAATTTCATAGTTATTTATGTTTCATACCAAAAAAAAAAATCACATCAGCGAAGCTACAGCTCTGCTATGTGCCTGTGTGTAATATTCGCCATGCACACAGTGCTGTGCAGTGTTTGTCAGGTGACTATATGCAATCTAAGCAGGAAATTAAAATACTACACACTGTAAACAAGAAAATGGATGTCTCTAAAAAAGCTAAAAATGTGTCTGCAGCAGATCACATAAAGCAGTATCCAGCAGAAGTTTTACACAGTGATGGAGGTAAGCTCTTCTGTACGTCCTGCAACGTTACTGTAGATCACTAACGAAACTCGTCTGTGACAGGCATTTAGATTCAAGTGTTATCCAAAAGAGAAAGGCGGAAATCCAGAGCAGTACTGCGACTGCTCTACTTGCAAAGAAACAAAAAATTGTGACTTCCATATCCCAAAAGTCCACTTATTAAATTTTGACCTG
Organism: Acipenser ruthenus; assembly: GCF_902713425.1. Classification (NCBI taxonomy): domain Eukaryota; kingdom Metazoa; phylum Chordata; class Actinopteri; order Acipenseriformes; family Acipenseridae; genus Acipenser; species Acipenser ruthenus. The sequence continues at coordinate 12,689,779 of NC_081200.1, read as the reverse complement.
ACAGAGGTGTTTGTTTGCACGAATATCCCTTTTGAAAAATTGTACAACCAAAAGTTAGGGAAATTCTTCAGACAGAGCTCAGCAAATGGTGGAGCGATTCCTTCATCAGCTCAGCTGAGACGTGAATACTTGCCTAAAGTTGCCGAGTATCACAAGCAGGAGATTATGGAATTGGTAAAACAGTCTGGCTGCTTGTCAGTGGTCACTGACGAGTCGATTGATCAGTATGGGTTACACATTTTATTTGTTTTGCAAGACCTAAATGGTGAACATGCACCTGACGTACTGGAACTGAAAGCTGTCCTTGCAGATACACTTTACCTACAGGCTGTTAATTATAACACCGTTTCACAAGTTATTGTAAAGTGCTTGAATAACTTTGATGTTAATTTTGATGTCATTGCATTTATCTGTACATGTGCTGTTTAAAAAAATAATAATAATCTGTATGCGTAATTTATAACATATTTCCGTGCACATTCCGCGATATACAACACTTTACCTGTGACACTGCCGTGAATTTTAATTGTGTCATCGGGGGATAACAGCGCCTCCAGGAGTCAGACCAGAGATACTGCTTTGTTTTTTTTTTGTTTGTTTTTTTTATTGAGAAAGTATTTTATTTTATTTAATTTTTTCAAAATGGGAAGAAAGCGGCAGCTACAGAGGGAAGTTGGCCTGATCTCCATTGTAGACGAGTGGTGCCCTGATTGTGGCGAGTTCGGGGGCACACAGTGGCCATCTGCCCCACCCAATATCCAAGGGTGAGGTTTGCTGCCCGAGCAAGCCAGGGCCAGACACCCGGGAAAACCCGGAACAGCCGCAGAGAACAGCAACACCAGCCACAGCCGGAGGAACCGCAGCCCGCGTATCACTGCTGTGCTGAGGTGGGGCATTCCAGCATGGACTGTCCCTTGTACCCCTGCCTGGACAGCCACTGCAGTTATGCTCCATCTGTGGAGGTGGGCACTACGTGGCCCGCTGCCCTGTCCCCCAGGAGAGGGAGGTGCAGGAGCCGCATCGGTCTCCACTGCCAGCAAAGGGAGATAGCCTGCTGCTCCACCGTGCTGGTCCGGGTGATGTAAGGAGGGGGGATATGACTTGTCGGGATGCCCCAATGCGCTACCTGTGTCGGCTGGGGCACAGCAGCTGCCGGAGCCAGAGGAGGAGCTGCAGCTGCTTGAGCCTGCAACGCGTTCACCACTAGAGGGAGACTACTTGCAGCGCCCACTTCCAATCACCAGGCGGAGAAGTGGAGCTCCCGCTGCCGCATGCTTGGCCGGGGGCTTCCCTCCCGCCATCGTTTCCTGAGGGTCCGCTGCTGCCGTCACCTATGGAGGGACTGCTCCTGCCCTGTCCCGCACCGCCTGGGGTTGCCTGTCCCGCACCTTCTGGGGTTGCCTGTACCGCACAGCCTAGGGCTGCCAAGCCTGCACCGCCTAGGGAGGCTAGTTCACCACCACCCGGGGATGCCTGCTCGCCACCACCCAGAGATGCCTGCTCACCACCGCACAAGGGAGAAGTGGAGCTCCTGCTGGGGTCGACGGCTCTGCTTCGCCTGGGGTTGTCTACTCGCTGTCGCCTGCTCACCATCGCCTGCTGGCCGTCGCCTGGGGTCGTCTGCTTTCTATCACCTGGGGATGCTGCCTGCGTGCCACTGGCCGGGGTTGCCAGTGTTCCATGGCTCGAGTTGCCAATGGTGGGCCAGAGGAAGCCTCCGTTCCCACCCCAGAAATATTTATTTATTTATGTATGATTATTATGTTTATTTGTGTTATCATTATTGTTGTATTGTGTTTATATGCGGGCAGACGAAAGACGTCCGTCATTGTTATTTGTTATTTGAAACCGTCGAAAAAGCCGGTCTTGTAATGTTTAGGTGGCATGGATGGGGTTAAATCCTCATCCCTATAAACCTTGTGGGATTGTGGCTGGAGCCTTAAGGTAATTTTTTGATTAATGGGTAATTAAGGCTCCAGCTACAGAATAAAAGGACCCACTCCGTGCTCATGAACAGAGCTGAGGAAGACGAAGGTAGACAGAACGAGAGCGAATGCTACCAATTTGTGAGATTCAAAGGTACTCGTTTTTGTGAAATATCATTCGTGTTTTGTTTTGGCCAATGTGCCCTTTTCTTTGTTTTGTAAAAGTGTTTTGATTTATTATTTAATAAATGTACGGCCGCAGCCGTTTCAGCCCTGTGCCTTTGGTTGTTTGTGTGCTGCTTCCTGGACGCTGACGTCACCATCCATGCCACTCAAGTCATCCTTGCCACACGCATGTTAAAAAAATTAATCTCCAAAGAAATGAACATGTTAATCGCAGAGGTTAACTGATTAATTGACAGCCTTAGTGACCATAGAACTCCACAACCTATAGGAGGGAGTCAGCTTTGCTATTGGCGCTGCGTCTTACACCCTGGGTCTAGGATGTTACATAAGCTAGCTGTATATCTGTGCTGTACAAAGTCATTTTTTGGATCAGAACACCATCAACTGAGGCATGTGTGTTAGATCACAGATGTATCACATTTGATTTGCTATGTTCCTGAATAAAACTCCTTTGATTGAAATTACCTGAAGATGACTGACTTATTTTTTTTTAAGAGGAAATCAAATCTTACAGATGTATTGCAGGTTTGGTGCTGATTTAATATTACAATAGAAATTACATCATTCAATAGAATTGGCCCCATTGAGTCTCTTCAGAAAATAAATATTTAGATCATCCAGAGACCTGGAGTTACACATGTTCTTAAATGTTATGTTTATATTGGAACCCATGTTTCTATTACCCCACTCATTCTTTTCCAAGCTGCTGCCCCTGCTCTACTCCCTTTCATTTCCTCTCTTCTCAACACCTATCTGCTCTATGGGTGTTTTCCCTCTTCATTAAAACAGGCCTGCATCCCCCATCTTAAAAAAACCCTCCCTTGATCCCTCATCCCTCCAGAACTACCGTCCTGTCTCCCTTCTCCCTTTCCTCTCTAAAAACCTCGAGCGACTGGTACCTCGCCAGCTCTCTGCTTTCCTGTCAAAACATTCTCTGCTCAACCCCCTCCAATCAGCTTTGACACAATTGACCACTCTATTTGCCTGTCCTGCCTTGCTGACCTAGGACTCTCCAGCACTGCTCTTGCCTGGTTCTCCTCCTACCTCTCCGATTGCACGTAACCGGGTGTCCTGGCATGGTTCACCCTCTGCCTCTTGCTCTCTTTCGACAGGTGTTCCCTAAGGCTCAGTCCTGGGACCCATCCTGTTTTTTCTCTACACCCGCTCCCTGTGTCCCTGCGTCTCTTCCCGTGGCTTCTCGTATAATTTCTGCGCTGATGATGCCCAGATTTTACGCTCCTAACCCCCTCTGACACCGACATCTCCTCCCATATCTCTACCTGTCTATCGGCCATCTCTTCCTGGATGCACTTGTTCATCTTAAACTCAACCTCTCCAAATCAGACTTCCTTTTTTCCCCCCCTCTTCCACCCATACTGCTGATCTCTCTATTCCTCTTGAATCCACCACCCTCTCTCCCTCCTCATCCACCAAGAACCTTGGTGTCACCCTCGACCCCTCCCTCTCCTACTCTCATCACATCTCTACTCTGGCAAACTCCTGTCGCTTCTTCCTCAGCAACATATGCAGAATTCGCCCCTTCCTCATCAACTACTCCACGCAGCTCCTAGTTCAGGTCCTGGTACTGTCCCGCCTTGACTACTGCAACTCCCTCCTGGCCAGCCTCCCTGTCTCTGCTATCCTTCCACTCCAGCTCATCCAAAACTCTGCTGCGCGCCTTGACTTTTCCCTTCCTTGTTTCTTCCAATCTACACTGCTGCTCCGCTCCCTCCACTGGCTCCCTATCACTGCTTGCATCCAATTCAAAACTCTTGTACTCGCCTACCACTGCCTCGACCTTTCTGCTCCCTCCTATCTATTATTTCTCCCTATATCCCGTCTCGTCCCCTCCACTCCCCCGCTTCCACATCCCGCTCCTTCTCCACCCTTGCCCCTCAGTGGTGGAACGACCTACCCACGGATATCAAGACTGCTTAGTCCCTGACCACCTTCCGGTGCTTCCTCAAGACACACCTGTTCAGACAACATCTATAAACCTCACATCTCTCGACTATAATGGACTATATGTCACCCAATTGTACCAGTACTTGCATCATCTTGTACTTGCACTGAACTGCTCCATATTTTGCCGTATTCTAGAACTGCTCTTAATTATAACTATTTTCTGTATCTTGTACTTGGTTTTACTCTTAAAGGTATCTCTATTCACATTTTGTTGTAATTGCTCTTATTTGAAATCGTTCTTATCCATTTATCGTAATTACTACATGCACTTAATGGAATTTACTCTTATGAAAAAACATTTTTACTATCGGTTTACTACTGTTAGTCAAATTTGCTCTTAAATGTAATTATTTACTGTATTCTTTATATTGCTCATTTGTATTTAATCTTACTATCTACTGATTTTATTGTTTTATAACTGCTTTTATCAGTAATGTGATATTGTGTAATGTGAGATTTTGCAATGTGATATTTTGTACCAACTGTAAGTCGCCCTGGATTAGGTATATATATATATATATATATATATATATATATATATATATAAATAAATCATATTTTACACACAGGCACATCCAGGATCCAGCCAGTCAGAGGCTCACCTGGAGCGAGCCTCCCGTCAATGTCCTTGTCATTAAGAAGATCCGGGACGAGAGTCTGCTGGAACCCTTCAAACAGCTCTGCAGGTTCCTGGTTGAGGTATCGCCCATTGACTACTCTTGATATTAGTATCCTTGTAAAGCCCAGTATATTCTTGTATAGAGAAAAGCTACTGTATTTACGTAACCAGACCCTGTTCCACATTATGTATTGCATGTGAAGACGTTGGTTTTTAAAACGCAATATGCTGCAGAGGACGGGATTACTGATTGTCAGAGTACATGGTTAACCCTTCATCAGTTGAGCGTGCTTAAGATTAACATATCTCCAAACTCTTTGAAGGTCCTGGAACATCCTTACTTGTGATTAAAAGTTAATTGATTAACTTTATTTTGATACCAAGAACACCCACTTGGGAAACTCACGTTTACAACCACAGTACCAGGCGTCCATGTGTAATGCTAACATAACCTTGTGCTACGCTTCAATAACACACAGGAGAAGCAGCTGGTGGTTTATGTTGAGAAGAAGGTGGTGGAGGACTCTGCTCTTTCAAACGACGAGGCTTTTCATACTATCCGAAAAGAGCTGTGCTCTTTCAGAGAAGGTGAATCAAACCAAAACTGCAGTTTTCAAAGAACATGCTAAAGCTTTACCATGGGAGGAAAGCGGTATAGAGCTGAGGGTTTCTTCTCATTGGACTGGAGAATTGTGAGAAATTGTTTTACTGGGGGGTGGGAAGGGAGGTATACTAGTTTGTAATGCAACTGTGGAACAACACACAAGAAACCACCAAAGGAAATTTAATGTATGTTTTTTTTAAGAATGGTGCTTTACCATTGGTCTCTATGGCTTACCATAGCCAACTTACCATCATACCATAACTATGTAAAACATGCAATAGTGGTAAATTTAGAAACACTAAAAGAAACTTTCCAGCAGTATGAACACGTGCCATTGTTTGCTGATGATATCCCTTTGCTTTTATAGGATATGATGATATTTCCAAATGTATAGACCTGATTGTCTGCTTGGGGGGTGACGGAACACTTTTATACGCATCTTCTCTGTTCCAGGTAAATACAGTCCTGGTTGTGGGCTTATAGAAGATTTTGTAGTGGTCTTCACTGTATTCTTTTTCACTCATGAGAAATGATATAACACTAATAAAGGACAACTTATCATGTGGTTGAAAACTAATAAAACATGACTTCAGAGTTCTTTGGCACTTTTCTCCCAAAAAGGCAGGTTACATTATAAACGGTGGAATACAAGTCTAAGAAAGTTATGCTAAGATTATAACGCTCTAGTTAGCCCTACTTAGAATACTGTGTCTAGTTCTGGTCACGCACTACAAAAAAGACCTTCTCAAATACAGTCTGCACTCATTTGTGAAGTCTTTGAATATTAAAAAGAGCACATTTTAACTAGGTAAGTTAGCATGTGGTTGTGAGGAGTATTATGTATGGTTGAAGCTGTTCTACAATATGTTTTGTAGATCTGGTTTGCCAAATCCTCAGTCCTAATGCCCCCACACTCTCTCTAATCCAGGGCAGTGTTCCTCCAGTCATGGCATTCCATCTAGGCTCTCTGGGGTTTCTCACACCATTCAAATTTGAATCATACAAAACAGAGGTGACCAAGGTTTTTGAAGGTAAGAAAGAAATCCAGTGACAGATTATCATATTGTATTTTTATGCAACATGATAATCTATTGAAACGACATGCTATCCCATAAGCAATGTGATATATTATGCAGTATAGTGACAGAATGTGTTTAGTATGAGGGCCTTCGTTTTGCATGCAGCACATTAAAATGATCTGTATTGTTCTAACAATTGTGCCTATGATGGCAGACCTATGGATCCACATGTATATGAAATAGCTAACAATATTTAGTGGCCATATAATCATGTAATACCGTAACGCTTTGCTGGTATAGTTGGAAACCTGTTATTATTTTTTGATTAATAATTTTAGAACTGCATGCATGCTAAGTATGTACTAGACTAGACTTTTGCTTGCACATCAGCGCCTCCTGCTGGCTATTGTGGAGAATGTCTACTCCATGTCTATTTTACAAGACAGTTGGAAAAAGGTCAAGTACAGTAAAACTTAAAATAATTGCCGGGTCTCAAATAATCTAAAATACGTCTACATGCCTAAAATGCACGCCGGGTCTGCATGCAAATATTGTAAATAAACGCAGAGTTTCTGTCAGTGGAGGAGCTTGAGCATAATGAACTGCTAGTGACATCAGCATTGTAGTGACAGCAATGAAAGTGACTCTCAGGATTAATAAATAATAATAATAGAAAACGTAATTTAAGGTAGGCCAACATGTAATGCATATTTGTTTAATGCAGTTATTACGTTATTAAAAGTTTTGATCATTTTAAGCCTGTTGAAAGTAGGCCAGATACAAACCTCGGTGTATTTTAACGTGTTTTGTATTAACAATGTACAAGTTTGAGTTTAAACAATAAATCATTTTTGATAATGATACTTACTGCTTTTATTGTTCATTTTAAAAAATGTTTTAGAAATTATTATTATTATTATTATTATTATTGTACTGTAATCGTAGCCTACACGCCTGTGTTCTGATATCTACAGGGCTGTCTGCTAGTGGATTTAACTGTTAAAATTATTATAATTATTATTATTATTATTATTATTAGTAGTAGTAGTAGTAGTTGTATTAACAATGGTAGCTTTAATTCCGTTTTTAAATACAAATTAGTGCTTCTGCTTGTTCATTTTCCAACGTTTTGCATACCGTATCCTTGTTAACCAGTGCATACAAAAAGGCCGTAATAATACTTTCGCTTTGTACTTGCGGGTGTACAATACAATGTAATTTTATTATAAAACAAAACTGTTACTTAGTTCCCACTGACATAACCTTTTAACAAAGTTGGTGGAATGTTTAAATTGAGTTACGATGTTGCTATAAGGTTGTGTGTTAGCAACTTCTCAGTGACCGCATGAAGCATAGTCTCCAATACGCGCCGGGTCTGCTGGCAAATATTCTAAATAAACGGCGGAGGCATTTAATTGAATTTTTACTGTATACAAATAATAGTTTGCCTTTAGTCATCATTTAAAGAAATCTGATTATCGAGAGCAGATTTTTATTTTATTTTTATTTTTTTTTAAAGGAAATGCAGCCATAGTCCTCCGTAGTCGTTTGAAAGTGAAGGTGGTGAAAGACATAAAGCATGTACAGGAGACTGTAAACAAGTACAAAGTAGAAGAAAACGGACTTGTCCCGCAGAGCCACACTGACAAAGAGGCTGGAACCATTACCATTCAATTACAGGTAAGAACCTTGCATCAAAGGAGCTTTACCTTGTATTATACAACAGCCAGACGCTGCTGTCCTTTGCTTTCTCTGGAGGTCTACTGCTTTGTTTTTGTTTATTAAATGCTCCACAAAACAAAACGAAAACCACCCCTTTACCAGCAGTGAGAGGGGGAGGGGGAGGGGAAAGGAAACATGATGGGCTTGCAAACCAAAAATAATAACAATACAATTATTTAGTCCCACGGCTCCGGTGCACGGTATTGTGCTCTTCCAAACTCAGGGGATCGTGGTGTGCGTCAGTGCTTGTGCAGTGAGGGAAGTGTTTAGGGGTTTGTGATGGCTCCATGGCAACAGCTCCTGCCTTTACTCCTCCTCTGCAATACAGACAAAAAACACAGACACGTAACAAAACAAACAAACAACGGTCTGGCCGTATGTTACATTCACAGCGCAAGGGGCCATAATCACATAGCTGCGCCCCCTTTGTACTACCTAACTCCTCCCTGCAATCAGCCAGGCTCCACTGGTTATCCAATCGCTGCCTGGCCCGCAGCTGATCGCATGGGAATCGTTTCGCATACGCGCAGCTACGCGCTTCCTCCAAGATGGCCGACTTCCTGTTTCCGCCCACCGTCAAGCAGACCCGTCTATGGGGAAGTGTACCACCAACCTTACACAGCGCCCTTTCTGGTCAGGAGGGAGATTTACAGCTCTATCTCTATCACACCTTGCCACAGCAATGCCATTATCCCTTAATTACATACTCCTGAAATAGACACATAATAAAAACTATACATTCCTAATAAATATTAATTGTATACATTTTTAATTGTATGCTCTTGACACATTATTCAGTTTTACTGCAGGAGTTTAAACATAAGTTGGTTAGGTGTGCTGTCAAAAATCAACATTTATTTGTTTATATATATATATATATATATATATATATATATATATATATATATATATGGTTAAGTCCAACGTAAGTGGATCACATTCTGGGGAGATGTTAATTCAAATGTGTGGCTGATGATGACACATAAAGCACTTGTGATGGAAGATAAGGGTTCCTGTGCAGGTGTTGTGTGCAAAAGAGGAGCTGTGGAACTCTTGTCCACATTACAACAAGTGGGGAATTACCAAGACAAAGCATGTTGTTATCATTTTAAAGCATGTTGGATTCCATAGTTCATCGATGCAAGTGGCTGAGTAACTCCCATTGGTCCACTTGAGCTTGAACAGTCCCATTTTAAGAAAAGCATTTACCACTGTGCAACGTTTGCACCGTTTACTTTGTAAAACAAAAACCAAACTGCTGATGTCACAAAACTAGCAAAAAACAACTAGGTGCACGTAGGACCTCTTAAAATAAAACCCTGAGTTATTTGTTTGACGCTTTTTAAGAAGAATGTTCTGTTTTCGTGGATGTTAGTTGGTGTTTAGTGGTGAATGCTTGTGAAAAGGTCCATAGTGTGTTGACAAAAACAGCAGTTGCTACTGGGTTAAACTTTTCTCAGGCGCTCAATGAGGTGGTTGTGGACCGAGGACCTTCCTCTTATCTTTCCAACGTGGACTTGTATCTGGATGGGAGACTGATTACCTCCGTGCAGGGAGATGGTAAGATAAAAACTGACTTATATTTCTGATCCGTTTGGTGTGTCCTCTTGTGTTTTATTTTCTGTTTTAATATACAATAGCTGTTATTAAATTTGAGTTCACAGCTTAGCATAGCAACGTATCATACTCAGTGGATGTAATTAAAGACCAAAACACTTGTCATAGTATAGCAATATTACAACTGGTCTTTGATTTGTGTCCACTGGGAGGACCCCAGTACACTCCATGTGTCCTGTAGTTATTGCTGATAGAATATTGATAGCAGCTGTAACCGAACAGATGTTTTCTTGGTGTGGTGCAGGTGTGATCGTGTCGACGCCGACGGGCAGCACAGCGTATGCCGCTGCGGCAGGGGCTTCCATGATCCATCCCAACGTTCCAGCCATCATGGTGACTCCCATCTGCCCACACTCCCTCTCATTCCGACCCATCGTCGTGCCTGCTGGAGTGGAGCTCATGGTGAAAGGATGGTTTTACCTCAATTTATGAATAGTCTGTAATTACCTACACATTGTAGCGTATCATTTTAAGCTATTTAAACCTAAATAAAACACTTACGTGACATCATCTGTTGATCCTCTAATCTGACTCATTAATTTCATAATTGTGTCGTTTTAGATAATGTTATCTCCGGATGCCAGGAGCACAGCGTGGGTGTCTTTTGATGGCAGGAAGAGACAAGAGATCCAGCATGGTGACAGGTAAACTGCCAGTCACCTGTACATTTTAACTGGAACACTACTCCCCCTAGTGACCAAGTATGCTTCATACAACTCAGAATAGTTACTGCATCTGTATTTAATTAATTGACACAAGCTGAAAATGTTAAACATTTAATAAGTTTATAAAAATTATATAACACCAGCCTGGGATAGGTTAGCTGACTGACAATAAAAACACTTCATGTTTTCAGGCTCTTTAAAGAGGAGACTGAGCTATACAAGATGTTTCTACTCTACTATACAATGTGTTTCCCAGAGCAGCCCTTAATATGTAATTTGAGGAGTAAATGAAACAATAACCATCAATTGGGAGCTTAAAGGGTACATCAGCACTACATGAGAGATAAAACATAAACTATCCCACCTTGCTGTTCCGAATGTATTTGGTCATTGTATAATAATCCGTATGCGGCCAAACATCTGCATAATGCCACACTGCTATGTCCAAAATCACTGTTTTCAAGCATCTCTTCTGAGCCAAAAAGACTTCCGCATGTACCCTCACATGTGCTCTGAAATGTACCAGCGCATGCCCAATGAAGCGTTGTATAAGCTATATTACCTCTGTGTGGAAACACACTAGTCTGTGTGACAAACATGGTCCGTCTAATTTTCCATAAGGAAGGAACTTGCACCTGCTTTCGTTTTGTGTAGTAATCTTTCACACTGTACATATTTCCTTTGCATGTTGAATTTTGATGTAGTATTACGATTAGTGTTGCATTCAATTAAAAAAAAAAAACCCAAAACATCTGTTGTTCTCATTTCCAACTAATGAAGGGACCTACCCACTATTATAGCAGCACGGTCCGTGTAACGCTTATCAGTTCAATTTTTACAACGTTTCCTAAAAATTAAAAAAATCAAATGTGGTCTTGTGTTTTCATTTTTCCGTTTTTTCGACCACAATTAGAACATTGAAAGACAGTGCTGCTTTTTTTTTTTCTCGTGAGACTTGGCAACACTGCTTGCCATGGTCAGTGTTGCCAGATAGGGCGGGTTCACGCCCATTTGGGCTTGTATTTAATGTATTGTGCGTGAAAAAATGGCTTTGGGCGGGTGCCTATTTTGTGGGCTAGTTTTGGGCATTTGTGTGGGTATTACATCTGGTTATATTTTGAATAGTTTTGAAATATTTACAATATTTTTAAGCAAAATACTAAGCTATACGATACACAACCCTTAATGTTTACAATCACTGTTGCTAAACATTGTAACAATAACACGCATCAATATCTGTCATATGACCTACATTTCATTATTACTTTGGGATACAAACGTAGCACTTTCTAAAAGGCAGTCTGGTAACAGGCGTTATTGCAAATGAGAATTTGTTCTCAAGGGTTTTACTTGATTAAAGAAAAGGAACGATTAATTGATTTGTGTGATTCATATCAGCGTTATTCCACAATTAAAATAAAAGGCTAATATTGCGTGCCCCCCGCGTCACATTATAAGATACGCAAACAGTACTATTGAATAACAGTTAGTTTTTACAGGAAGCATCCATTGGTACACTTTCAAATTCGAAGGAAGTTCCACAAACTCACCAGAGTGCCATCAGTCAATAATAAACAAACGTAGGCCTACCATTTTACTGTACACATTACAAATACGTATGTGTACTAATAATAAAAACCGAAAAATTGTATTTATATTAGTTTATCTCGAGTTAGTCTTTGTCACCTGGATGGATATTGCCAAACTCATTGACCCGATATTTAGGTGTGATTTCTGTAGTTTTCGGCATCTTTAAACAGCTTGTTGAGTAGTAAAAACGCACTGGATACTGAAGTAAACTGCAGCTACGTTTCAACATGAATGTGACACTGACAGTGTGCCTCATTTACCAGAAGCTGTTTTATGAACAAGTATGTTTACTAAATTTAAAGCAAAATTGCCTGTGTTGATGATTATATATGATACTTGTATTGATTTGGTTACCAAGCAACCAAGAAAAGCCTTGCATGGTTTTTGCTAGTGTAAAAATAAAAATTCTCCGACAGCATAGAAAATCTGTATTTTTCCACAGCAAACGGATTCCTGGGATCCCTGGTAATTAAGCACGTAAAACACAAAAAACAGTTGCAATTGCAAATAGTATAGTTGCTATTTGTTACAATGGGGAATATCAGAGGTGATTGTGATGTCACAATTTACGCTCCTGAGTGGGTGGGTTTTTGTAAGAAATAGTTGGCAACACTGACCATTGTAACTGTGTCTGTTTGGGTGTTTTTGTTATCAGACACACCCAAAAACACCCAAACAGACAGTTTCAATGGCAAGCAAAAATCTACAAACTGAAAGAAAAACATACCGTTCCACTGCCTTAAGCTGTGGGAATTTACAGGCTGAATTGGAACCATGTACGTTATTATAATGGAACCTTACACCGTATAGTATATTATGCGTCATGTGCGCTTTCGTTAAATACCGTAGTTGTGTCATTAACAGTTTAAATTCACATTTCCCTCAGGAACAGTGTGACTGTACACAGGGAATGTCCGAAATAATGCCAGACAATATTTCAGCATCACATTGTTCAGAAACTGATAGGGAGGTGGAATTTGTGGCCGAATTCGACTTTCCCACTCAACAATGTGTAAGTGATTGAGCATGTGTTGTCAGGAAATGCAAATGAAAACCAAATGCGAAGGATGAAAAAAATGCAATATATATATATATATATTTTAGGTCAGATCATCCTCAAAGATCTAATTCCGAAAGGAAATACATTGTTTCCGAATCTCATTTGCTAGTTTATTTGATACCTGTCAATTCTGCAAACATTCCGAATCAGCTGGTGCTATATCTAAGACTTTGGGGATGTATGGAACACAGTGCTGCTATAATTGTGGGTAGGGCTCTTCATTAGTTAGAAATGAGAACAAATCCGTCTTGGGTTTTCTTTTCTCCGCAGCCACTTACACAGCACAGACGTTTTTATTTATTTTTATTTTATTGAACGCAACATTAATTATTATAATATATAAAAATACATACAAAGGAAACATGTACAATGTGAAAGATGTCTGCTACACAAAACGAAAGCAGGTACAAGTTCCTTCCTTATGGAAAATTAGACGGACCATGTTTGTCACACAGACTAATGTGTTTCCACACAGAGGTAATATAGCTTATACAATGCTTCATTGGGCATGCGGCGGTACGTTTCAGAGTGCATGTGAGGGTACATGCGGAAGTCATGTTTTTTGGCTCAGTAGAGGTGCACGAGAACAGTGATTTTGGACATAGCGGTGTGGCGTTATGCAGATGTTTGGTCGCACACAGATTATAGAATGACCACGCTCTAGAAAGACAAGGACCCAGCAGCAATTATTATTCATTGGAGTTTGCAGTATTCTCATGAGACCAGACATCCATCCTGCCCTACAATCAGTACAGACAGCAAGCTGCTAAATTTCCAAATTCAGTCTGTCTGATCGATTTTTTTTTATAGCTTTACTGTATAAAAAATATTCAAGGAGGAGAGATAAACTAAACTGTAATTTCACTCTAAAGATTATGGACTGGCAGCTTTTACCTTTTTGTTTACAAGACAAGTGCACAATATGCATTTGTGAATTAGTGGTGCAATAATTAATTGCAACTTTTGCATTCTTTGTAATGTAAACATACTACTACAGATATCTGTGGTGTTTAATTGTACACACTATTTTGTTGATTTAAATACTTGAGCAAATCTTAAAAACAAAAAGTCTTCTAGAGAGGTTGTATGTTAGTTACACAAATAGTTAAAGCTATAATCGATAGGTAATTTCAGAACTTTGATATTGGCTCATGCAGCACTAGGAATCCTAATATTGAGTCATGTATCCTGTTTATCCAGGCAAATAAAAGAGTGTATTAGTACATTCTGTCAACTCCTGATCTCATTATTTTTAGAATCAAAATAACCACGTCCTGCTATCCAGTGCCCTCCATCTGCTGCCACGACCTGGTTTACGACTGGTTCGAGAGCCTGGCTGAGTGTCTGCACTGGAATGTCCGCAAGAAGCAGACCAGACTGAGTGACTCTCCAGACTCCTCCGACAGCGAGAACTGAGGCACAACGGTACAATGATGGGGTCAGAAAACACAAACCAGGGCTTGCAGCTGCAAACTACATGGCCATTCTCCAAGAGTTTAGTGACCTTGAACAAGGCCTTTCAGAAACTGGCAAGAAACCACTTCAAAATAAAAAGCACTTTTCCACTTTTGGAGTAAAATATTTTGTGTACAGAACAGGTTATATTTTTAAGCTGTTCTCACCTACTTTAATTGGTTTTATATATATATATATATATATATATATATAATTTTTAATGTAGCATTAATTAAAGAAAATAAGCTGTTGGTAAGTGCATAATTAAGTAAAGGCTGTTTCATCCCCACATCAAACAGAACCATGTAAGAATTAAAAGTACCGTACCCATGGGAAAACTTGTGGAGTGCCTTGGGGGATACCAAAACAAATGTGCGAGTCCCCAGTCTTGTCACTTGAAAAGCTGATGGAAAGAATGTACAGTAACTAAAGGGTGATCATAGACATACCAGTAACCTTACATGCCCTGCCAGCTGTGCATTTCCTAGGAGGGCATCCCAGGAAATGTTCTTTTCTCCCAGAGAATACCAAGAAATGGATTTGCATGATGGCCATGTATGCCTATTTATCACCCCAAAAAACAAAAAAATAAATAAAACGACAAAGTGGAGGTGTTAGTTGTTTTGTAATTATAAGTGTTTTATATAAAATAATAAAATCTCGAAATAGTTAAAATTGTACTCAAAGTCTATTTACCTGTAAAATATGTTCAGTTGACTGGTTATGTTAAATTGAAAATAGTATTTGATTTAACCCAGATTTTGGTCTGTTTAGTTTTGTATGTAATGTGTTTCTTTATTTAAATGTCAGGCTAAATATTACCAACTCCCCTGTGATGCTATTTAAAGATGAGCCAAATCAAATGTTTTTTTGTTTTTTTTTGTTAAACATAGTATGTAAAAAGTAATCATTTGCATGCTTTGCTTTAGAAGCACATGGTCTGTATTATATTTAATTCTTCACATTAGTATAAAAAGACAACATCACTGCTTTCTTATTTTTTATTGCAATAAAATATATATATATATATATATATATATATATATATATATATATATATATATATATATATATATATATATATATATATATATATATATATATATATATATATATATATATATATATATATATATATATATATATATATATATAATTCAGACAGACATTGTTTAAATTATGTTCCAGTAACTACAACTACAATTCTTTCAATTATATCAATCCAAATATGGACAACTAAGTGGTTAAGAGGTTAAAACTGAGAAATGGGTAGGGAATTTCCATTTCTCTTTGAAATGTGTGGAAAAGCAGCCGTTAACTACAATACAACATACCGATACTGTGCAACACTCAAATACAATTTGAGATATCTTGAAACAGTTCCGCCAATATCTACGATAAAGCAGCTGGCAAGTCTTTCTTTTTGAAAGACAAACATTAAAACACAGAAAATGCATTTTGTCTGGTAAGAAAAAGAAGCAATATTATATAGAAAACTCCTATGCTACTTTCTGTGCTATCTTAACTACAAACTGTATGGTCCTCTATTCATTTATCAGAATATAACTCTAAGTCACCAGAAGTACAAAAAGCCAATGCTGGAAACATTAGTAGGTTTTGCTTAGAAGTATCCAAATTAAAATTGGTGTAAAGCAGTAGGTATTTAAATGGGATAACTAAAAGATAATTACTGTACCACAAAGGAAAAAGTATAACAGTTGGAAATGCATTGTTACGGACTTTTCGATTTAGACACAAAAATGCATTATATTCAATACAAGGCAAATCAGTTGTAACACAAAGGTCTTTCCATGTGCTGTACACATTTTTCAGTTTAAACAAGATTTGCATTTAAATGTTGACTGTTTGCTGTATGTTTTACTTTACAACTATGTAATAATAATAATTGCAGCTGTCTGTACAAATGTTAATTATGTACATAATGGCCCTACCCCAGTCTAGTCTACATATTTATTTAAAGGAATTTACTTAAAAGGTAAACTGATTTTTTTATTTTGCATCACAGGCCCATTTTAAATCACGTTTCAATAATTTACTGTCAATAATGAAGGTCCAGGTCCAAGCATTTCTCCATTATCATTTGTGTAGTCTTAATCTGAATTACAAATACTGACTGGCTTTAAACATTAAACTGCATTCTACTGAAAGCAACCATGCTGCTACTTTTCTTTTTATGGATCCTATGTAAATATCCTGTATCTACAGTACTGATGTAACCATACATTTTCTATGTTGCATATAAAATTATACTGTTCACCACCATATATATTTTGTATTTCTTTATATAAAAAAGCATTTTTAAAACAACTTAAAATAAAGAATACATGCATTTAGTAACTGCTGATGTTTTGGCACAATTCTGTATTTGCATTAGCACTGATCTGCAAGAGAACCAATTTCATTTTAGAACACTTTATAAACTAAAAAGTTCATAAAGAAACAATCTTTTTTTATATATAATCATCCCTCATTTTAATCTTCCCAATATTTTGTTTTATATTATTGTGTCCTTAGTTTACCAGATTTGCTCCCAGCATTAGCGGGCTGCATCATGCTGGAGATGGAAAAGTCAATGTAATGATGTACAAAGAAATCAGATTTCCTATGTTGGTAACTGACTAACAGACTTTTTTTTTTTTTTTTTTTTTTTAACATCAAGATATACAAGTAAACTGCTTCTACACAGACATCACTTTCATTGGTGATAAATCATTTGAGACAGGAGGTTGTATTACACATGGTATTTAAGGACAAACTGCTTTTAATTATGGTTTTAAATACAACTAGAAAATGCTGCTGGGGACAAAAAACACATTCTTAAAAAAGACTTGAAGGATGACTTTTAGAAGCGCACAAGATGTTTTGGGAGTCCTTTGCATTAGGTGTTGTTAAGTTTGATACTGTAAACCAATTGTGTGCATATTAAGCAGTTAACGGTTCAACCTATAGGGCCCTTAAAAATCCCCAAACCACCGGGTGCCACTACCTGCAAAGTTTAATTGCTTCATATGTCATCTGTATAGTGTCAGCTACCAGATAAAGGTTTTTCAATTATTTAGCTTGAAAATTCCAGTTGTACAAACACATGCAGGAAACCTTTGCATACACTGGAACAGATTGAAAATCCTGATACAAGCTTCTGGCTACTACAGAGTGAGTAACAGTGTCAAACATAAAGTGTACGTTCTGCCACTCTAAACCAGTTGCTGTATTCTGAAATTTTTTTTTTATATATATATATATATATATATATATAATAATAATAATAATAATAATAATAATAATAATAATAGGGAAAAAACTCCACTGGAACTCAAGAATGCGAGAATGTTTTGGCAGTGGCTGGAGCTCATAATAAGGCTTTTTGTTTAAAACAAAGTTACCAAGTGTAGAATGATTGACCAACATAGAAAAGCCTCTCCTGTACATTATTCACAGTAGTCCTCGTTGACAGCGGAAGGATTTGTTTTTATGTTTTTTTATGTAAAGGCTTTGTCTCATCATCCTCCTCCTCCTCCTCCTCTTCCTCCTCTTCCTCCTCGTACTCGCCCTCTTCCTCAGCATCCCCCTCGTCAGTGTGCTGCTCCAGCTCCTCTCTGGTGATCACCTCGAAGTCGTTGCCGTTGCTGTGCTGTGAACCGTCATCCTCTCTGCGATCACTGTCCGTGTCTGACTGTCTCTCCCCGGCCGACCCCTCTGCCGCTAAGCTGCCTGGGGCTTTCCCGTCCTCATCCTCCCCCTCGCCCATAGCCTCTTTTTCTTTCTTTTCACTATCTGACTTTTCCTCGCTGTCCGATTTCTGGGGCTTTACCGCGTCCTCTGCTTTGTCGTCGATAGGTTTCTTAGAGTCTGATCGAGGTGCCTTGTACTCATGGGTGTAAAGAGGTCTGAAGGAGTCGATAAATCCAACGTCAGCCGTCAGGTTCGGCAGGAACCAGAAGTGGTGGCGGCCTACCGTCAACACCCAGATTATGAGGAACAGAATGCAACGAGCTGTGGAGAGAGAGATACACGAGGTTCTTTAAAGTAATGTATTATTTTTATTTATTTATTTTTTTAGATTCCCTTTGTATCATTTTGTGTTTCGGGCATCACATCCTGGGTGCTTTAAACTTCAGAACTATATACCTTTGCGGTCCTGTGTCGGACCAGGTCCGACATTAAAATTTTTCCTTTCCAGTCTGATTTCGGACCCTATCCGACATCATCAAAAAGGCGTCACACTGGCCCCTAGTCGTTTTTTCTCCGGAAAAAGCCGAGAAAAGCTTTCAATGGCCGAGAGAGGCCGACAGAAGCCGAAAAAAAAAGGCATATCTGAGCAATACGCATAGTCCCTTCATCACCGACATAACACGAACATAAACAAACAAGATAGCTGCTTCCGCATCCAGCTCTCAAAGAAAATCGCGGACATTTGCCAAGCTTTTTGAGATGTTATAGTAACAAAATAATGACTTGGACAGCATTATTGAGGAGTTTGGTGATAAATCGAGTGATCAGGAGAAGATTTATCAGTATGTAATACTATGAAGAGGTACGTGATAAATACAGCTAACAAGGAGTGGGGCAGGGCTGGAGATGCAGTACTGAGTGTCCTTTTGACATGCAGTGCCTTTTAAACCTGTTTTACTGTGAATAAAATTACTTTTAAACAGCGCGTGTAAAATAAACAGCTTGTGTGAAAATAAAGTAAACCTGATGTGCCTGACGGGCGCTGAATAAATGGACCGCAAAGGGTTAAAGTCACCAGGGTATGATACCTGAAACAGAACAGGATAAAAATACAGAAGATGAACTGTTTTATTCATACCCACAGCAAGAATCTGTTTTATTCATTAATGATGGATTACAACATTTTTAAAGATACTTCCCCATCAATGCTTATCTTACTACTAGGATAATGGAGATGCTACTTACCCACTGCAAGAAGGAGGATACTGGCAACAAAGCAACCAGCTGCCACACTCAAATAATAGACACCCACACGCATTTCTGCAGGCCAGAGAGGGAAAAGGGTGGCTGTTATCACCGCAATAACTAGAAAAAAGAAAATTAAAAAAGAAAGAGAGATTGGTCACATAAAAAGAACAGCTCTCATTGGTAACACATCTTTTCTCATTGGCTTTACCTTCACAATGTTGTATTTATACTCCAAATTGCTATTGCTGTACCAACTGGGCTGGTAGAAAGCAAAAACTTCAGGGAGTAGATTCTAGAATGGGAGCAGACTGCTGGCATCTGATCAATGAAGTAACACATTTCACCACACACACAGGAGGCTGTGTGGTCCAGCAGTTAAAGAAACAGGCTTGTAACCAGGAGGTCCCCGGTTCAAATCCCAGCTCAGCGACTGACTCATTGTGTGACCCTGAGCAAGTCACTTAACCTCCTTGTGCTCCGTCTTTCGGGTGGGATGTTGTTGTAAGTGACTCTGCAACTGATGCATAGTTCATACACCCTAGTCTCGTAAAGTGCTTTGTGATGGTGGTCCACTATGAAAGGCGCTATATAAAAATAAAGATTATTATTATTTCAACAAATTAGTATAGCACTATCAAATTTCCCAAGCCCCAAAATAGATACATAAATAAACCAACAAACACAAAAGTCATAGAACTGGCATATGAAAACAAAACCACACAAATTGATACTCACCTAATATCAGCCCCATGGCAAAGGTTTTAACATGAACTGGGTCATAAATCCAAACATACACCTGCACACAAAAAAATAAATAAATAAATAAATAAATAAATAAATAATAATAGAAAATTCAGGCTTCATCAACATTAATAAATAATTTAGACAACAAGTAAATTATAGTGCAGATTCATCATTGCAAAAATGCACAACGCATATAGCCACTCGTATATAACAACACAGCCATACTCCGGTAGCTATTGTATTATCTATTTATATTTATTTCATACGAGTGCTACTATTATGGTCGTTACACCCTAGAAAAAAATTTATACATTTGAATAGTAAATTTTGTTAAAAATCACATTTAACCATATACAGTGCTCCCTAGTGCTCCCTCGCTATAAGGCTCTCGGTTATAACGCGCCTCAGATATAACGCTCCTACAGCAAGTCCCCAAATTCCCTATACTAGTGATTCATGCAGTATTTCTACAGTAAATACAGTACTGGTGTTGTTCAAGCTGTAAACTTCTCAGTCTAACTTCCGTTTCTCCTACAGCAAGTCCCCCAATTCCCTATACTACTACTATTATTATTATTATTATTATTACTATTATTATTATTATTATTATTATTATTATTTATTTCTTAGCAGACGCCCTTATCCAGGGCGACTTACAATTGTTACAAGATATCACATTATTTTACATACAATTACCCATTTATACAGTTGGGTTTTTACTGGAGCAATCTAGGTAAAGTACCTTGCTCAAGGGTACAACAGCAGTGTCCCCCACTGGGGATTGAACCCACAACCCTCCGGTCAAGAGAGCCCTAACCACTACTCCACACTGCTGCCCTACATTAATGCAGTATTTCTACAGTCAATACAGTACTGGTGGTGTTCAAACTGTAAACAACTTCTCAGTCTAACTTCTGTTTCTGTCACTCCCTTTTGATACAGTATCTGAATTGAAGACAAGCTGCGCTTGCACTTTAACACAGACATCTTATTCAGCATTTGTTTTATAACTAAATGAATATTAGGTCTATTACATGGTTATCGTTCCTAATGTATTTACTTTTTTGCTGCGAGAGGAGTTGCAGCTTTCTCCAGGAGACGAGACGCTTCAGCTTTGTTTCAGCCCCGCTCCGACAGCCGAACCTGGGGTGAGCCCATTCCCTCTTCCCCTCTCCCGACCTGCTCTCCTTCTCACACTTGGTTTGCTTGTCTGTTGCTTCGAACTGAACTCCGACCACCGCTTAGCCAGGTTATTTATAGTTTAAAAACGGATAATTAAAATGATCCACGAGTGGGAATGTTACCTTTTTTTACATTTATTTTGTAAAAAATATATTGTTAATCCACGGAAAGTTAGACTTTTTCTTCACTATATGTGCATTATAGAGAGGGTTACTTTGTATTTTAGTCACATGTGTGTTGTTATGTGTCCCGCGGCGCCCCTCACCCACTCCCCCGTTTATAACGCTCATATTGTGTGTCCCCCAAGATCCGCGTTATAGCGAGGGAGCACTGTACATGCAAAACAAAACAAAAAACTCTGAACCTCATTTCCATCCAGGAAGATCTGATCCTCATGTGGCTCCAATTTGAATTTTTTCTTGGTCTCTTTTTTCTTCTTTGGTGTTCCTGGACTTTCATCCTGAAAAAAATATGAAAATACCATATTTACACAGCACAATTCAATTTCAATTGTTTGTTTGCCATTTATGTGGAAATTGAATTCATTTAAAAAAAACTTAAGGTTTGTGTATTATGTACCACACATTTACCAGTTATAAAGGGGCTGGGTTAAATAAATTAAATAAATAAATAAATTATATATATATATATATATATATATATATATATATATATATATATATATATATATATATATATATATATATATATATATATATATATAGATATATATATCGTGTAGAAACACCTGCCACCTGTAACACAACTGTGCGAAAAAAAGCTGCCTCAACCACTTATTTTTGAAGGACAAGACAGCAGATTTTGATAGAGACACAAAAGTAGACACTGGGTTTACAGGTCATGCAGTATTTAAGAGGTTGTGCATCCACAAGAATTTAAAACACGTAATACCCAACACACACGCCACTACTGAGCCATCCCAGACACGTTAAATTATTTAAAATACCCATTCACACAGCACGAAAATGCACAATCTATGCTGGTATAATACCGTTATACCCCTTTCACACAGCCAAAGGGATCACGTGAGCACAACTTTCAAAACCTGTCAGTCAACAGATCGTTTTCATGACAACGGAAACCAAACAAAATGGCACAGTCGTGTTCAAAGAAGTCCATTAGGATGCATTTTGTTTGCTTTAAATTTTCAGTTATATTATACAATGTAACAACCTGTTCAGTGTCAAATTGCAGGAGCTTCAGACACAATGTAGTTAGCGTATTTTATTGTAAAGAAGGCAATGCAATAGATCGAAAATAAAGAGTCCAGCTCTTCAGGCAAAATCAGAGAGCGAAAATACTTCTTCCGGACTCCAATTACTACCTCATAATTGATCAGCCATTGTATGAAAAAAAATTAAAGCGTGTAACACCAATGACAAAAATACCCAATACGTCCAGTATACAGTCATGTGGGATGTTGACTTTCAATCCATGGCCACTACAGCACTTCAGTGCCGGCATAGCATTTCACACAGGAGTTGAGACGGATGGTTCGTGAGGTGGTTCAGAGATGAAATAGGCAATTGACAGACCAAATGCCGCATCAGTGCCGGTTCTGAGCCGTCATAACTTGTCTGTGTGAAAGGGGTTTTAGACAAGTCAAATCAGTGCTATTCTGACTGGCCATGTTGATATGGTTATGGCAGGTATTTCTAATATTTGGACCAAACCATGTAGCTTGATAACACTAAGGTTGGTTCCCATAGAATTATTTAGAAATAAATATTCAATTACAAATAAGATATAAACTTTGGGAAATTCTGAAAATATTAAAACATAAAATGAAAAAAATACTGAAAACGGTACTGAAGAAAACAAAAACAAACATACGCTTTTCTCCTTTTTGGCCTCTGCTACTTCTGCTTCTTTCTTCTTGTCTTTCTCATTCTTGTCTTTCTCCTTCTTGCTCTTTTCCTCCTTGGCCACTTCCTTCTTGTTTTTTTTCTCCTCCTCTTTGCTGTCAGTCTTGTTTTTTTCCTTTTCTTTCTCTTTATCCTTCTCGTTCTTCAATTCCTTTTCTGGCTTCTTTTTCATTACTTTCAGGGCTCGATGAAAAAACTGCTTCTTCAGGAGTCTGCTTGTGAAGAAACAATTGGGTCAGCACACACTTCACTAAAGCTTCATTTCAATGAACCAATTTCATTCCTTGAAGCCAGTGATATACTGTAGCGTAATACAATAGAACCAGCCCTATTTATACAAAATATAACAAGGCCTACTTGTGACAGTTAAAACAAGATGATCCACATGAATGCATTCACAAATGGGTGTTGCACATGTTTGAATCACACATGCAAGTGCTTAGGAGATTCAAACTGTGCCAATAGGAAATGTCAAAAATTGATTACATTATACTAGTGTTGCCTATATAAACATATTGTGAAAATGCACCAGAAATGCCAGGTTAACATCACTGACCATTAGAATGTAATCCCCTTATGTCCCTATGTGTATCTAGTTCAAGAGCAGAGAACATCAAGATAAACATCTTTCAGCTAGAAGCCAATAACTTAACAGCCAAGCAAGAAATATCTGGCATCAATCTACTAACAAAACCAGCTCTGAAAATAGTAAATGGAGGGGACGTCACACGTTCCTGTGGTATGACAGCAATAAGGAGACTGCTATTTAGAAACAGATAGTGCTATCGCTAAGTTGAATTAAAAGACACAAATAAACAGCAGTTTAAACATGGAAAGGTAATGACTTATTTATTTTATGCACCTCCCAGTGAAGCCTGAACCTCCAATAGGTAGGGAGGGATGTGTTACAGTAAACTTGAGTACTAAAGTACTCTGAAACATTAATTACTCGTCAAAGTCTTTAACACATTGCTACAGCAATATAATAAATGTACTTAAAAAGATATTGGGGGGGAGAGTGTGCTTAGTTCTTGCTCAAAGAATGTAAAATAACCCCCTTTCGCTATCCGACTGAAAACCCACAATTTTGTAGTGATACACTAGTTATTCCCCCCCTCCCCAATTTTACTTTATTAGAAACACCTACCAATAGGGGTTGGTATCCATGCTTACTTTCATCCTGATAAGTCCATTCAAACCCTGATTAGGAGTCATCTCTTTGCACCGCAGAACAGCTAGCAGAGAAAAGCTTGAGCCAGAAAGGCACTGCCTACCCTGTCCTGCGCAGCACAAAGAGCTTGGCCTTCTTCCACACAGACTGAGACGGCAGTGTCTGTTTACACAGGCCCACAGCACACGCTGACTCGGACTCATAGCCTTGTACAAACAATGAGACAGAGTCATATACTGTATAGTAAAATGCACCTCAAGTATGCACCAAGATGGCTGCCTTGGCATGATGTTGTCACGGAGTTGATCAAAACCATTGAGCCTGGCAAGGGTGTGGAGAACACATAAAATAAATACTGGTGTGTCCAGATTAGTATATTTATGTGAGCAGACTGAGATGGACAAGTACGGGACTTTCCATCACTATCCTGCAGGGGATTCCAAAATATCTGATTTGAGAATAATAAATTCCAGGAATAAACGTGCGTCTCAGACACCCAGATTGTAGTTGTGACAAGTGTCAGCAAAGACGGGCCCATTTAAAAAGAGTTTATACAGTTTGCTCCCCTGGAAGATGTTGTGTTTATACTGAGGTTAGTTCAGGAGAGCCAGTGTCTAATTTCAATGGAAAGGAAATAAGAGCAACCTGCCTCAAGTGTAAACAGCCAGTAGACTGGGGAGCCATGGGAGGCATGGTATGCATGCAGTGTAGGGAGCTTACTGAGAGAGTTGCAGTACATCACAGGTGCCAACCAGAGAGAGATCACCATATCTGTCATGCAAGATACTGGGAGATACTGCAAGATACTGCCTGGGACAGCTTTACTGTTTGAGGGAGAACAGGAGAACAGAAAAAGATGGGGTCCTCTTGACCTGAAGAGAAGAGCTTGCTTGCTGCTAAATAGTTTCTCATAAAGTTTAGTTGCATACAGCATTTTCTACAATTACAAATAAACCTATGCTTTCTGGTCACTAGTACCATTCTCTCGAAAAGATGAATGTGATGGTGTGAAATTGGGCACACACCATCACTGTAATTTTACCCTGCCCTGAAATAAAAAGGACACTGCTACAAAGACATTATTTTTTATTTTTTTTCTGTTTGTAAGCAATCATGTAAAAATATACAAAAATAAACTATAAAATGAATATAAATTATATGTATTTATTCAGAAGATGAATATGCGTGGTGCTGTTCATCATGGGGAGCACGCGCATGATGACGTACGGCTGGTTATACCCAGGGGCGCGCTTAATGACTGCAATGTGTGGGGGGGTAGCATTTCACTTGGTGGGGATTTAACTACGATAGTGCATTGATGCGAGTGTGTATAGTCATGTAGAGGTGAATACCCAGCGGAATGATCCCAAGCATGTAATGAATGTAATGCAGTTTGTTTCACCCTGGTTTTAAAGGTATAGTGGATTATCCCGGGGAGGGGCTAGTGATAAGGGTGAAGATATAAACCTGGTGAAGGCTCATTTTGAGAGAGAGGTTGAACACTCCAGAGAGCCTGGAGTGTCTGAATAGTTGTGTATTCAGGGAATATAATTGCTGTAATATACAGTCTGTTATTGGTTTGCCTTATTATTTTCAAAGTTGATTTTGTTTATTTGTTCCTGTGTTTTAAACTGCTAATATGCTTTCACTGGAGGCCTTCAATAAAAGCTCTCTTCTGGCATTTTAACCTTCACCTCAGTCTGTTTTTTGCTACCTGTATGACCACTTGACTTCCTTACAATGAACTATAGCGGTCTTGTCTTTAAACACCTTTTCGGCGAAGCAGCAACACCTCGAATTTTTATAAACTAAGCAAGAGCTGGGGACTTTTTCTAACTACTTTCTTTGAGAAATTAACTTATATCCGGTAATGGCCATCTAGGCAATGCATTTTTATCAATCAAAAGATCTAGGTGTCTTGCAATACCGCTCACTAGAAGAGGGTTTTTGAGGAAATAGACTTAAGTCTATTTTTTGTGAAGGTGTTAAGTCAAGATGTATAATTAACAAGCCAGTGGCGACTCGTGGCTTGAAAACACTCTTTGGCTATGTTATTAAGGTCTGAAAGTTTGAAATAAACTTTGCACTTACATATTCTCTACCCACTTATGAAAAACATTAAAAATATATATTTTTATTTTTAAATAATAAACCCTGGCAGCAGTGACGTAGCCAGGATTTTTTCTGGAGGGGATGGAAATGGTAACTTTAAGGTGAGTAATCACAGTGGTGCAATTGGCAACCTGATTTCTTATTCGTGCATTGACATTTTATTTTTTTCAACAGAAGATCCAATAATCAAATACACTGTTGTGCAAAATAGTTAAAAAAAAAAAAGAGATTCAGTTTAGAACACTTACGATTAAAAACAAAAAAGGAAATACAAAGCAAAGGACTTGAACTTTTAACATGCACATCATTTCAATTACAAATTATGATAATAAATACAAATAAATATATATAATTTCATTCGTACTTATGGTTGTTCATTTTTGCTAACTAACATTTTGTGTTCAAAGCAAAGCAAACCATTTTATTTAATCTCTGGCTGCAAGAGGAGAGCTCAGTGACTTTGAAAGAGGGGTGATTGTTGGGGCGCGTTTGGCAGGAGCTTCAGTGACCAAGACAGCTCAACTTGCTCAACGTGATGTCGGCATGGAACTCTGAGGGAAAGACATCATCAGCAAAGGGCAACAGTGGGCGGAAGCGCATACTCCAGGATCGTGATATCCGTGCATTAATTCGAAGTGCACGGCAAAACAGGCGAGCAACTGCAGATCAATTGACTGCAAATTTCAACCTGGGGCGCGAGCAGCCAGTTTCATCAAAAACGGTCCGCCAAAAACTCCACGGAGCGGGACACCATAGTGGCCCATTGCCCTATTAAGTGACTTACATTGGTGTTTCCATTTCTTTGTCCACTACCTGTAGATTGTCCTGTGGCTAAAGTGAACATCAGTCTGGGAGCAGAAGTAATAGTTCAAAGCTTTTATTAAATTACAATAAATAGCTAAAAACCCAATAATTAAGCAAAATATCACAGGCTAAAATCCAATCAAGAAATGTTAGAACAATTACAGTCAGTGGGGGACGGGGGGGACGGGTTAACTCAAGCTCAGCCAGATTTCCCTAGAGATTTCACTGGGGCGATTAAAGTGACTAGTGCATAAAACAATAAATGTGACAACACTCATCAAAAAAATAACAACAAACAAAACTTAATTAAACCAATAAAGGCAAAAAATCAAATGTGGCAATTCAACAATCAAATAGTAAAGCATAAAAAAGCCTCCCACAAACACGTAGTGTACGGTTATACTGTAGTACAGGTTAACCCTCCCTCCAGAGTATAGTGTTTAATAAAACAGAAAGCTTGTCCAGCTAAGCTTAACCAACAAAGACAAAGTACAAAATGGGGCATCCTAATAACTTAATAATAATAAAATTAAAGTAAAAGCAACATTTCCATGGACCCACACATGAAGGTAAATAACATGCTGTAATGAAAAGATTATGTACCAGAAATCTTACCTGTTGCAGTAATCCACGGCAGACTCTCTGGTAGTGAACAAGGCCTCATCTCCCTTCTTGGCTTTTGCCCACTTAGAATCCAAAAGACAGTCTACTGCTTTTGAAGCTGAAATATAATTTTGCAAAATGTTAAATATACAGTGTGCCCAGGTAGTGCACTGAGCAGAGTGGTCTTGAACCCAAAATATGGGTTGTTTTATCAATATTAAAAAAGGATGAAACATGAAAAAGATGAAATCTTCAATACAGATACGCAACCTGCTGAATTGATCGGGTAAGAGATTATGAAATACATTAGCAATAAATAAACTTTAAAGGTCATAATGTAAACGGTGACAATAAATGGTGAACACAAGTATGCTGCTTACCTATAAAGTAGTCCACTCTGTGGCCCATCATGCTTGTGGATTTGGTAGGGCAATTAAAGCGGAAGTATTTGGCAACTGCCTTCTCCTCCTTGGTTGGTTCACCAACCTCCTGCAATGAAAGAAGTTACCCAATCAACACACACTGCAATCTGAATGCTCTGAACACTAACTTTTAAAAAATAATCTGTGAACTAGGCCTATTTATGTCATTCTGTTTTTGCTTAAACTTCATTGATAACTCATGAACTATATATAGTGGTGTAACAGGGGAGGTCTGTGCTGACTGTCTGGCGCATGCGTGGTACTGCAGGAAGGGGACAGCAGCCTCGTAGATCCATCTGTCAGTCATGGCAGTGACACGGAGAGGTGGGGAAGAGGGTATGTTGGCTTTCCCTCTCTCTGTGTGGCTGAGAGGCGGGCCTTGGGGGATTGCTCACCCTATAAGATAACGCTCTAGTGTTCCCTCAGCCTGCCCTCTAAGACGAAACGAGCCAGCTGGCGGAAGCTCTGCTGCCGGACTGAGCACCACAACAAATTAATTAAAAAGAAAAGAAAAGGAATTTTTTTAGTAGCGGGGAAAAACTTGGGCAGAACCCCGAACAGTACAATCAGGTTGAGGGGACGGGTAAGCGTAGGACGGAGACCCGGGCCGTGCGGATAGCGACGGTCGGGGTAATGCTGCCGAGTGCAGCACCTTTATTTTGTAGTTTTATTTTCTCTTTCACCTTTTGTTTTCGTTATTCTTTTGAGCACCTGTGAGTGCGAAAACATTGGTCTGTACCTGTACTGGTATTACAGTGGGCCTGACTACAGTTGTCGGTACTCAGGCCACAGCGCCCTCAGCGGGCTAAAGAGAAAAATAAAGCCAAAAGAAAATAATAAAACTGGGCAACAGTGCGGTGTTGCAAATAAAACTTCTGTCTCCTGTGTGTGTCAGTGAATTGCCCACCACCCTTCCACAAGTGGGTAGAAAGAGTTTGTTGTCTTGGACAGGTGGAAGTTCAGGGCAGGGATCTCCATTTATATTAATAATAATATCAATTTTACAGATTTCGAAACATGCTCTATGGAACCGGTGGTACTGAAGCAACAAGTGACACAAAGTTCTACTAACGCAAACCATATGCTGTGTCTGTTTAGAGTACAATAGTACAGTAGCATCAAATTTCATTTTAATGTTTTAAAAATTTCTGACAGTTGCAGAAGATGGGCCAGGCTTCTCAGCGATGGTCCAGCTGAGAGAATTCAAATACTTAACATTTAAATCAGCCTCAACCTAAATCAAAAAAATGTAGTAAAGTTTTACATTGGCCAGTCTTCCTTCTCCAGGTAAAGAGCTATCTTGAATGACCATAGTGTAGAAAGATGTTTAAGTACACTAATCCCATCAAAATATTAATTTGTTTTTCAGCAAGGGATTTACTGTTTGTCAAAGCTAACAAGTTTTAACAGCAGAGAATGTGCATACTGTTCGTCAGTTTGTGTATTATTCTTGCCTTCTGCATAGGGGTGGTTATTTTGAATAATAAGATATTTGAATATACCAAGAACAAAAGTTTTGAGTACCCAAATACTCAACCTCCAATTACTTATAACAGTGACAGGTCCTTAGAACGTGTTAGCAGCAACCACACACAGGGACGCATAGATAAATACATCAACAGTAACAGAGAAGAAACATCTAAGGCATCTAATGTATTCAAAGTAAAAAAAATGATTTAAAACTAGAAGCAAGAAATAAGAATACACAGCAGAGGGGTTTTAACTATAAAACTTTATAAAAAGGACCTTCAAAACTTTCAACTGCATTTAACACCCTTTGACAACTCGTATAACGCAAAAAACACAACCGCTTACTAACAAAGCGAAACAAAATATGTTCTCAATAAAATCTATGCTATAATACAGTATACATAAAAACAAAATGCACTGTACCCGTACTTGCTGATTCCATAATATAAATCATTTTGAAAAAAAGTCTGATTCTGGAATCAAGGCGTTATCTATAGGATACCTATAACAGCAGAACTCAAACAAAGGCTTAACATCGCTTGGGTAGTTTGCAGTCAAAATTAAAATTAAAGTTAACTTTTAACATATCGTCGACCACTGCACACAGTAAAGATGCAATGCTTGTTTGTTTTTTGCCACATTCTGTGTTTTCTTCTAAAGTAGCAGATGGGTGCTTGCATTTGAGATGATTGAGCCTTTAACGCCTTGATTTACAATATTATTATTATTGTTATTTATTTCTTAGCAGACGCCATTATCCAGGACGACTTACAATTGTTACAAGATATCACATTATTTTGTACACATTATTTTTACATACAATTACCCATTTATACAGTTGAGTTTTTACTGGAGCAATCTAGGTAAAGGACCTTGTTCAAGGGTACAGCAGCAGTGGCCCCCACCTGGGACTGAACCCACGACCCTCCGGTCAAGAGTTTAGAGCCCTAACCACTACTCCACACTGCTACACTGCTGCAGAGATTACACTGCATGGTGGTCTCGTTTAACTTCAAAATACTTCCACACTTTTTTTTTTAAGATGCCATTTTCATTGCTCATGTTCTCCCTTAGCCAATAACAGAATTAGGTAATGAAGGGCACCCGCCACCCTGTCAATTATCAGTGAGGTGACAAATGTAGTAGCTGAGCACTTTTAACTTCCTCCTCTCTCAAAAATACTGTGCCAAGTTTGTGCATTTTTCCCCATTTGTTTTAGAAATGAACGAGTATTCGAAACTTGATCAAAGTATTCGAGTAGCAATTTTATTTAGACTACTAGAATATACAGACTCACCCATACTTTCTGCATCACATACAGCTGCCATCCTCAAGTATAGTCTGGAGGAATCATTTCAATTCAGGTAGCTGTTTCAGAACCATGACCTGGAGTGTTTATGTACAGCATACTGCTGAACAGTAAATAATTAAACAGACAAATACACTGAAGAGCATCACTTGCATTGATAGATATTATGGTTGGGGCCGGTAGATAGTAAATATATTAAATGAAGTAAAACATAAAAAAAGCCAATATCAAAAACATCATGACCTGTAGTACATAAATTAAAATGCTGTTGGGCAGTTGACATGCCACGTCATTTTTTATGTCCCGACAAAAAATGAGTAATATAGAAGAAAACTAGAAAATTATTAACATTACATAATGCAGTTACCCACTGTGATCTAATTCAGACATAATCTACAAATACAGAAATAGTTTCAGTGGTTGCATAATACTGGTTTAAACATGTGAAATGCCCTTTGGTGTGACTGTCCTGAGCAAGGTTGTGAAAAGTGAAACGCAAATAATTCTATTTAAGTCATTAAACAAATGACATTTTAAAGGTCCCGCATAATATCACACATTTCTACTTTGTCATATAAAGACATAAAGCTGATCTAAACTACTTCCAAACAGTACCAGTTTATTAAGTTTTGTCCCTCAAACTCATATCCACTGGAGTGAAAGCATTCACCACGCTACCGCTACATTTAAAAGATTCATTCAACGTGTTATAATTAGGGGTCTACTTAAATCGCTGTAAAATTACGTATTTTTTTGCAGGTAGGTTATGGAATAAAATTAGGATTTTGCAGACCTGTTCAAACATTAAATATACCCAAGTAGACAATATTTCAGAAAATAGTGGTACTTGCTTCCTTACTAAAACAGAGCGCTGTCATTTGTTAAAGGCAAGCATGCAACATCCGCCAGCAGTTGCTGCCAACATTCTCTGTATGGTGTGGACTTGCCCATATACTGAGACTGCGCATTCTGCATCCACTGAATTGGTTGGAAGTGTAAGGCAAAGCTTTGCCAAGTTACACAGATGTGGAAATCGATTAGAAACTCGGTTACCCAAGGGCATCTGGCATACTTTAATAAAGGCAATATATGCAGCACGTTCGTTGTCATGTTATTTGTCCCATCCAATAATTTATTTAACAAAAACGTGCCTATTCGGGCCTAAAATTCTAAATGCATTTAAAAAGTAAGCAGCAGGTTGTTTGAAGTGAGGTGGCTGTTCTAGATCGTACCTGTAGTGCTATTTAACTTGGCTATAACCGACAGAAATACTTTTTGTCTGCGCTGACTTTCCAGTTTGTTTTCTGAAAGCTATTTTACGTTCTGTTCAGCAGTCTCTGTAGTAGCCTTTTTTTTGCTTTGTTGTCCATTTCTGGTATTTTGCCGCCAATGATAACTAAATTTTAGCAACCTAAATCAAAAACAATGCAGCACTGACCTGTGGCAGGCATGCATTCAGTGCGCGAGGCAAGTTCACATACTGTTGGATAACATGGAAAGAATTTGAATGCAATATAAGATACACATGTTTATAGGTTTGTACACCCCATGTTAGTTTTAAAAGGAGATTATCAGAGGAGGTATAGTAACTGGTAAATGCAAGACTGCATTTATGCACTGACAGCGACTGTGACTGCTGGAATAAACACAATTGCACATTGCTGGAGGAACCGATGCGCTCAGGAGATAACACTGGTTAAGCACAAAAGAACAAAGGGCCACACCAATACCCCTTTTTCCACCTGCACACCCGAGCCGAGCCAGTGCCGAGTTGAGCCAGCCTGGTACAGCTCGGGTAGCTTGAGCAGCTTGACATCTCTCAGCCGAGCTGAGAGACGTCACGCATAATGAACGTGCTGAATTGCAAGTTGATGATGCATTACGCAGTGTTTAAAGTGGTTTGTAAAAGGTGCCGGTATACAACATTTTAAAAAAATCGGCGTGGGACGGATGATTTTACCACATTCAGCCAGAGCTACGGATTATGTGTCATTTTTAAATGTCATTTACAATATGTTAAGGTTTTGTAAAGGACCTGTTAATGTTATATATACACACAACAAAAACATAAAATTGTCAATTGCTTTTAGATTAAAGTAATTGTTTGTATTACCATGTTCAAAATGAAACCGTATATATTTTGTCTTCAATAATAAGAACGAGACATTTGTGAATGGTCGTTTGAGTAGCCTGCTACAGCACTGACCCTTTAAAAAAATAAATAAACAAACCAGAGTTGAAAGGTCACAGCACACACCTCTACTACTTGGATACACTATTGTGTGAAAAAAAGTTTCAAGAAATAAAAGTTAAGTGTGAGCAAGCCCACTTTGTTTAAAAAATAAATTAGCAGGTGCTGTGTGTATACAAAGATCACAACTGGGAGTTTACAGTAACATACGATCTCTGTTCAGCAGGCAGAAAGCAAAATGTGTTGTGCATGTATGTCTGTGTGTCAAATGGGAAGACACTTAACTTTCAAAAGTAAAGGCGTACAGAAAAGAAAGACTGCTTTAAATATTTATAACATATTCCCACATATTTTTCATTTTGATATCAAGAGAAGAATGCTCATGGCAGAGAGCTGTATGAGTCTTGCGAACAGGAAACTCAGCTCCAGAAGACGCAAGATAAAAAAGGTAAGCCTGATTATTTTTTATTTTTTTCTCATGCTTGCTTGTTTCAAACTATTTGCATGCAGTATGAACTGCTGAAGAAAAATCCCCAGACTTTTAGAAAATGCTTGAGACTGCGGTTGAATCCCATTTCTTTTAAACTATATGAAATTTGTGAACACATTTTCTCGTTTAGAACGCTTGACTCCAGTTGTTGCTGGACATTCGTATCAGCCCAGAGAGTGACCAGTGCTTGCACCTGGTCAGAGCCCCAAGCCCTTTCCTCTCGTCTACATCGATGTCAGCCATTCTTTCTCATTTTTACTTGTAATGACACTTGAGCGTGATGACGAAATGCAGTAACAACGCCCACAGCCTGCTTCGGCTCCGAGCCACATTCAGATATGTTCCGAGGCTGGAGTTTCATGGTACGGGTCGGCTTGGGTCGGGTATCTTGCAAGTGGAAATGGGGTACAAGATAACACCATCTTATGCAGTGCGAGCCAGAACCAGTGCTCTTTACGACACGTACACGAGACCATCCACAGGGTGCCCGGGATGAATGAACCCACAAAAAGAAGGAAGGAGGGGGGCTGAGGTCAATGGCTACTTAATCAAGGTGCGCTCAGCTCAGCTCAGCTCACTTTCTAAATCATTCAGACTAGTATTGGAGACTTTGAGTGTTCTTTCTGTTTGCAGAAACTGCTTGCTCTGTAATGGGAAAACTATTCCCTGCATAAACTGAATAAACCAAACTAGTATCTGAGAAAATGAGTCTGTGCATTTCTTTGCATCTAGTTCACGTCAAGAAACAACTACTCACTACTACTTTAGAAACTTGTTCACATACTTAGCCACACACTATCTTAATCTCATATATCACACGGAAATCTTTTTCATTTGCCATTTTTGAAAACTGTCGTGCAAATTCTGGTGAGACGGTAAATAAGTGCAAGGTATTTTTGTCATTTGTAGCGAATACGAACATCTGATTTTTGTATCTGAATACATGTCAAAAAATATTTGTTGCTGATATCAGCCAAGTTACTGTAACACGTCCTAGAATACTGATGGACAAAAGGGGCAGATACAGTTGTATATATTATTCAGTAGACATCTCAAAGATAAATATGAATTGGCTTTCCCACAGCAAGGATCTTATTCTGCACCTCTTTCCACTGGGGATGAATGAGTAAGCTGGAGCACCATCCATGAGCAGTGCTTTGAGGAGGCTGGCCAACAGAAGCAGACGGAGAAGTCATAATACAAGATCATATCACCACAACAACAATGACATAGATGGAATACAAGTTATTGCTCATTTGCATACATGCTTCTGACCAGACTGCTACCCATGGTAGCATCTGTTTATCTGTGAATGTCTGAACTACAGTAGTTCCTTAAACTTTGTGTTTGTATGTTAGTAATTAACAGTATTAATGTAAAATGCTCAACAAAAATCCAGCTGTGGTGTATCCCAGATAGGTAGACACATGTACTTCCCATTTTTAGCAGCAATACAAAATCAAATTAAAACAATTCCAAAAACATATTTTTGTACAACTAGTAAATAAATAATTATTCACATTTTAGCTTCCTAACAGAATGTACACCAAGTCTTTGCGATAAGTAGACACTTTAAAGTGTTATTTCTGTAACTGACTAATAA
The DNA here is from genome assembly GCF_902713425.1 of Acipenser ruthenus. Lineage (NCBI taxonomy): Eukaryota > Metazoa > Chordata > Actinopteri > Acipenseriformes > Acipenseridae > Acipenser > Acipenser ruthenus. The sequence continues at coordinate 12,654,424 of NC_081200.1, read as the reverse complement.
TCTACTGCGTATTATAACATGTGTTACGCATAGCCGACTGTAGTATTGGTTAAATTAAACATTTTTTCTGATTTCAAAAACACTGACTTCAAAGGATTATTGCTGTAACACGAAGACAGTAACCCCTAGTCTGTACATCCTTGCTAATTAAAACGGAAACGCGTAGTGTCACATCCAATGCTTAGATTGGAGTAGAAATCTCACTTATTCAACAGCATCAAATATTAGCTTTATAAGCAGGCAGACATGAGTTACACCTGGCTTAGTAAGTTTAGTCAGTCATAACTCATCAGCTTAGCAACCCCAGATGGTTGACAGTATGGTGCTGTACTGCAATAAAAACCTAATAAGTATTTATGGATGAGGAAGGCTAACACATTTCGCTCTATCATGTATGTTACACCTCCACAATGGATAAACACGTATAAAAACATACAAGAAAAGAGCCAATACTGTATTTTTTATGCGTTTTCCAACATTATAGCAACGCGCAGCAGTACCAGCCGTTACCTTTACCTCACAAAAGCAATGATGAAATCACGTTAAGAAAATACTAGAGGAATCTTCCATAACCAATCCTTAGTCATGGAATTTTTTTTTTTTTTTTAAGTGTACAGCTGGCTGCTGGACTTGTCTACAGACTCCGTCAACAGATAATTATTACTGCGCCACTACATTCGCCTGCTAATTTCTTTACAATTATTCCCCTTTCTAAAGATCCTGCGTTCCAGAATTTTCCATTGTGTTTATATATTTATTTTAATTTGTTTTTACCTGGATTCTCTTCTTCTGCTTCCTCCGCTCCGCCATGTTTCTTCAGTTCTGTCTCCGTGTGACGTGTTGAACTGACTATGAACTATCGCGAGAATAAACATGGAGGAGCTCCGTGTGAAGAGCCAGCAAGTCACTCAAACTGTGAAACAACACCGAATACCTTTGTTTGATGACGTAGAAGCAAGCGGCTTATTATGCAAATGATAATGATATAACTACAGACTCGTGTTCAGACAGTTTAATTAACATACGCGAGTCTTTTGGTAAAAATACCATCCCCGCTATGACAAAGCAAGATACGTGGAACTGCAGAACACTTATTTCTTGATATTTCCATATTTTAAAGGCATTTTTTGAAAGTAAAATAAAATAGAAATGTGCATTGGTTTCTCTGGGGGCAACAAATTAATTGACTGTCTATGAAAAAACAAGAACTCTACGAGGTTGGCTAGAGGGTCCACATGACCCACCTTGAGAAATTCTAAGTGAAAACATACAGCAGCGTTCTACTGTGTACAAAATACATTGATCGCCACTCTGAAAAATATGGAAGTACCTGTATCTATGTCACTATAATATCCCCTTCACTCACTGCGTGTATAATTGCACCATGTTAAGTTTCATATCTATATCTGTTTTATAATGCATAATGTTTTTTGTTTTTTTTCTCCAAAGTTTTGGCAGGGCAACGCCTCGAACTATATAGAGTTCAGAGAAACGATTTTCAAATGTTCTAAAAATTAAAAATCACAACGGAAGGGCATATTGTTTCATGTAGATACAGTGGCTGTAGGTCACAGTGATATATTTTGGTCACCTCGTTACAAAAAGGATATTGCTGCTCTAGAAAGAGTGCAAAGAAGAGCAACCAGAATTATCCCGGGCTTAAAAGGCATGTCGTATGCAGACAGGCTAAAATAATTGAATCTATTCAGTCTTGAAAAAAGAAGACTACGCGCCGATCTGATTCAAACATTCAAAACCCTAAAAGGTATAGACAATGTCAACCCAGGGGACTTCTTTGACCTGAAAAAAGAAACAAGGACCAGGGGTCACAAATGGATATTAGATAAAGGGGCATTCAGAACAGAAAATAGGAGGCACTTTTTTACACATTGTGAGGGTCTGGAACCAACTCCCCAGTAATGTTGTTGAAGCTGACACCCTGGGATCCTTCAAGAAGCTGCTTGATGAGATTCTGGGATCAATAAGCTACTAACAACCAAACGAGCTCGATGGGCTTTTGTTCTTATATAGTACTCATGAAAATAAACGGACTACAGTATAGAAGATGGCAGTAACAAAAAAACAAATGTGGCAGAAGTATATCATTTATGTGCAATTACCCATTTATTAAAGCACAATTTAATAAACAGTCTGTTAATGACATGCTAGGGAAATACAACAATGAGAAAATGATAGGAGATCAGTCATATTCCAATTATATAGCCATATGTTTGTATACATTAAATGTTTGCTGGAATAGTAAAATTACCAATAGAAGTCTTAATACATTTGGAATAGGTGCAAACTTGTAAGGCAGTCTAATCGTGGATGCACATATTGCATTGGCTGGTAATTAACATGTAATTAAACTTCAACAAATAAGTGTGCCTACTTATTTATGCCACGCAAAATAGAGCTTACAAGAAAAATGTACTTGCATTTCAATGTAAATGTAGTATTATATGCATTCCTACGATAGGAATTGCTAAATGTCTTATTTATCATGCTGTATATTTCCCATTCTCAGACTGATAGTTAGGACAGAGAGAGAATGAGGCACTTCTTCACAGTTGTGAGTGTGTGCAGTGGGCTGCCTAGTCTTGTTATTTAGGCAGAAACACTTGGATCTTTGATGATCCAACTTGACAAAGTTCCGAGAACAATCAGCTACTAGGAACTGGACGAGCACATATGGGCAGAATGACCTCCTCTCATTCTTACATTTTCTTATTAAAAAGAACTATGCAACAAATATTTGTTTTATTATTAAAACGATTAATGTGCTACATTATAATATTACTATAATGCAAAATGAACAGAAAGTCACCCTCTTTGGAAAAAAAGACATGCTGCCAAAACTATAACATTTAATTTATTATACCAAACAATTAAAATATAACAAAAGACAATAAAGATACGTGGTTATTTGGACATTTCATAAATACAACAATCTGTTATCAGAATGTATACCCCCACAAAAGCCATTTTGTTATTGTTGAACTGTGGCTCTAAAGGGAATATAAATAATAGTCAAAAAGTGAGTTTTCAAAATAGTATATAGAAATCATCTGTCACTGGCAAATGCCCCATTTGATAGCAATACAGTAAAGAAAAGAAACTTAGTAAACCAAGGCCACACATGCTAGTCTAAAATGTTTAAAAAACAAAATGTGTGTGTATATATATATATATATATATATATATATATATATATATATATATATATATATATATATATACACACAGTACTGTGCAAAAGTTTTAGGCAGGTGTGAAAAAATGCTGTAAAGTAAGAATGCTTTCAAAAATAGACATGTTAATAGCTTATATTTATCAATTAACAAAATGCAAAGTGAGTGAACAGAAGAAAAATCTAAATCAAATCCATATTTGGGGTGACCACCCTTTGCCTTCAAAACAGCATCAATTCTTCTAGGTACACTTGCACAAAGTCAGGGATTTTGTAGGCATATAGTCAGGTGTATGATTAAACAATTATACCAAACAGGTGCTAATGATCATCAGTTCAATATGTAGGTTGAAACACAATCACTAACTGAAACAGAAACAGCTGTGTAGGAGGAATAAAACTGGGTGAGGAACAGCCAAACTCAGCTAACAAGGTGAGGTTGCTGAAGACAGTTTACTGTCAAAAGTCATACACCATGGCAAGACTGAGCACAGCAACAAGACACAAGGTAGTTATACTGCATCAGCAAGGTCTCTCCCAGGCAGAAATTTCAAGGCAGAAGTGGCCTTCATGGAAGACTTGCAGCCAAAAAGCCATACCTCCGACGTGGAAACAAGGCCAAGCGACTCAACTATGCACGAAAACACAGGAACTGGGGTGCAGAAAAATGGCAGCAGGTGCTCTGGACTGATGAGTCAAAATTTGAAATATTTGGCTGTAGCAGAAGGCAGTTTGTTCGCCGAAGGGCTGGAGAGTGGTACACGAATGAGTGTCTGCAGGCAACAGTGAAGCATGGTGGAGGTTCCTTGCAAGTTTGGGGCTGCATTTCTACAAATGGAGTTGGGGATTTGGTCAGAATTAATGGTCTCCTCAATGCTGAGAAGTACAGGCAGATACTTATCCATCATGCAATACCATCAGGGAGGCATCTGATTGGCCCCAAATTTATTCTGCAGCATGACAACGACCCCAAACATACAGCGAAAGTCATTAAGAACCATCTTCAGCGTAAAGAAGAACAAGGAGTCCTGGAAGTGATGGTATGGCCCCCACAGAGCCCTGATCTCAACATCATCGAGTCTGTCTGGGATTACATGAAGAGAGAGAAGCAACTGAGGCTGCCTAAATCCACAGAAGAACTGTGGTTAGTTCTCCAAGATGTTTGGGCCAACCTACCTGCCGAGTTCCTTCAAAAACTGTGTGCAAGTATACCTAGAAGAATTGATGCTGTTTTGAAGGCAAAGGGTGGTCACACCAAATATTGATTTGATGTAGATTTTTCTTCTGTTCACTCACTTTGCATTTTGTTAATTGATAAATATAAACTATTAACATGTCTATTTTTGAAAGCATTCTTACTTTATAGCATTTTTTCACACCTGCCTAAAACTTTTGCACAGTACTGTGTATATATATATATATATATATATATATATATATATATATATATATATATAATATATATATATATACACATACATACATACATACACACACACACAAATTGGTATCAAACTAACAGGTGTTGAATCCAGCTCAGCAGTCCCCCAGTTTATTTAAAGCAGCCTCCCTCCCCTCTGAGTTCTGGTTCTTCTGGAGTTATGCTGCTGTTTCACTGTTTTCTGGTGCAGCAGGCTGCACTGGGGGTTTAGTGCTTTCCGATTCCCGTGAAGAGGGGCTTCCTAAGAGCTCCACACTGCTGTTGCAGTTGACTGGGGAGTTCACCTCAGAGGACTGGTCGGCAGGCTTCTCCGGGGTAGGCTGCAAGGGAGCCGAGAGGGGGAGGTTCATCATGTAAAACATGTTGCCCAGTCTCCGAGATACCTGCAGCAAGGACCACAAGCAGACAGGAGATTGGCATGAACAGTGCACTGCAGTCGTAGCCTAGTCTGAAAGCAAACAAAGCATGAACCAGTAACAGTGAGGGGGGCTCTGTACCTGGGATCGGATTTTCAGCGCTGGCCCCAGTTTCAGACCCAGAGTGTCTAGAAGGTGCTCTTCTGTAAGCAGCGGAAGAGTCTCACCATCGATTATGTGGTCCTTGAATGTCTACATTTACAAACAAGCCTTGGATTAAAAAAGTAGTCACTATTTCTTTTACATACATTTTCCTACCCTTAGTTTTTTTAACCCCTTTTTTTTGTTAAACTTATTCTCACAGTTCCTGTAAGGAAGTACGTGCTCTGTGAGGTTCTTACTAGAAAGCGTCTAGAACATAAAGCCTCTTATAGTTGTGAAATGAAAAGTGGTATATTGAAGCAAATACACAGTAGGGAAATGGATTTGAAAACCTTTAACATACGTAAAACACCCTACAGATTCCACAAGTGACTACGAGAATGAAGAAAACCAATGTACCTGTGCATATTCTGAGCAGCCTGGGATGTTGTTAATGAAGATATACACGTCTTCCACTGTCCACTTGCGGATGTCTTCAATAGAAGACATTTCATCCCCATTAAGAAAAACACTGTGAGCTCCTAAAAGAATCAAAAGCATTAAAAAAATACTAATCAATCCTAATAATGGATCAATTGTTTCTTCATCTCACTGTTATTCATTTCAAACCTATAGTGTCTATTATACACCGTTAAACATTCACCAACTGCCAAGTGCAAGTACAATAGTGGTATCTTCATTCCAGCTCAATAGCCCCTTCTAGCGGACACAGAACAAGGTGAGTTTGACAGAATATGTTTGAGCATTGGCCCCAAGTCAAGTAAGTTTGTTACCTGCTGCTTTCAACTTTTAAGAGCAGCCTGTTTAAGGTTAAATGTTTCTACAAACTATGAAAAGAAAAATTGTCTATATTTTCAGCAATGATAATTATTCAAATCAAAATAATAAAAATCTAAAAAAAACTATGTCATCTCATCTTCAAATGCAGAACAAGCATAGGACTTTAATGAGCAATCCGTCTCCTAAGTGCAGTGGTAACCCAGATATTAAGCTAAAGAGATTAAGCACCACTGCTACCAAGATGCTTACTCTCTCATCTTGAATACAATCTTGAGATTCGGGGGAGGGAGGGGGGCACGGGGGAATCTGATAACGTCATGATCATTTTTAGCCGTTGATGGATGATAAGTAAAAATGTAATGATCATTCAAAGCGATGAACCTTGACCATGGACTAGGGTACAACATGAACTCTGCACCTACCGGGAGGAAGAAGTGTGTTTCCAGGCAGTGGGAACCCATATGATAAGCTGGAAAGAGGGTTGGCTGTGGGGTACATGTATTTCTCATGGAAAGCTGAACAAGGATTGGGCAGGTCTTTATCACTTCCACTGCATACAGTGTTGCAGTTGGTAGACTCTGAACAAGTGTCATTGCTGTTCTTTCGCAGGCCTTGATCACAATCTTTGTAACCTTTCCCACCACTGGATGACAAATCAACCTCCATTTTAGCCTGGTCTGGTTTGTTTGTGGTCTCGTTCTCAGACTCTCCTTTAACCTCCGTTTCCTTCTCTCCACTCGGAGTCCCTGTGGTTTGATCCGGGTTCTTGTCTTCCAATTGGTTCTTGGGGCCAACAGTATTGCCATCCATGCTCTTCTGATTGGATGCCCTCCTCCCGGGTCTACGTCCTCTTTCCCTGTGCAAGGTGCCGATTGGAGGGTAGGGGTTGGCAGACATGAGCAAAGCATTGCCCTGGAGTTCATCCAAAGTGGTACGATGGACGAACATGTCGTTGGGCAGGTGGCCTTCAGGAAGCCTCTGCCTGCCTCGGAACATCATGGCATTGGCCGGAATCCCAGAATACAGCAACGGAGCTTCCATTCCCATCAAACCCTTCTGGTGGGCGTTCTCCAGTTCCTTCTGATGAAGAATGGCATTCATCTCCATCCTGGGAAACAAACAGAAATGTTTTGATTCATATTTGTAAAAAAATATTTGATTCAGAAACTGGGCTACTTTCTTTTTTTCAAGATTTCCCCCACACTCCACAACAAGGTGGGAATAAAATATACATTTACACTACAAACTAACAGGACTTTGGATATTGGCGCACAAAGTAATAATCTGAAATTAAATTGCAGCATGTGGTTAAATCTAAGCAGTAATTGATTAATTCTCTCAAAATAGTTTGGAATTTATTTAATAAAGGGCAGATTAAAAAAAGCTCTCCTGATATATTTTCATTACATCACAACAACAACAAAATAATAAAAGCTCTGCATATAACTGTATTGCCTACTCCTTCAACTCCCTTTTTGCCAAGGTGCAGAATCAAAATTTAGATCCGATTCTAAATTCGCTGTCATACCTGGCCAGGTTTTGCTTGTGAATCAAATCCTGCCGACGGGCTACAGAATCTATCGACTCTGAAGGCACGAAACCAAAACCTGCAGGTAAAATAAAAATAAAAAAAGGCAAATCTGGATCAGTTTTACTCCCATCACATAAACAATGAACACATCACATGGGTCAAATGAGGACTTTAGAAATATTAAAACACTTAATTAAATGGCAAACATTTTGACTAGGGGTCTTGATCAATGCCTTTAAACATTAGTCTGAATTGATTACGTTTCTTTTAGCGTTTCAAAATTCAGCATTATTGAGTGTTTAGTAGTTACAGATCAATGGAGGACTCTGACAGGGAGGTTTCCCACATTACTTTTATATACTGTAACCTTGTTGACCTGTGTCATAACTTAGTTAACCTATAATACAGAGCGTAAAAGGATGGATGGTCATTTTCATATACTGTGCCTTGGTTTTTTCTAGTCTTCCACTATATTGTAATTTGCACATAAACCTACTTTTGTGGCTGCAGTTAACGCAAATAACGTTTTCACTTTTCTGAATGTTAGAGTGTGAGTGTGAGGTTACCTGCCCCAGGGAAGCCCCGGCTCTGCACCATGTTGGAGTGTGGAGGGAGGGGAGCTCCCAGGTGAGAACCCATGTGCATCTGCCTCGCTTCAGAGGGAACCATTTCAGAGGAAGAAACTAGATCCCTGAAGAACAATCAAGGAAATGAAGAAAACAGAATTGGTTTTGACACTGTACAAAATGGATCAATTCAAACCGATTTCCATCCGATTTGTGTAAACGTTACATAACAATTTACACAATATCAAAATATAAATCATATTGAATTGATCCATTTCATGGAGGCAGTTCGAACTGGCTTTATACTGCCTCAACTCAGACTCAGTTGAGCCTTGCTGTGCTCTCACATGGCAACACTACAATACCTGAAAGAACTACCGCAACAGAACATACATGCTTGGGACTGCCTTGGAAATGGGATGGTACAATAGATTCTATGGCACATATCTTTTCTATTACCTATCCATGAAGCGTGGCTCAAACTGAGGAGGCATCCCCTGGATCCTCTGCTGCCCGGGGCCCAGCATCTGGGGGTTCATGGTCATCTGGTTCCTCATCAGCATCTCCTGTCGCTGCCGTAGCTCTGCCAAGCAACACACAAAATCAAGAGTCAGAACAACATTACTGTGTGCAGCAGGGGCACCCAATTCCATATTCAATTTTAAAAAGCCTGCAACAAAATGCCACAACAGCTTCACAATCACACATTAACAGGAGCTTCATTATCAAGGGGTGGTCCTCTGACACTAATTGACAATCTAGAATTCTGCAATACTGGTGTAGAGAAAGTCAATCTACTACACTGTACTCTCAAGCATTGTAACTGTGCAAATTGATAAATCTGTATTTTAAAATGTAACTTTATTTTACATTTAGGAGCAAGTAGCTATTATTCCCTCACACTTAAGAAAATACACCTATGTACCAGGTTGGTTGCCACTATCCTAAAGCTACTTGGTCTTGCTCACCTCCTGCTGCCATGCCGTTGACAAGCCGGTACCAGTGTTTCTCCTCCAGGTTGCCCTGCTCTCCCAGTGTAGACATCTTGCGGAGATGTTCCCGAGGGGTCATGTCATATGGTAGCTCTCCTGTCCGCCGATACTTTTCTGCAAATCATCATGTATACAGAATCACTATTAAATTTAGCTACTGTTTAATTATCCTTATTTAAGCAGTGTGGAGTAGTGGTTAGGGCTCTGGACTCTTGACCAGAGGGTTGTGGGTTCAATCCCAGGTGGGGACACTGCTGCTGTACCCTTGAGCAAGGTACTTTACCTAGATTGCTCCAGTAAAAACCCAACTGTATAAATGGGTAATTGTATGTAAAAATAATGTGTAAAAAATAATGTAATTATATGTAAAAATAATGTGATATCTTGTAACAATTGTAAGTCGCCCTGGATAAGGGCACCTGCTAAAGCTGTGTGATCCAGTGGTTAAAGAAACGGGCTTGTAACCAAGAGGTCCCCGGTTCAAATCCCACCTCAGACCCTGTGACCCTGAGCAAGTCACTTAACCTCCTTGTGCTCCGTCTTTCGGGTGAGACGTAATTGTAAGTGACTCTGCAGCTGATGCATAGTTCACACACCCTAGTCTCTGTAAGTCGCCTTGGATAAAGGCGTCAGCTAAATAAACAAATAATAATAATAATGAATAACTATGCATTATAAAGAAATAGCAGCGGATTTTCAACCAGGGCTTGTTTCTATGAAAGCTTGCTACTCATAACTTGTGAACGGCTTGTTGGATCAACTGCTGATTGGTATAACAAAGTTCCCCCAATACACCTACACACGGGACATTAATAAAACTATGAAATAGTTTGCAAGTGTTTGTGGCTGTTTTATGCAAATACCCTTCTTAGTATAAACCTTGTTTTTAAGGGTATGTCATACACATAGTTTCCATGTGCGTTTATCTGCAGTCATTTGGGATCCTCTTAAACTCGGTTATACTGTAAATTGTCCTGCTTTTAAGGCCACTTTAGTGTTGGAAACTGAGAAACTAATCTTAAATCAGAAAGTAGGAAACAAAACTACGGCACAATTGGCTGTTACAGTTAGAATATAAGAAAAAACAAACTGCCTCTAGTCTGCTGGTACAAGCCCAGGTTACAGTAAGCATGCCTGGTATTAATCAATTCATATTTTATTAAAAGCTTTATAGATTGGTCCCCTAAAGATGAAAGCATTGCACATTGCAAGAAAATGACAAAAAAAAAATACAGCATAACAATTTAAAAAACATAAAAATCCAGATTTAAACAAGGATTGAACTAGCCAACACTGCTGTGTAGCATCTTTAAAACGTACTACTTATACAGACAACTGCAAGACAAAATGACGGCTTCTAAAATTTGGCAAGATTTTGAAATATGCAGTATTTGCTTCTTTCTTTAGTTTTTTTGTTAACCTCTCTACTACAATCTATCATTCGTTTTTTGTGAATAGGTTTAGGACTGCATCACACTACCGAATGTTGTGTATTGTAGTGCTGAGCCTACCTGCCGGAGATTCGTTTGGTTCTGATCTTCCTCGGTCTGGGCTTTCACTCTCAGGCGATCTGCGTTTCTTTCCTGTTTCCAAACAATCAAAAACAAATACAACTCTAAAAAGATCCCTTTTCACAGCAGCATTAAAAAGAGTTTTTGAAAGGCTCACTCACTGATACTGCCATCCCCACCCCCAACCCACCCACCACCATTTATTTATACAGAGAAATATCAAACATGAGTTGAAAGTTCAGTCTAGTTTATCAGCGAATAAAAACCCCAAATGAGAACAACCAACTCAATTAATAGTCAATGTCAGCTAATCTAAAAATTAAAATCTCTACCATGTGGCATTTTCAAAGGGGCAACATGGAGTCTTCTTGCAAAAAAAATGTAAGTTGCTTCACTGTATAAAGCTGACTGCATCTGGGATTCAGCAGCATGATCTGCACACATCCTGTTCAAATACTTAACAACCTCACACCTAGAGCAGGATGTGTTTTCTAGATGTGTACATGAACATACCTTTAGATAAACTCTGTTGCAATTCGTGGTTACGGATGGTTGATCCAGGAAATAATAATAATATCAAAAATGATAAAACTTCAGGCTTTTAGCTCCCCCTCCCACCTTTTTCTTTTATACTTTAAATCTATTTTTCTGGTATCAAGTTCATAAACAAAAACACCCGTGCCTCCTGCAGTTTCATCAATTCAGGTTACAACGACAGTGTTATAATGCTGTGGCTAGACAACACAGCCTTTCTTATCTACTGCACAGGTCTAAAACAAAACTGTCATTGGGCAGTTTAAATGGTACAAAACAGCAGAGGATCTACAAACCAAGGTCTGAAGCATTAAAAACTGGCCCCTCCGCTCTTAAAAGGACAGAAAATACACAAAAACCTGCATTAAGAGTCACTGGCTATTGCTGGAGACGGCAGCAACGTTTACATTTCCAGCAGATCAGCTGAATAGACTCAGCAGCTCCACCAGACACACAGGCCACAATAAAATCAGCTCAGCTGCTCCTTATACTATGACTTAGTATTTCTCATAACAACCGTCCCGGTACACACACACATTACAGACAAGTATGACTATACCAGATCCAAAGGTCTTTTGTGAAAGAAGGAAAAAAAAAAAGGTTGTGTTTTTTATAGCTTTTTTAACATATAGATGGTTTAAATGATTATCAGGAGGAAATTTGGCTAGTAGCATCCTTTAGTTTTGAGTAAATTGAATCGAAAATCTAAATTTTACCTTTAAGGACAAACATATTTAGAAGATTAGTCAGCATTTAAACAAGTGGTCTTGGTACTGAACAAAATAATTGTTACCGGTACAGAACTATATAATTCTGGTATATTGGCTTGCTGCCGATTCCCAATTCCCGACCTTCACAGAATGTGGATATTTAACCTGAATCATAATGAATTAAATGAAGTGGGGGCTGGTTAAACTCTACGATGGCTTTAACAGCAGACAGCTCAGAGCAGCAATGCATGAAGGGATAAGGAGCGAGGAGGAGGAGGTTACAATGGAAGAGCTTAGAACTGTGATTGGATCGAGATCATTCTCCTGAACTAGGGCTGCCATGGATTTCCACCCAGAAGGGCAATTATCTGACTCGTCTTGCCTGCACGCTAATAACTGGCCTACAATTCCTAGTGGAAAAAAAAAACACAAATCGCTCAGCTCCAATCCTGTTATTCCAAAGTCTGCCAGTAACATCTGTCAACCTCTAAATTCATATTTGTTAGCCTCCACCCCCACAGCCCCCTCTTCTCTGATCCTATTAGGAAAACCCTGGCTCTGCACCTCTTTAAAGAGATGTGTTAATTAATCTCTGCCTTTAGAGGTTTACCCTCAGCAAACCTTGCTCGTAAGTATCCTGAACCATACACCAAGTGCTAATCTTGTCTCCAACCATTAGCGGACAGGGAGTCCTGAAAACACCTCTGCAGAAATCTCCACTGCAATCGGATTACTTAAGAATGTCAGAAAGCGGACCAGACTTCTACCTTTTACAAAACAGCCATACTTTTATACAGTAAATTCAGTTATTTTCAAGTATATAGTATATATGGATGGAAATAAGACTCCCATTGCATAGCAGTTTGATCCATTCCTGGCTTTACTATGAGTTTAATAAGATGCACTTGAGCTTGTTACCTATACACTGTAGCTAATCAAGCTTGTAGTAAAACAGGAATGGGAGAAACTGCTGTGCAATAGGAGTCTCTGAATATTATATATATATATATATATATATATATATATATATATATATATATATATATATATATACACACACTACCGGTCAAAAGTTTTAGAACACCCCCATTTTTCCAGTTTTTATTGAAATTTAAGCAGTTCAAGTCCAGTGAATAACCTGAAATGGTACAAAGGTAAGCGGTAAACTGACAGAGGTTAAAAAAAAAGTTTAGGTTACCAAAAACTGAAAAATAATGTACATTTCAGAGTTATACAAAAAGGCCTTTTTCAGGGAACAAGTAATGGGTTAACAACTTACAGCTGTTCTGCAGCAATGGAAGTAAATTAAGCCTTGAAAGTTGATGCTAACAATTCCTACAGGTGTCCCAACTTTTGCTGATTACTTACAAACCCTCTGTCTGTATAAAAGCAGTGTTGGAACAGACTGTGTTACTACACCCTCTTAAGCATTATTTGGTCAGTATTGTACTGCAGGAAGTAGTATATTGCTTTCATAATGGCGAGAAAAAGGCAATTAACAAAGGAAGATAGTCAGACCATTATAACCCTTAAAAGTGTAGGTCTTTCCTTTAGAGAAATTGCAAAGAAAGCCAAGGTGTCAGTGAGCACAGTTTCCTACACCATCAAAAGGCACTTGGAAACTGGAGGAAACTCTGACAGGAAGAGGTCTGGCAGACCCAAAGCCACAAGAGACTCAGAAGACAAGTTTCTGAGAGTCAACAGCTTGCGTGATAGGCGGCTCACAGGACAACAGCTTCAAGCACAGCTTAACACTGGTCGAAGTAAGCAAGTCTCAGTTTCAACTGTGAAGAGAAGACTTCGAGCTGCAGGCTTGACAGGTCGAGTGGCAGTAAGAAAGCCATTGCTAAGATGGCAAAATAAGAAAAAGAGGCTTGCCTGGGCCATGAAGCACCGCCAGTGGACTACTGAAGACTGGAAGAAGGTCTTATGGACCGATGAATCAAAATTTGAAATCTTCGGTTCATCACGCAGGGTTTTTGTACGCCGTCGAGTAGGCGAAAGGATGGTTTCTCGGTGTGTGACACCAACTGTCAAACATGGAGGAGGAAGCGTGATGGTCTGGGGCTCTTTTGCTGGATCCACAGTCGGCGACTTGCACAGAGTGGCACCCTGAACCAAAACTGCTACCACAGCATTTTGCAGCGCCATGCAATACCCTCTGGTATACGCCTAGTTGGTCAGGGGTTCATCCTACAGCAAGATAATGTCCCAAAACATACCTCCAGGCTATGTCAGAACTACCTTAGAAGAAAAGAACAAGACGGTAGGCTTCAAATCATGGCATGGCCAGCACAGTCTCCAGACTTAAACCCCATCGAGCTGGTTTGGGATGAACTGGACAGAAGGGTGAAAGCAAAGCAACCTACAAGTGCAACACATTTGTGGGAACTTCTGCAACAGTGTTGGGAAGAACTTTCCAAACAATATTTGCTTTCCATTGTAGAAAGAATGCCACGAGTGTGTTTGGCTGTTATATCTGCAAAAGGTGGCTACTTTGATGAGTCAAAAATTTAGATTAAATTTTGTTAAACAAAACGATTCCATGATTTCTTTTTTATCTCCAATTGTTTATTTGTTCTATGCTTTAATTTCAGAGTACATTGAGACATTAAACTGCGTAAATTTCAATAAAAACTGGAAAAATTGAGGTGTTCTAAAACTTTTGACCGGTAGCGTATATATATTATATATAAAATACACACACAAACACACATACAAAAAATGTCTTGCATAATAAAGCAATTGTAAATTCTAGGATATATTTTTATTGATACAGTTACATAGTAAGAGTTGAAGGCTCAAAAATAAATGTCAAACCAGTCAAAAAAATTAAATAAAGAAATCTCTAGCAGTAAACAAGGATGAATTGTGAACATTCCATTCCACGAGTGTATGTGTGTATGTATGTATGTGTGTATGTATGTATGTATGTATGTATGTATGTGGGTGGGTGGGGGAGCTTTCCAACCACTCATACTGAGATCCTGGATGGAAGCTCTAAATCAGAGAGGAAACCACAAATCACTCCCGCAGAAAAAAAGACACATTTCAAGATCTCACTTTTTCCAACAACGGTAACTGGTAACACGCAATTGAAAACAGTACCAGAAAGTCTTTCAATTTGAAAGGGCAGCTGTAGAATGGCACGCACTACACATGCAGATAAGAACTACTGAAAACCTGGATGCTGGTACAGTTCTCTTCCAAGAACTCCTTAGCAGCAGGTTTGTGTTTCTGTGCATTCTGATGAGGCTGGTGTTAATGTGTATTCTGATGTTCCCTCAACTCACCAGTTGTCTCAGGTAGGCTTGCTGTTGGATTCTTTTTTAGACCTGCGTCATCTTGCTGTCTCTTTACCCTCTGAACGCCTCCATCATGAAACCTGAAACAAACGTGAACATATTCCATCCTGTTTAGTATTCTTTCTACAACATGATTTAGTTGAACTATATGGTGACCTTTAGTTTCTATTTTGTTTTCCTTTTTTGTAATTATGAAGTGACACTCGCTTTTATTAATATTGTGGATGTTTTTAAAATAGGGGTTCCCTTAAAAAAAAAAAAAAATGTTCTGATCATGACTGTTCTGTAATCTCTCGTACTTCCTGTTTTTCTTAGGGTTTTACTGTTAGACATCTATGGTACCATACAGTGCAATGCATTTCCATGCAATGGTTCCAAGTGAAAAGTAGATATAGTAGAAGCAATACTTATTAACTAGTTCACTGGGGTTACAAAGCAAAGGCAGACCAGCAATGTCTGTTCTGTAACACGAAGTGTCAATGCACATTGCATTAAACTAAATCAATATCACATTGCATTAATCTAAATCAATATCCACACTGAATTTATATTTCACCAAACTAACACCAGTAAAAGAGTAGATTCAGAATGCTGTACTTAAACAGAACATCAATCGCGGTTACATGGTTGTTAGCTATTCTTGATACTGCCTGATGCTTTCAGTTTCCTGGAAAGCAGTATTTAGAAAACAAAGGGTGCTATGAGAACAACTGGAAATGCAATCAAATTCTCTTTTCACTTAACTGGAAACTAGCATTTATCAAAACCAAACTCGACAACACCCACAGTACAGAAATGTTCATCAATGATCAACAAAATGAGAATACGTTAAAAAATGATGTAAAGCTGATACATTTGTATCTCAGAGAAACTGGAGAGGAACGGGGCATTAAAACAAGGCAAAGGCAATCATCCAAATAAAGCTGAAGCACTAACGGATAACGACAGTGAACGTCTGTATAGCACTGAAACACTATGTTTAAAAAAATGAACTGTACTGCTGAACCTCGTATTCTTTAATATTAGCATCACAAGGGTATCCATGTATTATAAAAAAAACAATAGATGGACCTATTCAGTGAGTTACAGGAAAACAATTATATCTCGGGTTTCTGTGACACTTAAAAAATTAATCGACCTTCAGTCTTGTAATTTATGACGTCACAGAAACCCTAGATGGAATTATTTTCCTGTAACTCACTGATGCCCATCTATTCTATAACACAGATTTTCATGTTTGGATATTCGCTCATAATTTAAATATTCGTTTGGATGTTTGTTCGTTTTTCAAAAAGTAATAAAACCCATTATATTGCTCTGAACACAGGCAGAGACAGCATAGCAGCAGGGGCAGGGGGCATGGCCGTGGCCCCTGTGTTTGCTATTTTACAGCAAGACCTAATACGTTTAAATAGAAAAATATCCCAGGAGTAAAGAATAAGTTGTGTGGGGCTTCCTTTACCCCAGAATTAACTACAAAACAAAGGATGCCAAATTGCAGTTCAAGTTACACATTTTGTTTATTCCCAAAATAAATAGTACATCAAGTTGACACCAAATTGTATTTCTTTTTTTTTATCCCCTCCCCTTCTTCACAGTAAACAGTGGCCATCAACACGTTTTCATAAAGTATTAACATGAGGTTTACTTGTGCCTTTTTGTAGCTGAACAAGCAAACGAAAACTGAAATTTAACTTTAAACACTTCAAATAAAACAAAAGTGGAAATGGCGTAAAGTGAAGGGGAAAAAAACTCACCATTTTGGTTCTCGTTTATTACATTCCACATGACAGAAAGTCGCAACAAAATACACAGTCTATATAAAAACCACTACACAACATTTTCAGGATTGGGTACTGTTTAAGAGAGGCATTTCAGAATGACATGCTTGCCTTTTTCTGTCCCATGAGATTCTGGCTCGCTCTAAAGCAGCACAACGCATTTTTGTCCGGCTTTCCATAGAGATCACTATGCGTGTGCGCACATAATCTGGTTTGTTTACTTTTTGTTGTCTAAAACTTTTAAATAGAGGATCAAGAACTGCTGTGTTTTTTTATATGTATTAATCTCACATATCACACAGAACTCTTTTTCATTTGCCATTTTTTAAAACTGTCAGGCAAATTCTGGTGAGACGGTAAATAAATGTAAGGTATTTTTGTCATTTAGCGAATACGAACATCTGATTTTTGCATCCGAATGTCAAAAAATATTCGCCTGAATATTCAGATATTTGTCCCAGCTCAAGATATTATATATATATATATATATATATATATATATATATATATATATATATATATATATATATATATACACACACACACACACACACACTGACCCTGCATCCTTGAAACACATCTATCTAGTCCTTCTACTAGAGTAGAAGGACTGGCGATTAGACAGAAGTCTGTCTATAGTATTGGAAATGCTCAAACATTCTGGGTACAGATATGCAAAATGTAACAAGTGTCATAGCATTTAAAATAATAAAAATTGTAATCCTACTAGACAAGATTATATTTGAAGTTCTCTTCAGCACTCAGGGAGCTTTGGTTATTGTTTTGTAACATTACTTCTTTAAAGAAAAATTAAACAGGAGGAAACTATTTTAAAATATGGCCCATAGTACATAATAAAATGTTTTTCAACACTGACTTAAAGTAAGAAAAAAGGAATGACTGAAGGCAGGTTTGATTGTGACAGCTAAACAATTATATATATCTTGCTTTGACATGTAAAATGTAAATTCTGGTGTGTGCACTTGTTTTTAGGAGCAGAGTATGTAATACTCAAACAGTTTATTTTCCTTTGGGGTGTAAAAGGCTG
This sequence comes from Acipenser ruthenus, assembly GCF_902713425.1. Lineage (NCBI taxonomy): Eukaryota > Metazoa > Chordata > Actinopteri > Acipenseriformes > Acipenseridae > Acipenser > Acipenser ruthenus. The sequence continues at coordinate 12,636,517 of NC_081200.1, read as the reverse complement.
CCTGTTTCCATTACGGTTTATAGATTTGCATGCCACAAGCCTGCTGCCAACCTTTCCCTCTAGCAATTTGGGAACTGTGCAGCATATGCTATCAAAACACAATCTACCAATACATAATGTACGCACAATAGGTTCTGCATGCCCTTACAAAAACTTCATTATAATGATGCATTAGGATCAGCACAGGTCTGGACAAGAGAACACCATCAACAGCTAATCACTTTTGCTCAGAATCATTTGTATAAACCAGGCCTGTCTCCGAGGGTTAAAACAGTAACCAGAAGTGACATTGTCTAGCTATTGTCAACATTTTTTTTGTTTGCTTATACAGAACATATGCAAATGTTTGTGTATTTATAAAGCCTTGTTAACAAAACTAGCAGCTCTTTCTTTCTCCTCACAAAACACTACTGGATTCTTATATAGTTCATATTTGCCTTTATAAAACTTCTCTTGCAACTGAAAAAAGAGAACAACAAAACAAAAAAGACTAACTTAAGGTTTGCAAAAAACAAACAAACTAAAAACAGACAGACAGGTCTAACCCTTCTGAGGTGGCACATTACATTCTCGTTAAGGTGACCTGAAGACTGTTGCGAAGAGCTAAAGAGATAACAGATAACATCTCTTTCGTAAGCGCGAAGAGTGTTAGACCACAACACATGAAGATAAAAAACAAATAAAAGGCTGAATTCACAGTTAACACTTACCCAAACTGTCTGCTGACAATAATAATGAAAAACAATGTGTGTATTCCCCCCCAGAACTGCTAAAAAAAAAAATGTGCTGCTGTTTAACACCAAAGCAGAAACACTTTCGCTTTAGAACCAATGAAGCACTACCAGGCAGCTTAGGAGCCACGCCTCCTCTCTTGGTGCCAGAAAAAACCTGCCTTAACTAAAACAGACTTTGCTTTAAATACAGATTCATTTTATCTTCATTAGCCCTCTTCATCCCCTTGGCTAAGCCCACCCTTTACTGACATCACTGCGATCAACCCCTCCAATATGAAGGCAGGCTAAATACAGCGGTGAAAATGTAATTACATGAGTAGTGCCTAAGCCAGAAAGTTAAACCTCTTCCAACATTTACCCCGTTAATCTCTTGTTAGCACTTAAAACAGTTGCTAATAAATCTACTTAGATTGCTTTCATTATCCTGAAAATAAAACAAAAAATGATCAATCCATAATGTTTTATTTTCACTCAATTTAAGCCTCCAGCAACTTTGTGTTCTGGTTTAGGGTCCAGGCCTATAAGACTGTCGGTTGCTAGTTTGCAGCAATCCTACTAAATGTGTTGCAGGGATCATCTTCTCAGACTTCTTAATCTGACAGTTTGTGCTTAACTGCTTACAGCCTGCCCAGAAGTTCCTTGAATTATTCTTTAAAATACTGTAGGATAAAAGGGCATTATTCTATAGTTAGGTGTATAAGGGTCGGGTTGGCTGCTGCTGTTCGTGGTAGTCAGCGATTCAAGGCTTGGTATAGAAGTGCCTTTTTCAGTTCTGCCGTCACTTGACAATTTATTGCTGTTGCTATGCGAGGAAAATGTCATTCACAACAGCCCTAATAGCATGTCCTTTGGGAGAAACAAGGACTTCACAAAGATGTAGTAACCAAAGTTTTAAAATTCAGGTATATAACCCTGACTTCACTGGCCTGTGCTGGCTGTCTTATTCTATGAAACAAAAAACACATTGGAAATGCGAAAAAAACACCAAGTTACCAAAAGTGCCCAGCCATTTAAAGTAGAGATATCAAAAAGATCAAAGTGGTGGGGGCCAAGGTTGCCCCAATTGTTTCTGCAGCTCTCTGCACTCAGTGTGGGTGTTCAGAGGAGGAACGAGAGCGAACGAGAAACTAGAAAGACATACAGGATCAGTGAAGGCTACTGCCCAGCCTGACCTGTATTGTTTTGTGGTTTTGTGTTCGTGACTGTTTTATTTTCGTCTTTTTGTTTAAATATTTATTTTATTTTAGTATTTGAATAAACGGTGCTGCAGCATCTTTTTGCCTGCAGCACTGCCTTTGTTTGTTTTTGTTCCTGCAACTGGCCTGACGTCACCACTTAGCCACCCTGCCACACGGGTATTTACTTTTTTTTCTGCATTTCACCTAAAACTGTTGGGAACTACAAATGAAATGTGGAATGGTGCTTTTGGCTGATTAACTTTTGCTGCTCCAATACCCTGAAAACACGTAAACTATCCGTGCTTTATAGTCACTGGCAGTTCTTGCGCATCACTGTAACTTGGCGCGAGGAACTACCATTCATCTTGATTACATTTTCTTCACTTTTTAAAATCACATGGGGGAATCACTGTTATGTCTCGTTATAATTAAGACTAGTTTCAGGTTTATCAGTATTAGCAATGGCCATGAAATAGTACTATAGTACTGCAGCAAGAACGCACAAGAAACAGTTAGAATAATGTTGAGACAGGGTTCTTTCATTTTTTACACAACTGAACTACTATTTATGGCTATTGAAACTCAGGGTCCGAATAGTTTGCCACTAATTATATTATATTCCAATTGGTAACCATTTTTTTTAATTGTATTAATGTATAGAATTGTTTTTAACTATGTAAACACTATGGGAAGTTGTCCTGCCAAGAAAATAGTATGCATTATAAAGTATAGCATAGATATGAAACTTAACATGGTACAATTATAAATGCAGTGAGCAAAGAGGATGTATAGCATAATTTATTAAACAGACAAGCCACAAACAAACACAGTAAGTAATGTTGTTTTTATAAACGTACTCAGTACAAACTGTATGGTAGGTAAGAAAATGACTAACTTCTAAAAATGTCCAATACACTGTTGGTATGCATGGGAATTTGAACTCCTGTTTAACACTGTGGGACACCAATTAGAAAACAGACCACACATTGTTTGATTTCCACCGAGTAATCCTTCCCCACCCCTCCCCCTGAAGATGACCTCTATATCATCATCATAACCAAGACAGGAGCCTCTCTATGTCTTCAGAGTTACTCACCTCTGACTGGTAGAAATCACAATCAATGTGGTCACATACTGAAGGATGGATCAGTCCTTTTGAGATCAGCCACTACACATTCTTCCATGTGGGAAGGAGGGACAAAAAAAGAAAAAATGACAGAATGTATTACTGCTGATCTACATCACAAGACCCAGTAATGTCTCTTTCAAGAACAGGAAGATCGTTAACAATAAGCCACACATTGCTAATTAAAATCTGCATAAAATGTATTCTAAAATGCATAATTATATAATATGTTTTTCCCCAATGAATCCTCTTTTTGCTGTACATACAGGGTTCCGTACGGTTCTAGAGTTTAATCTCACCTTTGTGCTTTATACTTTGCTTCCAGTCCTTGGCATTCTCTCTCCCACACGTACTCTGGAATTCATTGGGGTCAGCCACATGCTTGTGTACTGTATGGAGAGACCTCATGCAAGAGGTAACCCCAAACCCCACCCCGTTTGCTAGAGTAATCCACTGGTGGCGTAATGCAAAGCATACCGGGGTAGGGGCATTTTTTCTCCAGGTAGCCCGTGCATGAAGTTTGCTTTTCAAACCCAGTACCAGGGTAAGGCGGTGTGTGCTTTTCATGTGATGGCGTAAGAGGTGGGCTGGTTTTTCGGAGTGTTTTTTTGCTTCTCAGAGGACTGACTCTTGGGCAAGTCAATATTATTAGAGTTGGGTTTATTTGTAGATGCGGCATACACGGGAAAAGCGCTCTTCATTTTGGTGTAATATGTACCTTGTTGTTCTGGCCAACAGCTGAGTTTGTCTGGTGCCGAAAACACTAGGATAGTGCAGTAGATAGCAGGGTAAGGACCCAGGGTCCAATATATCACATGGTAATATTGGATTTTTTTTTTGGGGGGGGGGGACTATAGAAGGGTACTTCTTGTCAATGTAACAATTCTCAAGGTTGTCGATGTTTTTTTTTCAGTTCCACTTCCACCATGCAATAACGGGAATGCGATTTCATGAACTCTAGTCGGGCATATACTACGTGGTTTTCATGAAAATGAGACCCCGAATCCCAAAAGAGATCTCTTCTTGTTGCTGCTGCTGATTTCCTAAAAATGTGGGTCTTTTCGGCGGGCATGCTGAAGTCTGAAGTCTGTGGATGTGGCATTCCCTGAAAGGTCTTCCCAGGTAGGGAGAGATCACTGCCGCGGCCGGGAATCGATGCGTCCCTTCCGGCAGAAAGGGTCGGGTCACCTCGCTGTCAGAATCCTCGTTCCATGGGTGAAAGGCGTCATTTTTAGGGTGGGTTTCCTGATTAACTTCCGGCATTTGGCTCCTCAGCTGCAAATGTTTAAATAAACCCCTGGAAAACAACGAAGGCTGTTTAAATCGTGAATTTAATGTAAAAATGCTCCTTTGTTTTCCCCCTGTAATTGCTTCCTCTCTTTCACTAATCTCCAGCCGCGGCTTGGGTCCTCCGGCTCAGACGAACACAGGTGCATCGAAATTAGGTCTGACGGTACTTCATTAAATGCGTCCATTTTATTTAGATTTTTACCACTATCTCGTAATGCACTGTTTAGTTTGTGTCTTGTAATCTTTTACTGTGCACTGCAGAGCATAACTATTTGCAATTTAAAATATTTTGTAAATGTTTTCAAGTTTTATTTTATTATCAAGTTTGATCATTTAAATACAGTTTGATATTCATGAAATTGGTTTATTTAAGAACAGGTCCATGCACATCAAACTTTAATAAATTAACAAACTGTTACGACCTGTTTTGGATCCGAGCAAACATGTATCGTTTATTTGTTACACCTTTTCTTATTTTTTGTTGTTACATTTATCTTATATGTTGTATTAGAAGAGTTTACCATGGTACATTTTGAAGTTTTACCATACTATGCTTTACTACACATCACTGGGCTTTACAATGCTTATAATCTACTTTGCTTTCACTATGCTTTATTATACTTTGCTATGCTTTTACTGTGGGGAGCTGTTAAGTTGTGCACTACATTCTTAGTAAAACAACTATTTTGATTATTACCTTAATGGCAACAGTGTAAATAAATTAATATAACATGGTATGTGTGATTATAAAATTTTGTTAAGACGCCTGTTGTATAAAATTGTATACATCAGTAAACATAAAACTAATCGCAGAATTTGCAGTGTAAATCAGTTAGTGGATTTGCATGATAGTGTTGTGCATTTGGTATGGTGTACAAAGGCAAGTGAAAAGAAGTTGTGCTCCTTCAAGCATGCATGTTCTATTCTATACCTACTGTAAGATTCCATAAGTAAACATGATGTAAATAGATAAGACAACAAGGTGCAAATGTCTATTAATATACCACTAGGGTCTACATGTGACCACAGGTTGGATGCAGTGCTGAGCAGCGTTGTTGCTCCAGCTCTCACAGCAATACCACTTCCTGTTCTGTCTATTGACCCCTCACACAAACATATATACATCAATACGTGTGATAGAAAATTGCCAACAGTGTTCAATCTGTCCTGCAGTTTAGGTGAAAAAAATGTCCGTATTATATTCAAGTGTTAGGTGAACTGAAATTTTAACTGGGCATGTAGTGCCACCAGGTGGTCAGCAATTGTAACAGACTATTTTTACTGCACCAATGTGCTTAAAAGTAACTGAATGGCTGTGTGGAGACTTAAAGCATCTAAAAACGTTGGTGAACTATCTGTGCTGCATTGCAAGATCCACTAATGCTTTAAGAAAGGGGTATTTACACAACTAGGATGAGGGCATTTTCACTATGCTTTTATTATTTTTTACTACACTTTCATGAATGTACATACAACAAAATATTATATTTTACAGGCAAGTTTAAAAGTAATTTGCAATAAATTACAGTAAATTACAGCAATACTGAACTCCACCTTCATGTTAATCTTTAAAGCGTTAGTGGAAAAGTTCCTTTCTGTTGAGTTCTGTTCTGTTTTCCGTTAATAGCTTTTCAGCAAACTCACATGAACTAGAGATCAACCATGGGACTGATCTGATTACCAGCTGTAAGAAATCTTTAACTAAGGACGGATTAGCCCAGGGTCCTATTGCTCAAACCATTGGACACGCCCCCCGTGAACTATACTAAAATGAGGATATAAGAGCCATGGCTTAAGCATTTCCAGGATTATCAGGATTATCTTTACTTGTTTTAATATTACATTGGGATATACACATTTTCGGTCACATGAAGTGAAACCGAACGAAGCCCAGGAAGTTACTTCCTACCAGAAAGTGGCAGCAACTTCATAGAGAATTGCTGATATGAAAAAGGATTTTAAAACTTTGGTTAGCACACCTTTCACAGTAATGATGTAATATTGCATTATGTTTTAAAATTATTTTTCAGAATAGCTTGGAGATGTTTATAAGATACACGTGGGAGAATGCCCATTTTGCTCAGAGTTCCATGGTGGCCAGTAGTTTTTAAAGGTGGAGGGGGTGAAGGTACATGGGGCTAAAACTACCACTGGGGAATGTAAACAAACTGGACTGTCAAATTAGAGTGCACAGAAAGCTAACCATGTAAGAATATAGTATAGCTATGGCCAAAAGTTTTGCATCACCTAGAATTGTAGGATTGAGACATCTTTTTTTTTTTTTTTTTTTACTATATGAACATAATTTAGATATTTTATTTAACATCATGTAATCAAAGAAACCACAACATGATATAGCAAAAGTCTACTGGAAGCCATAATAGTTTTACAGTATTTCATGTGAGATTTCAAAATGTAACATTTTTCAATTTGTGTCAGTTTTTCGTTAAGTATATAGAAAACTACAAAGCTGTATGTAATTCAATATGTTAACGTAACATTATTCAGCAGGTTTCATTCGACTTTATGAAGCAAAATTAGATCCTTCTATAGGGTGATGCAAAACCTTTGGCCATAGCGGTACATTCCTTGAGTTCATCCCAGTTCCATTCAATACAATATTATATTCTGAGATACTGGTACTTCAATTTTAATGTTATTCCCAAATAAAACAGACAAGATCCCATGACTGACTGGCTTTCCTTCTTATTAAGCCTAATTAGCTTTATAAAAACAGTACAGCTAAGTCGCGGGTATGGTACTTGCAAATGAGCTCAGGCAACATATGTCCAAACTGGGCATGCAACCCCTGTTGCACATGGAATTGTGTGGTTGGCCAAATTGAATTCATCCTTCAGCTTCTGTATAAATACAAGTTCAAGAGAGGAATTTAAGCTTGTTTTTAAAACCCAAATGACAAACAGTAGAATGGATGCTCCAGCATCAGACTTAACATTAAGTAGGCCCAACAAGAATTAAGACATCTAAACCTTTAATTAAATCATCTTCTGTGTTTAATCTTTTTGTTTTAAAGGATTTGTGTCTCCTGAGTGTGCCCTGTATTACAGTGTCATGACGAGGCAAAGTATAAGAGCCGATTTAACCTCTAAATAGAGCTCTGTGCATTTTTCCATGCAGCTACTAAAATGACCTGAAATGATCAACAACAGCAGCAGACTTTATTGGTTTATGATTCCTTGGTATACAGGTATCATAATCAAGCTTTAAAAAACATCTCCATAACTTGCTTTGGCATAACAACATTATTTTATGGCCAGACTTTATTTCTCTATTTTAAAGCAAGAGCAAAGCCAACATTTTGTTTTAGTTCCAGGAAGGAGCAGTTAAAGAGCATGTGCTACATAGTTTCTTGCTCATTTTAAAATGTTAAAATTATTTTACTCCTATGTTTCCTATGTTCTGTGTGCTGTGATTCAGGTCAGGTTTGAGTTCTGCAACACAAGACGTGGACAAGCAATACTTTACCATACCTCTCTGGTCTTTACAATGCTCACCTATGCTTTACCATACTTTTATTGCGCTTTAATACACTTGCTATGTTTTTGCTATAGTAGCTTTTATAAGGGAGCGACGACCCTTATATACAAGATTTCAGTAGCAACGGTTATGAATATAACCAGTAATATAAATTCTGTTGCAGGGAGCACATATAGATTCTTTTTTTTCAATACTTTAAAACCCGTCTGGGCGCTACATCTTAATTATTTTAGGTACGAGTATGAAAGTGATTAGGCACATGTACATTAAGAAATGGATCATTGTCCAAACTGTGTAGTGAAGCCTTACACCACAATCACACCTCATTTAAATATTGTATCTCACCTGACTGGGGAGTTTTAAAGTACGTAACAGCCTTGTACTTCCTGGATTAAAACACATCTGATAGTGAAAAAGACAAGTCATCTGCACAACACTGTCTGAATCACACTTTAAGGTAAGCACGACAAAATAACATTGGATAGTGATACGGACAGTAGATTTAAAAAAAAAAAAAACAACTTTCTTTATGGACTATGATTTCTTCATTGTTTGACCACTCGTTTTGGGTGTATGCACTCGTCGTGGATAGGAAATTGATTTTTATCGCTGTTTGAATACACCTACTCAAAGTAGTCAGTCGAGGATGCATCAGGAGACAGTGGATTTAGTAATAAAAAAAGCACATTTTCAAAAAACTCAGAGAAGTAGCAGCTTTAAAGTCGTTCAGTAACGACACGGTTTAGAAATGTGTTTTGACGACTTCGTGGTTTGGATGTGTGTACAACTATACCCATAAAATAAACATATTTGTATTAACATATATATATTTGTTATTATTATTTGATTTGCTGCTTCTTATTTATAGTTGTACATCATTTGAGGTATATATTTATAGACTAGTGTACTTTGTTTTAATTGCGTTTGTATTGTTTTAAAAAAAAGTGCATAACACTGAGTTCATTACAGAAACGATATGTAATTGATAAAGTATACATTCAAAACCATGTTTCATGAAATGACAGGTTTTTGTATTGATAATGGCTGCATTTCACTTTTTTTAATTTTTTTTTATTTAGGCAGCAAGTTTGCCTGCAAAGAAAATAATGGATTTACAATCACGAATAATAATGTTGAAACCTGGAGTGTTTCTCCTTCTCTATCTAATTCTGTTCTTTTTTTGTTTTGCAGATTTTCATGAACATTCATCCTGTATTTAAAGTTCACAAGACTGAAATATGGAGAACTCTGGTATTATGTTTCATTTTAATATCTGAAGGCACTGGTGCATTGCTATGACCAATCATTTAATTAATACTACCCATAAAAACAAAAATAAAATATATCTTGTTCATATAATTTAGGTTTTTGTTAGATCTGCTGCACTGTATGTAACACTACCTCAAATTCATTCAACGTAAAACCGACACACATTTAATGGTCACCCTTTATTTTAAGGGCCGTTTTTTAGTTTATTAACTGGTAAAAAACATTGTTAATTTTTAGCTAAGGGTTAGGGTTAATAATTTGCTAAACATTACTACAGTAACAATTTGAAATGTTTTCAAGCATATGATCAACTGGGTATTGATCATCCATAGAGCTCTGGTGTTTGATTGATCATCCGTAGGGCTCTGGTGTTTGATTGATCATCCATAGGGCTCTGGTGTTTGCAGTTTTAGCTGGCCTATTATATATTAACTAACAGTTAACAGAAAATAAACATTGTACATTAACATGTTTATTACCTGTTTGTTAACAGTTAATAAACGAACAAAAAATGGCCTATAAAATAAAGTGTGACCCATTTAGTTTGGTAGAATGGAGGCACAAGTGAGTTGCCCACACAGAGGCTGAACTAATTGTCCTGGTTTCCAGTTGTCTTTATAACTAGTTTACATGGCCACATGAGATTATTGAATTCTTGGTTTCCTTGTGTATCTCCGTAGACTCCCAGAAGAAAGAGGAAGGCTCTCAAAAGAGGTCCCCGTTTGACTTGATCATGAATCAGATTCGGAGGAAGAAATCCTTTGCGGAGCGTCCCCAGCGCTCGTCTGTGAGCAGATTCTTCCGACCCGCCGAGAACTCCGAAACAAGGGGGAAAGGCATTCCCGAAACTAAAGAGTCCGAGGAGAAGCCTGAAGATAAGGAGAATATTGGACCTGTAACAGGTAAACCTTTTAAACAGAACAACCCCATTGTTGTTACAGGGATGCTGGTTGGTTGAAATTGCAGCTGGTTATGCTGTGGGACAAGTGCGGCCGGCAAGATCACTGTGGTTAGCAGTGATTCGATAAAAAGTAAATCGGCCATCTTATTATCTTTATACTTCATAAAAACCTAACAGAGCTGTTGTAAATATCAGGTAGCTCACCCCAGTTCTGTGCAAATGATTTAGCAAGGTCTTTAATAACTGCAATTTGTGCCTTTGAAGCAAGATGTCAGCTAATAGCTACCTGCGAAGTGCCATTGCTCTATGATCCATTCTCTCAGCAAGTCACTGAGCTTAGGAACTCTGGTTTACACTTTTTGGTTGCAGGGCTATGGCAGATGATGTTTCCATGACCCAAATAACATTCTCCATGCTCAATTCAGTCACAAGGTGTGAGATGTTCTTTTTGTGACCTACTTCCAGAGGATGCCGGCTTGGCAGACACAGAGGTGTGCTCGGTGGTGGGCTGGGGGAGAGTGAAACAGTTCATTCAGAAGCTGGGAAAGAAGCCTGACAGCCGGAGCCTGAGTCTCTGTAACTGTGGACTCACAGCCACTGACGTGGTAGAGCTGGGTGAGTCTGGCTTTTTAATTACCAACAGGTCGAACTCCACATTTGAAGTATTTGTAAACTTTTAAAAATTAAAATGTTTAATATATGTTGGTGCTTGTGCAAGGGGAGGGGTAATGACAGGTGCAGTTGAAAGGAGAGCTTCCCCTCACAGCTGTGCAGTCGTACCTCAGTACTGACCCGACACTGCCTGGCATTCAGTCATGCACCTCTCTCAAGCAGAGAATCCTTGCTCAGAATTCTGTTGTTGTTCTGTGGATTAGACTAATGTCTGATGGAGACTAAACTGAGACAACTACACTAATTTTACTTCAGTTACTTACATTTGCATGGTTTGCATGATATTATATGATACCACCTGGTTTTGATGAATACTATAAAAAGGTTTCCCCCATGAAAGGACATATAGAGGTATGGATAATAATTGGCACTTTGCATGGACATTCGTTTTAAGTTTTTATAAGAGTATCAGAGTCTTCACGACCTCCTTGTTCTGGTTTGGGTTTAATTACGTTGATGTGGGCTATACCATATCTTGGAAGTTGTTTTCCTAAATTGTATTCATGCCTGTTTTTCATTCCCTCTCATAGCTACAATGCTGCCATTCTTGACTCTACTAGAGGACCTGGACCTCTCCTGGAATGATTTAATTGGTGGAGCGCTGAAAGCTTTGACCTTTCACCTCCAGCATGTAAACAGACTGAAAACACTGAAACTTAGCAACTGCAGACTGACTGCTGAGGATATAACTGCTTTAGGTACTATAAAAAAAATAAAAATGGTGTCAAAATGTTTTTACTTCTCCACTATTTTGAGAAACATGTTCAGTGATTTAGTGAGCTAAAACTAGATCTAAAAACATTGATCTTACCCCCTTTTTAATAACATGCTGCTAAAGTGCTTCGACGGGGTTACTGAATTGCTTTTCTGTCCTTTTTGAATTTTAGGGCAGGCTTTTGAATACATCCCTCTGCTTGAAGAGCTGGACCTATCCTGGAACAGCTACATCGGGGGTCACCTGTCCTGCCTCACCGAGGGTCTGCAGCCTGAATGCAGGGTGAAGACACTCCGCCTGGTGGACTGCGGGGTCACAGCCGACGACGCCAAATCACTGGGTACGGGGACCCCGCTAAAATCCATGTTAGAATCCACATAGATCACTGCAACAGCAGCGAAGAAGCATAATGGACCTGATTTATCAAGGTCTTCACACCCAAATGTAACCATTTTTGGTAAACTAAAAATAAAACCGTCAATGAACAGAAAGTAACTAAACAAAGTTGTTTTTAGCTGTGTATCATATTAGATTTTTCCTTTCACAAAGATTGGAGCAAATGTAATTCTGGTGTAAAGATATTCAAACAGTGGCAATCTTAATTCTGCCACCATGAAATGTATAAACCTCATTTCACTGCATTTGTATTTATGTAATAATGCTAAACAGTAGGCATACAAATCACCCCAGTGGTATTTTGATCTGACATGCTTAAGTCATTACTAGTAATTACAGTAGATCGGTACTGACAGTGCTACAGAAAGGATTAACTAAATATTTGAGACAAACATTACACCAGTTTCAAAGTTACATATATAGTGGGTTAATTTAAGAGAACACTTCTGCAGTTTCTGTTGGTTACCAGCTATCCCATTAGCTCAGGCTCAAACCCTTTAACTGTCTTGCTGTCTGTCTTCCTGGTTTCACAGCTGTGTTAAATATTTACTCTCTTTGATTCCAGGCGAGGCCCTGGTTCTGCTGCCCTCCCTGGAAGTGCTGGATCTCTCAGTGAATAAACACCTGGCCAGCGGGCTGCAGGACTTTGCCCCAGCGTTGAGGCACGCCTCTCGCCTGCAAGTGCTGAGGCTGCACATGTGCGGACTCAAACAGGACAGCATTCAGATTCTGGGTAGATCTGTGCAGAATAATTCATGTAAAAAGTGGAAGGCTTTCTCTTAAAGGGACAACCTTTACAATCACAAACAAAATCGCTGGAATTGTCAGTCTCACCCTAGCTCCCATTACATCCAACGGACATACTCACATTTCTGCAAAAGTGTAACTGTCTTTAACTCCTTCGTGTACAGCACTGTAAGTGTTGAATATACTTGAATGCTGCCAAAACACAGATACATTTGCTTTTGCCTCTACAAATAGACTGAATTGTGCAGAAGAAGCTTCATTTAACCTACAGGAAGCTGATATCACACTGACCCAACAAAAAATATTACTTACAGTACCGGTAGTAACAAATCCAAATGAGTGTAATGGATGGGTACTTTAGATTTTTCCAAAATACACATGTTTTCATATAAAGCATGTATTATTTTTCACTCTCTTTAAATTAACTACATTTTGTGTTATTTGCTTCAAACATGTTTAAAATTGGTTGTAAATTAAGTAAACATTAATGAAAAATAACCAAGAAAATACAAAGTGTTAAGCAAACATTACAGTAACCAAACTGCAGGTTTGTGCAGGTTATGTTTGCACTGGTGTGTTTTCTGTTTGTACAATGATAGTGATATTGGCTCTGTGTGTTGTGTTTATAGGTGGTGCTTTGCAGCATCTCCCAGACCTGAAGATGCTGGATCTGTCCTGCAATAAAGAGGCTGGAGGAGGTTTTAAAGAAGGAGCTGCCCAGATAGCCACTCTGAAAGGGCTACAAAGCCTGGATCTGCATCTCTGCTGTCTAACAGATGAAGACATGCTGGCTCTCAGTGAGTATTTCAATGCAAAGACACACCATGCTCTTTTACCTCAAGACAAACTGGACAAGCAATGACGCACACGTACACACGTGATTTAGACACGCTATTACTCATACAGTGCTACTAAAATGTGCTCAATATACCTCAAGTTATGTAGCCAAACATTCAGTTTTAATGGCTTACCAAAAAAATTTCCGTTGGGACATTCATAGTCGCACTCTTGATTTTCTTCTTCAGAAGGATTCAATACTTAGCTCCTGCTCATTTGTATTCATCAAAACAACACGTTTCAACACCTTACGTGTCTTCATCAGGTTCACATTAATGTGAATGTTTGGCTCAAAGATTTTTGAACTTTTGTGTTACTGTAGAGACTCTACCTTCACTACATACAATTACCTTAACTGGTCAGCACCTCTTCAATATTGCAGTGCACAAATGACTCTTGTTACTAATATATATATAAATATATATTAATTTTTTTGGTACTCGCCTTGATTTTCAGCCCAGGTTATTCCTTTGCTCTCTGATCTCAAAGAGCTGGATTTGTCTTCCAATAAAAAGACAGGCGTCACGGTCCAGCATTTGTTCTCCAGACTCCGGTTTCTACCCAAGCTGAAGTCTCTTCTCATTAACAACTGCAACCTGACTGGGGACTCCTATCGAACACTAGGTAGGAACGTCTAAGAAACTTTACTAATTCTCTGGCATCTATTAAAATGGTTTAAAAGATGGTTATGAGGGGAAAGAAAATTAAAACAAGTAGCAGAAAGCTAACTGAAAAATCATCTATGCAAAGACCTATTAAGAATTCTTTGTATGCACACTTTCCTTAAGAGAAGGTAGAGCTTTATCAGTTGTGAGACGGCTAGCTTCTGCATCAAAGTAAATCATTTCTTCAGTTACAGTTTATTGAGTAAAACATTGACAGACTACTTTTAATTGGAAAACTGAATAATGAAGTGAAACAAGTTCCATATCCTCCAGACCAGTTTTTATGTGAGCATAACCCTAGTTATACAGTATATATTGCTTTACCTGTTTAACTGATTCAGTGGAAGTCGTGTCCCAGCTGTTTGAGCTGGAGGTTCTGAGTCTCTCCTGGAATAAGTGCGTGGGTGGAAACCTCAAGTCGTTGCTGGATCCTCTGGTACAGACATCATCTCTGCAAGTGCTGAAGCTGAGCAGCTGCAACCTGACTGGAGACGACTTGGTGGATTTAGGTAGGGAAAGAGCAGCAGGTCTGTTCAATATAACAGGCTAGGTGGCACAGCGAGCTAAATCCCTAGCATCTCCTGCCTTTCGCCTCTGGAGGCTGGGTTCGATTCCTGTTCTGCTCACAGGTGAAATGGTTTCAGTTTAACCTGCCTTGGAAATGTGTCCATAAAACAAAAACAGCAGTGCCATTGTCCCTCATCAGATAAATTCACCAACACAATTTTAACTAACAAAATGCACAAGACTTTCAACAAAGTGTGTTCCATAATGGAGTTTTGAAACATAACTTAATTCCAACAATTTTAAATTGTATACCAAAACCCTAGATTTCTTACGTTAAGTTCAGTCATGCATATATACAGTGCCTATAGAAAGTCTACACCCCCTTCAACTTTTTTCACATTTTGTTGTGTCAGTGCCTCAGAGTTTCATGCATTTAAATGAGGATTTTTTTCCACTTATCTACACACCATACTCCACACTGTTAAGGGGAAAAAAGTTATAAATTAAAAATACAAAACTGAAAGATCATAATTGGATGAGTCTCCATCCCCCTGAGTTAATACTTGAACAAAACTGTTCAAGCTCTGTCAAGTTCCTTGGGGAGCGTTGATGGACAGCAATCTTCAAGTCATGCCACAAATTTTCGATTGGATTTAGGTCGGGGCTCTGACTGGGCCATTCAAGGACATTTACCTTTTTGTTCCTTAGCCACTCCAGTGTTGCTTTGGCTGTGTGCTTTGGGTTGTTGTCATGCTGAAAGGTGAACTTCCCCTGTCCCAGTTTCAGCTTTCTTGCAGAGGGCAGCAGGTTTTCCTTAAGGACTTCTCTGTACTTTGCTCCATTCATTTTCCCTTATATCCTGACAAGTGCCCCAGTCCCTGCCGATGAGAAGCATCCCCATAACATGATGCTGCCACCACCATGCTTCACAGTAGGGATGGTGTTCTTTGGGTGATGCGCTGTGTTGGGTTTGCGCCAAACATAACGCTTTGCATTTAGGCCAAAAATGGCTTCCTTCTTGCCACCGTACCATGGCCAGATTTGTGGAGTGCTTGGGATATTGTTGTCACATGCACACTTGGACCAGTCTTGGCCATAAAAGCCTGTAGCTCTTGCAAAGTTGCCATTGGCCTCTTGGTAGCCTCTCTGATCAGTCTCCTTCTTGCTCGGTCATCCAGTTTGGAGGGATGGCCTGATCTAGGCAGGGTCTTGGTGGTGCCATACACCTTACACTTCTTAATAATCGTCTTCACCGTGCTCCAAGGGATATTCAAGGCCTTTGATATTTTTTTTTATACCCATCCCCTGATCTGTGCCTTTCAACAACTTTGTCCCGGAATTCTTTTGAAAGCGCCTTGGTGCTCATGGTTGAGTCTTTGCTTTGAAATGCACTACCCAGCAGAGGGAACCTACAGGAACTGCTGAATTTATCCTGAAATCATGTGAATCACTACAATTTAACACAGGTGGAGGCCACTTAACTTGTTGTGTGATTTTGAAGGCGATTGGTTACACCTGAGATAATTTAGGATTGCTATTACAAGGGGGGTGGACACTTATCCAACCAAGCTATTTCTGTTTTTATTTTTAATTAATTTTCTACAAATTTCTAGAATATTTTTTTCACTTGGAAGTTGTGGGGTAGGATGTGTAGATAAATAAAAAAAAAACTATTTTAATGCATTTTAATTCCAGGCTATAAGCCAACAAAAGGTGAATATTTTGAAAGGGGGTGTAGACTTTCTATAGGCATTGTAGTAGTTCTTTATAACTAAAGGAACCTTTCATGATCCATTGTATGCCTGCAAATGTGCAAATCCCCATATTTTTGCTCCATTCTGCCCCCAGTTTGTAATTAGCCCAGTCCATCTGTGGTCTGGTGCTGCAGTTAGTCCAGCCTGCTTCCTGTATTATTATTATTATTATTATTATTATTATTACTCATCTGAAAAGGAAAGACAGCAGTAGCGGATTCCCGTTAATTGCATATATTAATGATATCAGGAATTTATATCATAGGAGCATTTTCACATGAAATCTACTTCACAATGCATGCAGTTTACAGGAATATGTAACTAAAGACATCAATTAAAGTACATGCTATGAATTATTTTTACTTCTTAAAAAATTCGACAAAGAACTGAAGTTTCACGTGTCAAACAACAACTCTTATGTACAGTATCTAGTCAAAGCAGGAAACTGTTATTTCTGATTACAAAACGAACATGTTTTTCACAATTTGTGTTTGTTTTCAGCATCTGTGTCGAAATCCGGAGAGCTTGCGCACTTGAGGCAGCTCGACCTAACCTACAATGACACGGTGGAGGATGCGGGGTGGGCTCACTTCTTCCAGGAGACGATGGGGTTAAAGGAGCTGACCGAGCTGGATATCAGCCTGCGCCCCTCCACTCGCCGCGACGCCTCCCCCTGGATCGACAGCCTACAGGGGTTCCTGATCCGACTCCCTGCCATCAGCGAGTTCGGGCTGCACAGATGGGTCCTGACAAACCAGCAGAGGGAGTGCCTGGAGTCCTTCAACAACAGCCACAAGAGGAGTGTTCACTTTGACTGCTATCACTCCACACACAGAGCAGGACAGGGCCCCTTGGAGCAGGACAGCTGAGACAGGCCAGGAGAACTCTGCTAGAAGGGACTGAAGATAACCAGACTGGAGCATAGCACCAGAGTCGGAGGACTTTAGAATGGGACGTTGAAATGAACGGCAAAGAAAACAACTTTTTATATCTACGACATTTACAAGGTGGTGTCAAGTACCAACAAGAAGTTGATCAAAGGTAGTCTAGTTTTCATCTATACATTTAAACACTCAATAATCAGTTCAATTGCAGAAGGATTTAATGTGCTACTGTGGCTGCTTTCTTGTTATTAGCACTTGTTAAAACCAAGCTTTGAGCTGCTTCCGGTAAAATTAAGAAGCAAAATTAACATCAAGCCACCCTGAAATGCCACTTCTAATAATCTTCATGTTGGCATCTGACATTACTATGTATTCATATTAAAAATAAAAAAATAATAGAAAATCACTATAGCCAAGGTTTGCTGTCATTTGCAACATGTGCCACTACAACCCTTATGATTAGGACTGTCCTCTTCCAGACTCTTCATTCCAGCTGGAGTTTCTGCTCTTGTGTATTAACAGCAGTTGGATCTAAATAACCAGGTGCTGCAGTGCTGTTGCTGGCTGTGTAGGGTCAACTCTTCCAATGCCTCAGCAAAGTATAGAAGGGGGCCTTTACTGTAATAGGAGCCATCCTCTGGATGCAATGTTAAACTGCTCTACTCAACGGGCACTGAAGATCCCGTGGCACTTTCGAAGAACAGCAGTGGTTTTAACCAGTACAGGTCAATACAACTGGAAAGACCATTGGATCTTTAGCATGAAGTGCTGAAGGGTTGTGTCCTTTGCTAATCAGCACCCTGATCAAAAACATAATTTAATGCTACTAATATGTTTCCTAATAACTGCTGTATAAGCTGCTGTTCTATCATTTGTTTGATTTGTATATCATAGATTTTTGAGCAATCTTTTTTTTTTTGTAATGAAGATTATAGAGCACTTTCAGTATCTCTGAATTAAAATATGTATTCCCAAGAACCATTCCACCACTCCAGACATATTTACACATAGATGTTGCAGTGTGGCTCTGGGAGTAAGTACCAGAGGATGTTAGGTTTTCATGATTGTTCAATTTTCTCTTTGAGAACGAGATAGCTAACTTTGCTGAGACAATGAAGATTTACAATATACCTGTAAAAAACAAATAAGTAATAATAAAGACATTTATAGTATGTTGTACATGTTGTGGTATTTTATATGAAACAGAAACACATTTGCCTTTGTTGGTTTTCAAGTATCTGTTAAAATGATGCTCTAGTTGAGCCCTATTAAAATATAGCTGTTACAAACAAGCTGGCTGTTCATTGGAAGTCCTTCATGACCTGTTGAAATGATCTCTCCATATTTAAAAAAACAAATACATACAGTAGTTATTCACAAAGCATTTACCTCTGTGCTAAGTTTGCACAAGTTTTTGTGAAATGAAAAATAAATTTGCTAATGTCACAGAACTATGAAGAAACTGTTAAGGTACATGTAGGCATTCTTAAATCAACTTCCTGAATTGATTGAAATCAATTTTTATATTTTTTCACTTTATTGTTGTATGATTTGTATTTAAAGATGATTGTGCAGAACTGTTGTTACACAAGCAAACAGCAAATGCAGACAGGGAATTTTATATTTGCAATTTTTTAACATACAAAATATTCCCCCAACCCACTTCCAAATTGGACTGCAATTCCCAGTCACCTCACTCCAGTGCTGCCAGGAATATATTCACAGGTTCCTCATTTAGTATCACTCGGGATCATTTCTTTTTGTTGCCCTTTGCAGATCCTTTCTTCCCTTTGTTATCCTTCTTTCCTTTGCCTTTCTTTTTGTCTTTCTTGAGTTCTTTGAAGGGACCCAAATACTTCCGCACCATCAGCCCTCGCCACCATGCCTGGATCTGGGAGAGATAGACAGGACAGCTATAACCCACCGGGTACAAGCGTGCATTACCAGCTCAAGTGCATCAGATACAACAGGGTCATCCCAGCTCAAGTAGACCTGCACTGTATCAAAGATCTGAAACAAGCGTTGTTTGTCTAGGTCATCCCCAACATAGAGTAAAAGAGGTCCCATGTCATCAATTGGCATTACAGTACGTACACAGCATATATCCTGGATCATTACTTTAATCATTATTTATTTATATCTATATTGTAACCACTCTTTGATGACCATCTTGAAAACAAGACAGCTAAACCCTAAAGAGTTTCTGATGCAATAGCAACATAATTTTAAGAATTATTACCTGTATTATTAAGATACTTGTATTAAGAGTTTATTTATTTATTTTTTTTTTTTTTAACAATTTAACAAATTCTGGACCTTTTTATTATTACATTTTAAGCTAACCCTTACCAAGTAGTACCTTGTCTGGGAATTGTGGGAGGGAACCTCTAACACCTATTGTGTATAGATAGCTATGTACAATGGCCTTTCTTTTGTATTTCTGTAAAATTACCACTAAAAACAATGTACAGAAAACTAATAAAAATGAAAGGTATCCTGTGGCAAAGCGCCCCGCCCCTGTGTGCATTTATGTGTTGTATGTTGCGTGCGTATGTTAATGTTGGTGTATAGATTGGTACACGGGATATAAACAGGTCTGTGTTTCACGTATATTTAAAAAGTGTAGATTTGTATTTAGGCACGAGGAGAGCACAAATCACTTCACGTGCTGGTTAAATGTAATATGTGAGCACGGGGTTGCACAGAATTAATTCACGTGCTGGGATTCAAGTAAATAATTAATTAGTAATTGAATCCCAGCACAACAGTATATATAGAGACACGTAGCATGCAGTCGGGGTTGGGTGTTCGGAAGAGGAGAACGGGTGAGAGAGAGAGGAGAGTTAAATCAGTAAAAACGTGAAATATAAGTGTTTGTTCTCACCGTGTTTGTTTGTCTCCGTGCACCGTTTGTTTAGTGTTAGTCCGTTTTGTCTGTCTCTTTATTTTGGCTATAGTGCCGTGTCCTGTTTTGTATTCCATTGTTTAAACCTTTTATTTGTTAATAAACGCTGAGTGCAGCCATTGCACTCAGCTCATCATCACCACCGTCTCTGTGTGTTTGAATTCCTTTCTGGTCTGACGCCACCCACTCCGGCCGTCTTTGTGACACGTGGTGTCATCGTGGGATAGCCGCGCCTCCAAGCGTCAGACCAGGAGGGGTTTTGTTTAAAAAAAAAAAAAAAAAAAAAAGTCAATGGCAGAAGACGCCATCAAACTGCGGGGCTGGTTCCTGGAGAATGCTGGGCTGGAGGCCCAGTCTCTGCCCATAGTCGTCCGGGCCCTGTGGATGATGGACAGTGAGAGATGGGAGGCCTATCAGCAGGAACACACCCCAAACACCTTGGAGGAAGGTGTGGAGTTTGTCCTCAGCTACCTGGAGGCAACCATAAACGGAACAGCAGCCCAGGTAGCAGGACCACCAGCAGAGGAGTACCTGCTGTCCCCATCTCCACCAGCAGAGGGTGAGTACCTGCTGTCCCCATCTCCACCAGCAGAGGGTGAATGCCTGCTGGTTTTGCCTTCACAGCCCAAGCGGGAGGCAGAGACGGATAAAGAGGTGAAGGACAGGGAGGAGGAGTGCCGCCTAAGGGCCAGGCATCCACGGCGATGTAACAAGCCATCGCCGGGGTGCCTCCTCTGCGACCAGGATCACCTGTTCACCCACTGTCCCTTCCGCAGTTATGGGGAGGAGCCTGAGCGTCCACAGCCCGAGCGGGAGGAGCCTGAGCGTCCACAGCCCAAACGGGAGGAGCCTGAGCGTCCACAGCCCAAACGGGAGGAGCCTGAGCGTCCACAGCCCAAACGGGAGGAGCCTGAGCGTCCACAGCCCAAACGGGAGGAGCCTGAGCGTCCACAGCCCAAACGGGAGGAGCCTGAGCGTCCACAGCCCAAGCGGAAGGAGCCTGAGCGTCCACAGCCCAAACGGGAGGAGCCTGAGCGCGCTACGCCTGAGTGGGAGGAGCCCGAACGTCCTACGCCTGAGTGGGAGGAGCCCGAACGTCCTACGCCTGAGTGGGAGGAGCCCGAACGTCCTACGCCTGAGTGGGAGGAGCCCGAACGTCCTACGCCTGAGTGGGAGGAGCCCGAACGTCCTACGCCTGAGTGGGAGGAGCCCGAACGTCCTACGCCTGAGTGGGAGGAGCCCGAACGTCCTACGCCTGAGTGGGGGGAGCCCGAACGTCCACAGCCCAAGAGGGGGGAGTCGGTGCGTCCACAGCCCAAAAGGGAGGAGTCGGTGCGTCCACAGCCCAAAGGGAGGCAAGTCGGGGCTTCCACAGCTCTGGGACCCAAGCCACCAGCAGAGGGAAAATGCCTGCTGGTTCAGCCCCAAGAGCCGGAAGGGGAGGAGTTACAGGCCCAACCCCCTGAGAATTTTTTGGGGGGAGAGGGGCAGGAGGCTGGTGTTCCCCAGCAGCCTCTATTCATGCTGATGAAGGCAGCACGGCGCGCACCAGCCCAGCCGCCACAGCGGAGGGAGCCAGCGCCGCCAGGAGCAGAGGAGCTGCCTCTGTCTCCGCCACCTCCACCGGAAGGAGCAGAGGAGCAGGAGCTGCCTCTGCCTCCGCCACCTCCACCGCTTCCTCCACTAGGAGCAGAGGAGCAGGAGCTGCCTCTGCCTCCACCACCACCAGGAGCAGAGGAGCTGGAGCTGCCTCTGTTTCCGCCACCGCCCGGAGCAGAGGAGCAGGAGCTGCCTCTGCTGCCCGTACCTCCACAGGGAGTACGGTGGCCGGAGCCCCAGAAAGGGGAGCTGCCGGCCACGAAGAAGGGGGACGAGGTCTGGAGACCACTTTCCCCAGCAGCAGTTTCGCTGCAGGAGTTCTTGTGGCCGGAGCCCCACAGGAGGGAGCTGCCGGCTACGAAGAAGGGGGAGGTCGGGGGACCACCTGCCCCCGCAGCTTTTTCGCTACAGGACGGGACCAGCATGCTGTCAGCCGTGCCACTACCGGCAGGGGAGCTGACAGCATTTCCAGCCATGGGCCCACTGAAGCCTCCCTTCCCAGCCCGAGACTTTGGCCTGGACTGCTAGGTATTTAAGGGGGGAGGTGGCCGTTGAGGCCATGTGTGCTTTGCACAGGGGGGGGTATATGTGGCAAAGCGCCCCGCCCCTGTGTGCATTTATGTGTTGTATGTTGCGTGCGTATGTTAATGTTGGTGTATAGATTGGTACACGGGATATAAACGGGTCTGTGTTTCACGTATATTTAAAAAGTGTAGATTTGTATTTAGGCACGAGGAGAGCACAAATCACTTCACGTGCTGGTTAAATGTAATATGTGAGCACGGGGTTGCACAGAATTAATTCACGTGCTGGGATTCAAGTGAATAATTAATTAGTAATTGAATCCCAGCACAACAGTATATATAGAGACACGTAGCATGCAGTCGGGGTTGGGTGTTCGGAAGAGGAGAACGGGTGAGAGAGAGAGGAGAGTTAAATCAGTAAAAACGTGAAATATAAGTGTTTGTTCTCACCGTGTTTGTTTGTCTCCGTGCACCGTTTGTTTAGTGTTAGTCCGTTTTGTCTGTCTCTTTATTTTGGCTATAGTGCCGTGTCCTGTTTTGTATTCCATTGTTTAAACCTTTTATTTGTTAATAAACGCTGAGTGCAGCCATTGCACTCAGCTCATCATCACCACCGTCTCTGTGTGTTTGAATTCCTTTCTGGTCTGACGCCACCCACTCCGGCCGTCTTTGTGACATATCCCCAACAAAATATTATTTGAGAAAGCCTTTCTCCTCACCTTTGTTGCCAGAGCCTTGCGTCTTCTCTTCTCCTGTAGGTGTCTGTTGATGGCAGCAATACCCTGGGCGCAGACCTCCAGAGGGGGGTCCAGGAGAGGGTTCTCCTCCAGAGGGAGAGCCTGCAGAGTGGGCAGCCTGTCCAGATCATCTGGGAGGCAGGTCAGCCTGTTACACTGGAGGAGGAACTTCTTCAAACCTGAGCAAGAAGCACCAGGAAATCCAGTAAAGAACATTGTGCCAGCCACCTGAACTTAACAGCCAGTAAGAAAAAAAAGGTAAGCGTGGGCTGCTTCTTCAACTGAGTAAGTCATTCAGTGACTGGCTGCAGTCAATTGTAGCCTTTGTGACGTCCTGTATATGAAAAGTGGACAAAGCCCTATATATTGCAGGACGTACAGATTTTGAATCTTAATAAAAGTAAATCATGAAACAGTATGCCTCTCGTTAATATTCCCAATCGTAATGTTCTAATGTAATGGGCCCGACCGTACCTTGTAAATTGCAGACAGAATTTGGTAACTCGAAGAGCTGGTTGTTATGACAATCCAGGATCTCTAAATTCTTTAAGAGACCAATTGTTGCAGGAAGCATCTCAAATCTGTTGTTTTCCAGGTAAAGCTCTCTCAGATTCTAAACACAAATTAGATACGTTAGTAACAGAACACAAGGTGTTAGAACCATGAAAAAGCCTAGATACACAGTGTTTAAAATGCATCTCGTAACAAATGCTCATGCATATGGCTTTGCTAGTGAAAAATGATATATACATTTTTTTTTCTTCCAATTCAGATTAGTGGTTTCCATGCTATGGCCTTCAACAGCTCTGCCATTCCAAAGACATAATTAACGATAACTACAGATTTATTCAAAAATGACATTCTAAAATAAAGGATTCAACAGCACCTGAAAAACAAAATGCATACCTCCATAGCCATTCAGGTAATTTCAAGAGCATATTTAGTAGCTCAGAATAAAACCAATCACACAACTTTTGCCTTGAGATATATTATTAACGTTCTTTTAGTACTGGAAACGACTGCACAACTTGTTTTAACCTCAGATGCAATAGATATACAATTGGATCAGGGGATATTAACACAGGGCAGCTACCTACCTGAGTTTGCCTGCCTCTAATGCATATCACTGTTTGCAATCAGACTGCTAACGAAACAGGGGCACTCTCTTATCTTACCTGGAGCAGACCAATGCTCTTGTGCACAGTTGTGAGCTTGAACCCCTGATCCTGTCCCAGGTACAGCTTCTCCAAAGAAGCAAGAAAACAAACCTCTTCTGGGAAATGGACAAACCTATTGCCAGTTAGCCCTAAACATTTCAGGTTGGAGAGATTCTTAACTTCAGCAGGTATCTGCAAGTCAGATGAACATGTTATTTAAAACTGTACATATCCCGCATTTGAATGTTCTACATGAAAACAGTACAGTTGAATTTTGGTATTTTGTTCAGGCAAGAAGTTTGATTGAAGAGAGGGTCACACAACAAGGAGATAATGAATACGTGCTATTGATTTCTACAACCTCCTTTTAGCCAGAGTAATATATTACTACATACCTCTTTAATTTCTTTTTTACTGGACATTTTACACATTACACTCAACCACTTCCAGTAAATTTGTCCTGCTGTCACCCCTGTAATCCAACAATACCCACAGAATGCCCTACTCATGCTTTTCACACCCCTCTGGAAAAAAGATGCCACCTATTCAAAACCATATACTGTACATACCAATAAAAATCAGCAAAAGATGGGTTACCACAGGTTATAACAGGCACCGCAGCTAATGCCTTAAACTGTTCTAAAGCTTGTTTTGTGACAATTTATGGTGCATTGTATTCCATAAGCCACTTCCGTATCAAAGCTCAAGGCTACTGTATATAAATAGCAAAAAAGTATAATACCTCATGTAATCTGTTGTCATCCAAAGACAGCACCTCTAAATTCACCAGAGAACAGATCTCTGCAGGAAATGTACTGAACCTGTTTTGGCTGAGATCTAGGAGCCGTATCTCTCTTAAGTTAGTACACTGAGAGTGTAGTGTCCTCAGCCCTGTGTTTTTCAAGTAGAGCACCTGCAGCGACACCACCTTGCCAAGCATGGGCGGAAATACACATAGGTTGTTATTAGACAGTCCCAGTTCAACAAGCCCCGTTAGCGCAGGGAGGCTGCGAGGTAACTTTCTCAGCTGGTTATTGGCTACGTCAAGGACTATTAAGTTGGTACATTTGAAAAGAGAATCAGGGAGCAATGCAAGCCTGTTGGAGGCTAGGAAGAGTTTCTTAAGTTTTTGCAGAGATGCAATCTCATCTGGTATAGCCCCCAGGGCATTCTGCTCCAAATCTACTATTTCTAAGTCAGGAAGCTGGCAGAGGACACTAGGGAGCAACTCAAATCGGTTCCTCTGCAAGTAGATTTCTCGAAGCTTAGTCATATTTGTCATCTCGCTGGGCAGCAACGCAAGCTCGTTCCCAGACAGACCCATCAGCTCCAGGTTGTAATTGTTTTTGCAGATCTGGACAGGCAGCTCCCCCAAGTTCAGGTTGTAGAGTCTCAGCTCACGGAGAGAACGCAGTCTGCTCACAGCCCAAAGCGAGCCAGCAGCACGGGTCAGAGGATTGTTGCTCAGATCTAGACTTAGTAGGTTTTTCAGCTCGCTCAGCTCATCACACAGGCTCTCTATGCTGTTGTCATGCAGGTAAAGGACTTTGAGATTCTGGAGATGCTTGATCTCGCTAGGGATGGTCTGGATTAAGTTCTTCTCCAAGTGCAGTTCCTCCAACTCCACCAGCTCCAGAATATCTGATGGGATGGTTAGTAGCTGACGATCAGCGGAGTCCAGAAATAAAATCCGGTTGGCAAGCTCTCTTGGTAGCTCCAGTTTAACGATGCTACTTTTAATCCCAGTGTCCAGGTATAATGAGGTGACAATATTAGAGAATCGAACTGAAAGCATTTTGGAAAAGTAATCATTAAAGACAAGTTAGCAGCAGAATCTTTATCCCATACCTGTGAAACAAAAAAAGAAAGAAATGGGTTCTTAAATATTGGAACAGGAAATGGGAGCAATCTTGAGCTCTTAATACTGAAAAGGTTGCTGCAGAGCAGTGGTAGTAGACTGCTTGTATAAAATACGGGGTCTGAAAAGACAAAACTAAAGATTTGATTGTAGATTTAAATGTATTTCCTTCAATCAAAGTCACCATCTTTTAAAGACTGTCATGTACTTTCATTTTGGACAGTCAAGTACATTTTCATTGAAGAAACACCATAATTTACTTCACAAGGTGACTTTACAGCAGTCATTCTTATCTAGTTTAAGCATAAGAAATATGATATGTATCTCTTAAATGAGTTGCAAATGTAATTGTTCGTGGATAGTTATTTCTCAAGACAGTATCTTTATAGAAGTTTACCCATACTAGAGTGGTAAAACTTGATATTATTGAAACGCACATATGCTGACCAATACTAGTGGGAAATGATGCAATACGCCTCTAAGCAATTTATTTTATCGGTCACAGAATATTATCAAATGTATGGCTTGAAAACAACACGTCTTTACCAGCAGAAAAAGTCAATGAGACTCAAATTCACTGTCAGTGTATGAAACCAATACCAACCATGGCAAATGTCGTACTGCAGCATTATATTTTACTAACACAGATCATAATCTCAATAGCGTTTATAAAAAATCGAACAGAAATAGACTAGAAGTATTTTTATGTTTTAGGCAGCACTTGTCAAAAACATTCTGTAATTATTTGTTTATTAAATAAAACATAAAAGTGGGATGATTAGGAAGACTAAAACATTTATTTAATACTACAATTTTTGCTTCAGTAAAAATGAAGTGATACTCACCCCGGAAGCAGTGATTGCGCACTGTTACTTCGAAACATTGCTGGTGCTGCCGCCGCCATGGAAACGAAGGACGCTTTAACAGTACCGCTGTCCTAACCCATTACTATAAGGTAGCGAGTTTCTTTTAAAAACAATATCTACATTCGCTGAACATTTATATATTGTTTTTACTATTTGGCGGACACAGACGATTTTCCTAAAATAATGGATTTTAAACAGGTAGAAAACACGTTAAAAATACTGGAGTCTTTGGCGCTTCTGTATTTATTTATTTATTTTGGATCATTGTGATATTTCCCTAATTTTGAATGTCACGTCACGACAAACTACCAGATACAAAACGTCAATTTAGGTAAAACGCCTCGTTATTTTATATGCAGTATTAATTACAAAGTTCATGAAATAAAAATATACAAGTACCAGCTTTTAATATATTAAATTTGTGTAAGAGATTCGATTTCAAAAACTGTACACAATGCAGTTGATTTCCACACATGGCTTTTAATCACACTGTGTTCTAACTATACAAAATAACAGCAATGCAGAATGTAGTATTATGTATTATGTGTAATTTATTCATAACTTCAGATAAAGTACAGTAAAACTGAACAGTCTTAGCCCAAAAGACAAATGTTTTGGCTATAGTCTCCTTTTCAATATTAAGACACTATACCAAACGTTTGTCTACTTGACTTGATACTACTGCAAAGTTGCAGATACTCAAGTATTTCTCTAAATGGCAAGGGAGCCGTCCCTATTCTGGTAGCAGTAATTAACTAACAAATCTCTTCAGAAAACCCCAGTAAACCTAAGTACCTCCGTGTGCCAGATATGTTATAGTAACCATTACTAAATCTGAGTACAATGTTTGTCCAGAGGGAACATTCTGTTTTGGTCACCCACCTAACAACAGTCTAACAAAAAAAAAGATGATTCATGAGCAAGTTCATGAAATGCACTTACATTTACATTTATAAGCGCAGTTTCATTTGCTGTGGCTATCACCCATTCACAAAATATGTTAAGAGAAAGGTTTTTACTTTGAGGACAGTATACATAGCAGAAATCTCTACCCTACCTAGTAACAGGAAGGCACCCACTGTGAAATCTAACAGCAGCATCTCTTCATGAGCTTATTCCTAAGCACAGGGATAATTCTAATTACGATGCAGACTGAATCTTGCAGGGGGTTTAGAAGCAAAACAAATGAGTCGTATTATAACAACCATACTTTAATTAAGAAACAAACAGCTTAAAGACATTGGAAAGCAATCTGGTTGGAGACGATGGTATATGTTTCTACAGATCCTCTGACAATGCAGAATTGCAGGCTGAATCGTGGTCCTGCCCATAGCTGGGTGTCAGGTAGTAGTGTCTCTGCAATCCATGAAACAGCTCAGCTGGATGAAGATGCCCATCCACGTCATAGGGAGACACGTCCGTGTTTTTCTCAAGGAGACGCCCGCTCTTAATCAGATCAGAGAATGCCTGAAATTGAAAATAAAGAACTTAGTTTGTATTTTGGGTTAAAACCAAGGTATATCAGTATTGCTGTTGATTTATTACATATGACATTTGGAACTCGCCATTTTCTTACCTCTTATTAGCCTGCGTTTTTACTTTAGTTTGTAAAAGATATATATTTTTTTAGTCTATAGCATTGTACTTAAAAACATGTGCATCCCAAATGAAAGTGAAAAAAAAAGTTACAAAAATGAAAACAATGTTGACCTGTGATAAATGTGCTAGCCAATAAGACGCATATTTTGAAGTCTAGGTTACCACTCCTTTAATAATTTTGAATCATAAGAATTATAATCCTCCTCTTTACTATGTCTTTCCAGTCTAATTGTAGTTTAACTAAATAATCAGTGCGCCATCTCAAACAGGCGATGAGTAGAAAAAACTCTTTACCACACACGTTGGTTCGTCCAGTTTATTTCCCCATACGTAGATGTGTGACAGTGTTGTGTTGATCTTCATTGCTTTGGTTAGGGATACTAGACCTTTCCCTCCAATGTTGTTGTTTGGAATTGCCAACCTAGTGAATAAAAAATAAGAGGGGGCATCAAGACGATTTCAACTTTCATTTTGTTAGGATCTGTGGTGGGATTTGATTGATCCAGTAACATATTTCATATTTGGTGAAACGACTTTGAAACAAAGCTGAGCTGCTTAAACTGTGAAAAATGACCTCTGTTATAATAAGAGGCATGCCACACAACATGTATTAAGTTATTATAAATCACAAAAACCACGATTGTACTCAGTAACTAAAAGGTGTTGGTTTTTTTAACTTTAAAACTCTGGAACTTAACAGTGATTGCTTGATTTATCATATGTCTTTAAGAAACATTATTCAGAAAGATATGTTCCCATAAATTCATTCCATAAATTCATCAAATCCCACAAACCACAAGGGGCTACAAAGTGTAGCCTAGAGAGGAGCTTGTACCCACTACGTACCTTGTGCACTGCACTGGAACTAACAAGAAGATCATTACCCTGTACAACTATGTGCCAGACTTTAAGTGACTGAAATCCATGCACTTACGCTTTGAGATTGGTGTTCAAAGCAATGGCTTCGCTGAGGTAGATTGCTCCTTCGTCCTCTATTCTGTTGGCAGTCAAGTCTATGATCTTCAAAGCAGTGTTCAGCTTTAGCAGCTCTGCCAGGCACTTAGCCCCATCCCGGGTTATATTGTTGCTACACAGGTGGAAAAACCAACAGAAACGTTAGGAGTATGGTCAAGGTTCAAACACTAAATCTCTTCATCCATCATGAGCATGCTTGTTTGTGTTGCTTTATTTAAATAATAACAATACAGGGCTGGCGTTCAAATGTCGCATGACTGAAGATTAAGCAATAGAATGTCTGTGGAAGAAGTGTCCAGTGTCAGAAATTCATAATTATCTGATTCTGTCAACTTAGTCTATCAGACTTCCTAATTTCTCAACCCTAGAGGGACAACACAAAAATGAGACTGACATTGTAGTCAGTTTACATTCTTAATAAAGAACATCAGTTCTATTTACCAGCGGAGATCAAGGTAGCGTAGAGTGAAGTTTGAAGTCAGTTTTTCACAGAGTCTCTCCACACCAAAATCCTTCATCTCGTGTTTTCCCAGATGCAGCTCTTTGAGATTTTTATTCACTTTCAGCATCAGAGCAATGTGCACTGTGCTCTCCTCCTGAAACCAATGGCAAAATGCTTCCAGTTCACTGGAGAATCATTCCGAGCCAAACCAAAATTAACAGGGCTTATCAAATAGTCAATCATACGCTAATTCCCCAAATCACACATTCCTATCTGCATAATTTTTTTGGTATATGGAGTTTTCACTGAACCCATGTTAGCTGAACTGGCAGATTTAAATTCCAATAACGTGTGAATGGTCTTAAGCATGGAGACCATCATTTGACACTGACAGTGGGAAGGATGTCTACGGCTTATCAGTCTCAGTACAATTAGCAGTTGTATAATATGATACTGAATTACATACACATATATGCATACAGCTGCTTAGGAGCAGCAAGACTGAGTATGCTGGTAAGAGTGTTCTGTCACTGAGCTGCTCTGAGTGGCTTAGTTATTTACTGCACCCCTTGTCTGCAGAATAGAATTCAGATGACTGATGGTGTTGAACCCAGGTCATACCTGCTGGCTGTAGAGCAGAGGCCGGTTCATGTTGATGGCACGGATGGTCCTATTGTTATTCAGGACAGTAGTCAAGGCGATCAAGCTCTGAGTACCCTGACAAAGCAAAGAAGAGAAATCAAAAGAGTTTGATTTTATTTCAGTATAAAAACAGTGGCACCAGTGATTTGGGGTTAGGCTCCTGCCCGTGGTAAACCACACGTTTATCAACATAAACTCCATTAACGCTCTGAATAGTAGCGCTTACCAGATCACAGTCTCCAAGATCCAGCTCTTCTAAACAATTATTAATCTGCAGCATTGCAGCAAAGTGCATCCCCCCTTTGTTGCCAATCTTATTGCCAGTCATCTGGAGGCTTTTCAGAGTCTCGTTCACCTTAAAAACATTAACAACCATGTACACGATTAAATGTTTTAAAACAGTCATGTTATTATCAGTATGACAAAAAACACTGAATAAAGTGGACCCCTTTTATAAGTTTCTGCATTTTTTTCAGAGTTCAAATTTACAATATCCTGCGGCTAAAGTTGTAATGTAGAAGCAGGAATATGTCTATCTTTGGGGAATGTAAACAAACTGAACTGTAAATATGGGTTACTATAAGCAGACACCAAGGAATTATGTATACCAGTTGTATAAAAATAAACATGATTTCGGCACACTGACTCTTTAAATTAATCTGTATTGTTTCAAGTGATCACTCAATGCATTATTTTCATCATACAAACGTCAGTATCTTAACTGAGTTAAACTACTGTGCATCTGACTATAACAGATGTGCCTGGCATTTTATTAAAGAACAGTTCTCTATTCATACAATACTCACATGTAGTGCCTCAGCAATGGATTCTGCGCCACTGGCCCCAATATCATTAAACATAAGATTGAGGTGGCGAAGTGCAACAGTCTCCTATTATACAATTGCAAAAAATGTTATTCTTTAATTAAATGTTACGCATAGCATCTAATCACTATTCACTTATTACACATACTTTGAAAAGCACCTATAATAATTTGAAATAGGTTCATGCTGAACAAGTGTTTACTGTACTGTATACAAATATGGTAACATGAATGAGTTGTTTGTTTGTAATTCATACTTTGATTGGGATGGTGCTTGATTGTACACATCATTTACATGCTAAAGGTTATATTAGATTCTAGGTTAAGTGGTATCTATAATATTGACCTGATAGAAATATAACACATAACATGACAAATTACAGTGACATACAGACATATTTAAAGTCATATAGTTTAGGCAGTAACAAATAATAATTCAAATCCAAATAATAAAAATAGTTTGAGGGTTATTCACCTGCAAGAGTTTACTGAGATGCTGTGCTCCTGTGTCCGTCACGTTATTGTATCGCAGGTCTAGACCTGAAGGGAAGAACAACTTAAGAACAACATCTTAACAAAAAGGTGCAAAAAAATAAAACGTTTAGAAATGACAGTGCTGACCCCCTTTCTCCGCAATTACGTCTTCTCAAGTCAAATGCACAAAACAGACACTCCTTTATAAAAGCTTACCATGGTAAAATCATAGCAAAGTGTAATAAAGCATAGGCATTGTAAAGTCCTGAGAGGAATGGTAAAGTATGGGAAAATGACAAAATGACTGTGGTGATTTACAGTGGTAAGCCTAATATCTAAATATGCATCATTCACAAGATGCTTGCTATCAATTCTAGATTTAGTTGTAGAAATAACTTAATAAATTCAATGGCAAAAGTGTTTTTTCAATGGCTTATAAAAAGACTTTCAGCAGTGTTTCTTTTAAAATGTTAAGTATTACTTATTTTTAAATTAAGTAATACAAAAGCAACATTCACAATGCATTTAGGCCTACTCCTTTTTGTTTGTTAATAATCTTCTAATTAACAACTCTGGTGGTTTATTAAACATTTAGAGAACATGGCTCTGAATGGATGACAGATTTAGTTAAAATTCATTTGCAAGCCTCAGTTATGAATATAGGTATATACTATGAACACAGATCATGTTTAGACGATGCACTCAGACAGCACAGCCCTACCAACCTGTCACAAACACGTTGTTACTCAGAGTGCGGGTGAGAGCCTCAACATCGCTGTCCGATATCCTCTGGACTGACACGAGTCGACTGTTACCAGCAATTTTAATGTTGATCCCACGTTCAGAAATCGATCTGCGTGAAATTGAACACATTAAACACATGAATCGCTATAAAAGACGTTTAGGCATTCTATACACAAGCCTTCAGAATTGTAAAGCATTCAGTAAAACTGTTTTTGACCATCTCATGTTGTTAAATGTTCTGTTCCAGCAAATAATTCCAAGGACTTTTTTTGTAATAACACATCTGCCCAAAAAAGGCATTAGAAGTATAATATATATTTTTTTACCAGTTTTAATATGATGTAATAGACAATGTAAAATATGATTTAAGAACATGTTCTACAATGTGTTTCTTTTATAGTTTATTTGATATAAAGCAGGTATTGGTTGATGCATTGTATTTATTTTTCATATCGGTTTTTCAGGTTAAAATGTTAGTATGGTTATTAACAAAAACAAAAAAGGCGTTTTACATTTTAATAATCTCATTTAAAGAGCTCATTTAAAACTTCCAAACGATTATTATACATCAACGTCAACTTATCCTATTACTTACAACCATAATGTTAAGGGATTAAAATATCTTCATTTGTAACAATGTGTATTTATTAAAACAAGGACACTCTGCGTTTTTATTGTGAAATATAAACTTAATTTCTGTTTATTTCCCATGCTATACAGTGTGTATTAACTATAGTATATAGTTAATATGTATTGCATAGATTAGGTAGGCTATTGCATTATTTAGCTGATCTGAGCAATTTCACAAAATACTCACTTTGGAGCCTCTTTGTCATCCAATTCTCGCAGGACGTGGATAATGGATAGATTGTTAGGCAACTCCAATTCTTTGCAGACAGTTGAATATCGATGTTTTAGACTTGGAGGACCTTCCATGGCTTTCTAATGAGGAAAAATAAAATAAAAATCGTACATCGTCTAAGGGTCCACAGATGTAGTAATAATTTGCATTTAATATATGTGACGATTATATTTTTAAAATGTATTTCAAAAGTATACGGTAGACTACCGAGTAATACTATTGGCTAGTATTACAACTGTATGCATAAGCTAAGTAGATGGTAATTGTGCAACAAAAAACACAACTCAAATCGCACATTGTAAACGCATTTCAGTTAAAAAATGGAGAAACTTGACTATATCCAAAATACAAATTATTATTATTATTATTATTATTATTATTATTATTATTATTTACAGTCGTAAACAAAAATACATTTCAAGAATTATAAACCATGTCCCAATCATAATATAATCGGTAGCGACTTAGTTTGTTTAGTAACATACATCGTTAAACATCAGTTCATAAGTCCTGCTTTTCATTGAGCACAACAAATCGTTATAGTAATATTTCCGAATCAAAATAATGTGTTTCTTCGAATTGATCCTTACCTGCCCTTGTGTTATTGCAGCAAGGTTTTTTTTGTTGTTGTTTTTCACATAGCTTCTATTAACCGAGATGGTTTGTTTTTCCGGGATTGTATAGCTGTTTCTGTATTATATCGTCCAAATGTTTTGAGTGTTGTTTCTATAGCGACCAAACACGTGTAATGCAGTTGCGACATCTAGTGGACACACTATGCACAGCATATGGATGAAAATGATTTGCTTTAAGTGCACTTCAATCTACATACAATATTTATGTATTGTATGTACTTTTAAGTATTTTCAGGGACTCTTAGCATTGCACAATGCACTCAGTTGTACTGGAACATTTTTTTTACTTGATCTAAAACGACTATCAAGGAGAGAAGATGAATCTTACATACCAGAAAGTATATTCACACAGTTGACAGTTTGTGTTATGTAATGCACCCAGCAACACATTTAATGGGGGGGGGGGGACAGCACCATATACGAAAACTTTTTTTAACCTCACATAGTATTTGGTCAAATCCATTAATAATTTACAAGCACGTATTTAGCATTTGTGCAAGCTATGTAGACATTGATTAAAAGACACATTGATTTGTATGCATTTTTATTATGTACAGTTTATATTAAATGTGCAGAAGGGATACTTTATTCCAGCTATAGTTCTTGGAAGTATTCATTACTAACAGAATATCTATGTAATCTACAGGTGTCACCAGTTCAGCAGAATTCTTTACAAGAAGAAAGGAGTGAAGAAAAGATACAATATTGTTTGTTAAACTGTGGGAATATTCACTATAAAAAAAATAGCACATCATGGTTCTAAAGTGGCTAAATGAGTATATGATATAAACACATACTGTGCATGGTTGGATCATTTTAATGTTTTAATGGTTTACAACTGGTAGTATGTTAACCGATTCTTCAAAACTGTGCATCAAAACAGTAGCACACAGAAGAAACACAGACAAATTAATTTATTAATTATTTCATAAGAACTTTTTTTCTTGCACTGAAAATGTGTCTTTTGACAAAGTTAACAAAAATGTCAAGACTCCAGCGACTTTTATCTTCACTTGACTTCTATGCAGTAGGAATGACATGATCAGCTTCTGATAATAAAACCTGCATAATAAACACATAGTACTGAAGTCCACAATAACATAAATAAATCAAAAGAGCATCATCTCTGTGCACATACCTGAACATATGGAATGTACACAGAATACTATACAGTATAAGCCAAAATATTCTTCACACTGTTAAGCAGATAACATTTTAAATGCATGATCTACTTCTCCAATCAACTCAATAGACTTTAATCAATGCGACTGGTTTTCAAGAGAAATCCACGATTCTACTTTAACCATCGACTTTATTCTTAAACCCTAATTTATTTTAAGGTGTGTATGGTATTCTTCCACTACTTGCAGACTTGTTTCTGGAACAGTAAATTCAAATGGTCTGCATAACATAACTATTACTGTGCTTGTTAACACTGTATTAACTTCTGAGTGGATCGTTTCTGCTTGTACGTGTCTGTTAATAGAGCTGCTGTAAGAAGATGAACTGGGGTTCAGAATAGCCTGTCACTGCTGACCTTAGCAACTGCTCTGAGGAAATGGAGGAGTTGTCAGTTGCTGACAGAAGCATCTGCTGGTCTTCTGTGGTCATGGGCAGGGTGAGGGACAGTGGGATGTCAGCAGGCTTTAGCTGGGTTGTGTCCTGCAGAGACACTTTCTCTAACGTGTCTGTGTCCGCTAAGGCTCCAGAGCTTATACTAGGGTCCAGGTTTCTTTCCACTGCAGACACAAAAACAATCTTGTTAAATGCAAAATTCAGCGTCTCAAATGTCCAATAAAACAGCTCTACATGAGATAAGGTTGCCAATAATTTTTATTTTATTTTAAATACAGCAACTTTATTATCTTTTTGTATTGAACTCCCTGCAGTGTTTACAAGAAATGCATTCAATATAAACATAATCCTAATTGTTTTTAAACTACACAGGATTTTGTTAACATTTAACACAATAATTTAGCCAAAAATATATCTAGAGAAATTGTGTTTGAGAATTGAGTAGCAAGTCACTTTAGACAGATGTTTAAGATGATTTTAACCTTAGCAGTACATCTAAAAGTTGTATTATTGAAACAGAGCATACAAGTTTCCATTGTAAATCATATGCAGTGGATTTCTTTTCACTTACCACCATGTGCCTTTGCTTTATGCTTTTTTAGATTCTTCACATCTGTGTAGGAGTTTCCACACAATTCACAGACAAAAGGCTTTTCACCTGAAATGATCAATTGTTTGTGTTACCAGTCTTTTCATTATAGTGTAAATAAAGTTTTATTTATTTCCTGTACCAACCTGTGTGGGACCTGCAGTGCTTGTTAAGCTCTCCTGAAGAAATAAAACGTTTTCCACAAGTGCGACACGCATATGGCTTCTCTCCTAGAACAAAGCCAACAACAAAGAAAACTTGTGATAACCAAGCTATATCGGTCACATTTATATCCAGTATGAAGTAGGTCACAATGACTGAACAGTGCATCAGAACCAATGCTCATGCAGTTTCATACAATTTGGAAAAGTGGTTTCCTACATGCAGTTTTTAATAGTTATTTGCCGTTCGTTACCTGTGTGCTTTCGAGCATGTGTGATGAGAGAGCTGGAGACGGCGAACGCTTTACCACACGTATCGCAGATGTAGGGCTTTTCTCCTGTGTGGCGGCGGACGTGGTATGTGAGAGTGCTGGCCTGAGCAAAGCGCTGCCCACACCGCTCACAAACATATGGCTTCTCTCCACTGTGCTTCCTGTTGCCACAAGATAAAGTATACAAGGGTCACAATAAACCCCTAAACTCATATCATGTCTAACATGCCGTACTGCAGCTGCTTGACCATAATCAAGCAAAAATAATACAAATATCAATAATCTTAAACGTACTTCACCAGACACTGTTGTAAAGACTACTAACATGTCCCAAACTGGCACCTCAACATACCTGGAATGTATTTTCAGGTTACTGGACGTGGCGAATTGCAGGCCACAGATGTCACATTTGTACGGTTTCTCTTCCCCGTGATGCATACGACTGTGGAAAACCAGCTGACATTTCTGAGCGAAGCCTTTATCACACGTATCACACTGGTATGGCTTCTCCCCTTCAAAACAAGGTTTCAAACAGTCAGTGACGCAACAGAAAACCACATTAAAATAATGAGATATAAATCACCCCCAAGCATATGAAGACCACATTTCAAATTGAAGTGTAATTCGCATAATTGAAATTTGGTTAGTCAAAATAAGACAAGTGGTTTCCAGTATGTAGCTTTCACTAGGTATCAGTACTGTGATTGAATGTGAATGTGAATGATAATGGTGACCATAGGTGAATACTGCACAATCTTACCTGATTACCTCATTATTTCCCTGCAAATCATTATATAAATGTTTTATAACCTAAATGTTTGAACTGTAACTAAGCTTTCTTACCTGTGTGAGTGCGGACATGTGTTTTCAGCTGGTTGCACTGTGTAAATGCTTTATCACACAGGTGGCAGGTGTAGGGCTTTACACCTTTGTGTATTCGCATGTGCCTCCGCAAGCTGCTGGCTTCAGAGAACACCTTCCCACAGGTGTTACACACCGGCTTCATCTTCAGCTGCTTCTCAGACAGTCCTTCTGCCTCGCTGCTTTCCAAGCTGTCAACATTATCTTCGCTCAGCGGATCCGAGGCACAGTTCTCCTTCAAAGTACAAAGCTTCCGGGACTTTCCTTTCTTTACCACCAATTTTTTAATCACTGCATTTTGGTCCGGAAGACTTTCACTGTCCATCCCTAATAAAGAATCTGGCTCCTCGTCTCCCTGCATAATTTGAACAGCGAGTTCTGTTGTCTTGTTGCTTGCATCACTGAAAGCTTCAGCCAACAAGGAGGAACTGTTTTTTTGCGTCTGCTTCTCTTTTGGTTGGCAGTTCCTCCTCTGCTGAACTTTAGTCCCATGTCTGTTTCTGGGTTTTCTAGCTTTTTTTGCTCCTTTATCTTCCACCTGTAGACACTCTGGGTTCTCAGGCTGTGCAGGGGATTGGTCCTGACTTAAAAATACAACTGCTAACTCCCTCAGGTCACTGGGTTCGGAAAGGCCAACATCCTGCTTCTCCGGCTCCACGACAGCACTCAGGATTTCTTTAGACAGCAGTTTGACATCTGCTATCCCAGACTCAACATTTAGTTTACATCTTGCTGCCACTGCCTCTATTTTGAGGTAGGTGGCTGCTTTGTGGATTTCAATAGCATCCTCACTACAAGAAGGAAATGAAAAAAATAAAAAAACACATTAAACAAACATGTAGTTTAAAGTACAGTACCTCTTCAGAGGCAAGATCGCAGTGCTGTTTTTATAGAAACATTGGACCCATGGTATAAATGTTTCATAATCCATCCCCAAGAAGTACACTGAAAAATGGCAATCGCAAAACTTACCCATCAATGTTAATATTTCCAGTGTACATGTAATCCAACAGTTTCTGAAACCCACTGGCGTTCACCAGAGTTGGATCCAGAAACGTGACACTTTTCACATCTGGGTTCCCACTCTGACATCCAAAGTACTCACTAAATGCTGCCAGTACATTCATGTGTGCCCTGAAGAGAGACTGGCCAATCACAACGGTGCAGTCACACAGGAACCCCTCCTGCCTCTGTTTGTTCAGTTGATCCAGTAGATGCTTGCAGTGATGACGAGGTTGCATGATAATGAGATAATGTAATTAGCCTTTTATACCTGGAGAACAAAGAAAATTAAGTTTACTACAAGATATGGAGCCCACAGCCCTGAGTGTAAATGGAAAGCCCCTCACATGAGCAATTCATCTGTTATGGAAATGAACCCCCTTTCATCAAGACTACACTTAAAATACTTTAGTAGATGGGTGATAGCAGGAGCTCGGTTGACAGGGGTGTCTAAATCTAAGACTGCCCAAATTATTAAATCTGGAGAACATTCTGCTTCTCTAAAGGCATAATAGACATTAAGATTTATGGAACAGTCATGTGTCCCCCCAGAACAACATTAGTGCTTTCCTGGCTGCCTACTATGGCTCTATACCCCATTCACAATGTAAAGGGAAGTGGTTCCGTTTTTGTCTAAACCTCTGTACCTATAAGCACATAATGAAGGAGAGAGGTAGGGGAAATGCCTCATGTCTGCCTGCTCCATTGGGTTTGTCTAATGTTATGCCGGTTCAATTTAGGGGGCAAAAGACAAGTGGAATTGTGGACGTTCAATATCCAGTACAATATTGGAGAAGTACACAAGAATCAGTTTAGAATATGCACTTCCTTTTTCTTGTTATGTTAGCCTACATGTGTTGCATCACAAGTCTTTGTATTACGGAACTGAGAGATATGGCTTCTCAAATATAGTCCTGATGCAGTGCTCATTTTTTATGTTTTGACAGATGGAGGCCCTCAAGTAAATGACACACTGTAGCCTATTCTCATTGTACTTAAACATAGGGGTTTTACTGAAGGTCATATGTTATTTTAAGCATCTCACTTTCATTATGAAGTTATTTACACATTGGCCTGGACTCAAATTAGAGACTTCAAACAATGTTCCTTCACAATCGTAAGAGAAGCAGTGAGAATGATACAGTACTCATTGAAGTTGAAAGATAACAACTTTTAACATTAGCAGAATTATAGAACATTGATACAGCATATGAAATTGTCCACTTAATGCTACATATTTACCTGCTGCTATTAGGACGTTCTCTTTATTTTATTTATTTTAAAGTGTTTGTTCAAAACAGACTGTATGTTAGTAAAAACAATGCTTGTATTATTATTACTATTATTATTATTATTTATTTTTATTTCCACTACTGTATAAACAACTGTATGCATCAATGACGCACTCTGACAACAGTACTCTCTAAAAGTAAATATTTTTGCAGCAACTCGTACTTGCAATTATAAAATCTTTTTTTTTTTTTTTTTTTTTTAATGCCACAGGTTTTACAATTGTGTAAAAAGTATAATACCATGGACAAACAATCCTGCCTACACATTTACACTGTGCAATTAAACAGATGGGTCAAACCAAATGCTTTTAAGCCTGATAGAAAACAATATTATATTTACCATTCAGCTACAGTACTGTACTTTACCAACACTAACAAAACCATGTACAAATATTTGAACAAACCAATCCACATTGTTACATGGGAGAACTCCCTTCGTTAAATATCGGTATGCATGCCCTTGCTCCACACAAAAATATTACAATTGACTGATCAGAACGTTCAAGTACGCTGTATTAACACGGTCGTAGATGCCTGTTTCAACTGCTTAACTAATGTATTGTACTATAATTAACAGAAAGAAATGAATTAACATTTAACAAAATAATTGCGTCTAAACACAATTGCAAATAAGAGACCAGCTGCACGTTTTCTTCAAGTCGTGTGCTTGTGGGTTCGTGTTTTATAGAAGTCTCTCAGTCTGGCTACATTTTCACAACAAAGGGCTCTTATTGCGAAAGGACACGCCAGGGTCCGTCTGTGTAGTGCAAAGTATCATCACTTTGCTAATACAGCGCCGGTATCTTTAGTTTTGGTACCGAAGTTAATGTAATTTACCAAGAGCAAACTGAAGTATCCACCGCGCGAGACTTGCAAAAGCTTAAAAAAAACTAACCTGATAAATGATTTGGTCGATTTTTTTATTCAGCCATTTTGTGACGACGTAAAAGAAAAAAAAAAAAACTATACCTTAACCATTTCATTCCGAGAGACCGTCATTTCCGGTATTGTAACCAATTCAGTACCCATTTCAGAAATCGCAGTGGTTATAAAGGTACCACCAAATGTTCCTGTCAGGACAATTGAGGAAGTCAGCACCTCCTGTCACTTTTTTTTTTAAGTAACAAAAACGCTTATTCACTGCCAAACATGAACTACTTTAGATGTGTAATGGCTGCAGTATAGGATACTGACCTTAGGTTTCAGTGTTGGGAGAGGATTATTCATTGTTTTATTAACAATAAGATTATAACCAATCAGAGTGTCCAGACAGGAACATTTGGTGGTACCTTTGTAAGGACAACTCAGAAATCTGTATATCCCCTGGCGCATTGCGCATGTGTAAAATGAGATCCCACAGCTGCCTCTAATTTTTCTTTTGCTCGTTTCTGAGTGATGTGCACGCGCAGCAGTTGTCGGCTGCATTTTATTATTTATTTCTTAGCAGGTGCCCTTATCCAGGGCGACTTACAATTGATACAAGATGTCACATTATTTTTACATACAATTTCATTATTTATACAGTTGTTGTTTTTTTTTTTTACTGGAACAATCTAGGTAAAGTACCTTGCTCAAGGGTACAGCAGCAATGCCCCCCACCTGGGATTGAACCCACGATCCTCCGGTCAAGAGTCCAGAGCTCAGAGCCCTAACCACTTCTCCACACTGCTGTATACAGTACAGTAAACACTTGTTGTTCAACATGAACCTATTTCAACTTATAGGTGCTTTTCAAAGTGTGTGTAATAAGTGAATAGTAATTAGATGCTATGCGTAACATTTAATTAAAGAATAACATTTTTTGCAATTGTATAATATTAATAGGAGACTGTTGCACTTCGCCACCTCAATCTTGTGTTTAATGATATTGGGGCCAGTGGCGCAGAATCCATTGCTGAGGCACTACATGTGAGTATTGTATGAATAGAGAACTGTTCTTTAATAAAATGCCAGGCACATCTGTTATAGTCAGATGCACAGTAGTTTAACTCAGTTAAAATACTGACGTTTGTATGACGAAAATAATGCATTGAGTGATCACTTGAAACAATACAGATTAATTTAAAGAGTCAGTGTGCCGAAATCATGTTTATTTTTATACTACCGGTATACATAATTCCTTGGTGTCTGCTTATAGTAACCCATATTTACAGTTCAGTTTGTTTACATTCCCCAAAGATAGACATATTCCTGCTTCTATATTACAACTTTAGCCGCAGGATATTGTAAATTTGAACTCTGAAAAAAATGCAGAAACTTATAAAAGGGGTCCACTTTTTTCAGTGTTTTTTGTCATACTGATAATAACATGACTGTTTTAAAACATTTAATCGTGTACATGGTTGTTAATGTTTTTAAGGTGAACGAGACTCTGAAAAGCCTCCAGATGACTGGCAATAAGATTGGCAACAAAGGGGGGAT
This sequence comes from Acipenser ruthenus, assembly GCF_902713425.1. Classification (NCBI taxonomy): domain Eukaryota; kingdom Metazoa; phylum Chordata; class Actinopteri; order Acipenseriformes; family Acipenseridae; genus Acipenser; species Acipenser ruthenus. The sequence goes on along the minus strand of NC_081200.1, from coordinate 12,594,329 downwards.
GCACTTTGCTGCAATGCTGCAGATTAATAATTGTTTAGAAGAGCTGGATCTTGGAGACTGTGATCTGGTAAGCGCTACTATTCAGAGCGTTAATGGAGTTTATGTTGATAAACGTGTGGTTTACCACGGGCAGGAGCCTAACCCCAAATCACTGGTGCCACTGTTTTTATACTGAAATAAAATCAAACTCTTTTGATTTCTCTTCTTTGCTTTGTCAGGGTACTCAGAGCTTGATCGCCTTGACTACTGTCCTGAATAACAATAGGACCATCCGTGCCATCAACATGAACCGGCCTCTGCTCTACAGCCAGCAGGTATGACCTGGGTTCAACACCATCAGTCATCTGAGTTCTATTCTGCAGACAAGGGGTGCAGTAAATAACTAAGCCACTCAGAGCAGCTCAGTGACAGAACACTCTTACCAGCATATTAGGTCTCGCTGCTCCTAAGCAGCTATATGCATATACGTGTATGTAATTCAGTATTATATTATATAACTGCTAATTGTACTGAGACTGATAAGCTGTAGACATCCTTCCCGATGGTCCCCATGCTTTAGGCCATTCACAAGTTATTGGAATTTAAAGAGCCGATTCCATAAAATGTAGGCATAACAGCACAAGCCACAGAGCAACAACATTCATAAAAACTTTCGTGATCATTTACTTTCAACTTTCAAGTTTTGAAATCCCCAAAACATATAAAAAATAGGCTACTTTGAAATCAGCACAATCGTTTATAAACAGGTAGGTCACATAGTTAATACATTAAGCATTAATTATTTAAAGCTTGTTTTAGCTGCGCATGTCAAAGACGTTTTTAATGAAAACAAACTATAACTGATAATACACATCACAAAGAAATCTTGCCGTCCTGTCGAAAAAGTTAGTAAATGATTGCAAAATACAGCCGACAATTGCTGCGAGTGCACATCACACGTATTTTACCTCAAACACTAGCAAAAGAAAAATCAAAAGTGCCTGTGGGACGACCTAATTTTACTCATGCGCAATGTGCCAGGGCTACAGATTTCTGAGGGGGTACTAAATTGGCTACAACACCGGCAAAGATTTTCTGGTCCTAAAACGATGTGTGTGGCTGAAGTAGCTAACACGACTCTCGACAATAACTTTATAACAATGACGTGCACTCTGACAAATAATTAGTCTATTTCTGTTGATGTAAAAGTGAAATCAGAATATATATAATACGTGTCTAATCAAGATGGGTGGAGGAGTGGAGACACAGTGTGAAAACAGAACACCACAAACAAAGGACTAGTTTGAAATGGTTTCTAACAGATTAGGTTAAAATGCTTAAATATGATGCGCTCTATAGAATGTGATAGATTTGGGCGAGTTTCCCCCCTTACCAGGTGTGTTGAAGGTGTGTGAGGGTGGATCCATACTGATTGGAAGAGAGTATAAGAAATGGGGTGGAAATGTTAATATATTCATAGTATTTAATGTAATGTTTTTGTTTGAATAGTCAGTCAATTTTTTGATTTGACTCCAGAGACGTCTGTGTTATGATACAAACATATACATTAGGGCATGCTGTGACCTGCGCGTCTTTGCTTGCTTATATCTAATGTTTATATGATTGTATTAACATTAATTATTTTATATATATAAAGTATTTTTGATTAAAAAAATCATGTCAGATTTATTTCCCTACAGTTTGTATATCTCAGGATGGTGTTTATTTACCAATTGTTTTATGACCGTTTCTAATTTGGTGTTTGTGATTTTGTTCTTATTTAAAGCCCCCCCTAATTTCCTCTCCTATACTTGCAGCCTTACATTATTATTATTAGTTTATTTAGCAGACGCCTTTATCCAAGGTGACTTACAGAGACTAGGGTGTGTGAACTATGCATCCACTGCAGAGTCACTTACAACTACGTCTCACCCGAAAGACGGAGCACAAGGAGGTTAAGTGACTTGCTCAGGGTCACAATGAGTCAGTGGCTGAGGTGGGATTTGAACCGGGGACCTCCTGCTTACAAGCCCTTTTCTTTAACCACTGGACCACACTGACGTAATTGTTGCAGTCTTGCCAACTGTGACTAAACTGACTTGCAACAGCTTGCAGTATATATCGTATAGAATAACCCTTATAAAAGTTTTCCATAATAAAAGCATAGTGTAATAAAGCACGATGGAAGAATAGGAGAGCATGGGTATTGGTATGGTAAAGCATAATAAAAAAGCATGGCAAACTAAGGTAAATTATGGTAAATGTGTAGTATAACCATGGGAAAAAATGGGAAAATTGCAAATAGTCATGGAATAGAATGGAAACTCAATTGTACCTCTTTATCTGACTTCTCGGAGCCATGTTCTCCTCTAGGAAATGTGTGTTGGTGTTATCTGACATCTCCACGGTTTTGTGAAGTTCTTCATTCTCCACGGAAAGCCTCCTTTTGGAATGCACAAGTTCTGCAATGGCATCGCTCTTCCCAACCCATTTCCTTTTTGAGACGATAAAGCATTGTTAAATCTTAACAGACAATAAAGAAGTGTTTTGGAAATTCTTATAAAATTGGAAGTCAGCTTACCATCAAACAAGTTCTCCTTACTCCAAGATATCCATGTGCTTCCTTTGAATTCCCAACTTGACTTTACACAGCTGCCTTATAATACCTGATTTTAACTATTGCAAACCATTAAAACAATGAAATATGTGCAATACATGGAATTTGATCAACAGGATCCCTTTAAATATTGCAGGACATTACTTTAAGTCACTAGATGGCACTAGCTCTTACTTTTATAAAGACTTTGGTTCATCTGGCAATACGCAGCAGTTTACTATATCATAATGGCTGTTACTTCTAATGACACATTGGCTGATCTAGCCTGCAATTAACACAGGTCTATGGCAGACAACTGAAGAGCAGCCCCTTAATACCTATAAAAACAATTAAGAAAATACACTTACTCTTACTCTTGAAACCTTTACAAAATGTTGTAGAAAGTCACGTGTTTAGATTAAAACATATCTTTGAGTTGATTTGAAATCTGTAGGACACACAATATATGATAGGGCCTATTCAATTGATCTTAATGGCTGTTCATTTACATAAGATTGATCCAGCTAATAAAAAAATGTAATACCTGCCAAAAAAAAAAATCAGCTGAAGTTGGATCACTTTTAACAAATGTACTTTTAGATATACTAACCATCGGCGGGTCCTTACAGGTCAGATCCATTTTCATGTCTGTGTTCTTGTTCTTGAAAAAAAGGCATATGAAGTAATGGATTCTCCACTAAAGTAATTAAAACTAACACAATCATTTCATAACTCATACCCTCCATGCACATCCATTCACTACATAGTTCTCAATGTGCAGTTTGGAAAGAAACACGCGTTTTAGCGAACATCTGTTGTTATTTTAAACCATGATATGTGGTAATACAGTAGGTTGACCCTGGGGCAGCAGTGTGGAGTAGTGGTTAGGGCTCTGGACTCCTGACCGGAGGGTTGTGGGTTCAATCCCTAGTGGGGGACACTGCTGTTGTACCCTTGAGCAAGGTACTTTACCTAGATTGCTCCAGTAAAAAAACCCAACTGTATAAATGGGTAATTGTATGTAAAAATAATGTGATAACTGTCTAATGTGAAATAATGTATAATGTGATATCTTGTAACAATTGTAAGTCGCCCTGGATAAGGGCGTCTGCTAAGAAATAAATAATAATAATAATAATAATAATAATAATAAATCTGTTGGCTAGCCTTGCTTTCAGATTGTCCTGTACTTGGAGAGTGAAATTGTCCTCACCCTGTCAGTAACCAACCAGCTGCTTCTCCTAATGACTGACATGATTTGCAGCCAGTAAGATGCTTTGACCCTGAAAACGTTGGGTGAAACCTAGTAAGTAAAGCAGTAACAGACGTCCTAGTGTAGTACCAGACATGTTTAAAAATGAAAATACATGTTTGTTATGATTTAATGCTAATTTAATTCTATGTTGTAAGCTTAGATTTAATGCTAATGGGTCACGAGACATTGGCACATAGTTACATGTAAAAATTCTTTACCTTCAAAATGTTTTTTTTCTATTTGAAAAATAATTTTAAAGATTTTTTTCTCTGTTTAAAAAAGTAAAGGAAAAAAAAACCCTTCTGCAGTTTCTTCTGTTACAGGGGTCTTGCATGTTGTTTCTGAGTCACAGGCGTTTTCTTCTTTTTCAAACTGACTATGGACAGGTGGGGAAAGCAAAATGTGATTACGGCATCTCAAAAGAATAAATGTTCACCTTGATGTCATCCTTATCGCTCAATTTGAAAGTTAAAAAAATAACACCCTTTACCTGGCTACAATATCTGTTTTTGTGATTTATAACAAGTTAATATGTTGTGTGTAGAGTGGATGTCTCTTATTACAAAATACATCATTTTAAAACTGCATGAGATAACACTAGTCGAGGGAACACAAAGCCACTTTGTGGCTTGGAACTTGGTTTCAGGACACTTGGCTTCAGGACACTGCATGGCACGCCAGAGACTTGGGGTTTGATACAGCAAAGTTGCCTTAAACTCTGTTTCCTGGTCTCCTGGAACCAGGTTTCAAGCCACTGTTCCTGAAAAACTGTTTTTGTCTTCCCTCAGCTTTCGAGACACCCTACCCATATTATATTATAGGGTTATAAGATGCTGAATGCTGTGTATGACATCCTATAACTGCTATTATATACTTCTTTATTGTTAACTATATTTGTTTTCTATTCATGACAAACCTTTATTTAGTCCATTATGATTTTCAATGAAAAGAGGGGAAAGGTTGATGAAGTGAATAACGTTAAGTGGCCCATTGTGATGTCACCGCTTTGAAATGACTTTGCAGTTGAAGTAAATTCAGAGAAGTGTCTCAGGTATGATAAATTGAAGTAGGTGGCATCAACTGTACTGATGTTAACCATAAAGCACAGTAAAAATGAATTATGGTATGGTTGATGGCATGAATTCTTTGTGATGTGAAGTTTACATATAATAGAAGTCAGGCTTATTGGTCTGTAGTTACCTGGTTCGGTTTTGTCTCCCTTTTTGTGGAATGAAAAAATAAATCCTGGATATTACAACATTGTAATATTACCATAAAGAGCCGCAAATAAAAATATGGTGCTTGTGATTTTTTAAAAGATTTTGCATAGGAAATACAATTTATTTTCAATCATTATTTTTCCTTAGACCTGATGGTAGACCCAGCAAAACACATTTGGAATAGAAACCTGCTGAACATATTTTCTATATGATCCTTCAATGCTGGTAATTTCATATTACCTGGCTATCTTGCACTTTTCCATTAACCTTACATGTTTGTGGTAGATTATAGCTTTATGAAATATAACTCAGTGTTTCGAACCCTTTGGCAGAAAAATTGGGTTTTTTGAGAAGCTATGCAAGGGCAATTGTCAAAAAAGGATGCATCTAGGGCAGCAGTGTGGAGTAGTGGTTAGGGCTCTGGACACTTGACCGGAGGGTTGTGGGTTCAATCCCCAGTGGGGGACACTGCTGTTGTACCCTTGAGCAAGGTACTTTACCTAGATTGCTCCAATAAAAACCCAACTGTATAAATGGGTAATTGTATGTAAAAAATAATGTGATATCTGTATAATGTGAAATAATGTATAATGTGATATCTTGTAACAATTGTAAGTCGCCCTGGATAAGGGCGTCTGCTAAGAAATAAATAATAATAATAATAATAATAACTGAAGACATAGCCAAAGTTACAGAAACAGCAAAGCCAAACAAACTTGAAGTTCGTTTTTTTGAGTGTAAGTATTTAAGAAAAAAAAAAAAACGAACAAACAAAAAACTGTGTATCTGTCTGTGAGGACTACATGTCCTCTTGTGGTTGATTATTCTGGTATATTTAAATCTATCAAACCTGAATCTCCTGCAGTTTGTTAACCAGTGATGCAAAATGCACTTCACCCACCTCCACCCAGCCATGAAGCCCACAAAGAATTGGGACTTGATCATCTGGAAACATCTGGAATGGGTGCCATTTAATTTTTACAATATGAAGTTGCAATCTGAAATGCTTTATTAGATATTACTATGCAGGTTGTAAGAGGTTTGGTTTCTTCTTAAAAATAATTAATCTTCTTCAGGTAAATTTAATCAAAAATAGTTTTTGATAGCAGGAACAAAACAAATCAAAGGTGATACATTATTATTATTTATTTCTTAGTAGACGCCCTTATCCAATCCAAAATTGTTATAAGATATCACATTATTTTTACATACAATTACATTATTTTTTACATACAATTACCCATTTATACAGTTGGGTTTTTACTGGAGCAATCTAGGTAAAGTACCTTGCTCAAGGGTACAGCAGCAGTGTCCCCCACCTGGGATTGAACCCACAACCCTCCGGTCAAGAATCCAGCGCCCTAACCACTACTCCACACTACTGCCTATACATCAGTGGTCTCACATATAAGTCTCAGTTGATAGTGTTCTGAGCTGGCATCAGTGTAGATGTTATTTTACTACTGAGCCGAGATGAGCTTTCATAGCATCAGAGATGTTGTTTTTTTTTTGAGCCGGCATGGCACAGAGATGTTAGTTTCTGAGCTGCCATCAGTGTAGATGTTAGTTAGCTGAGCTGAACTGACCCGACCTGACCAAAGAAATTACTTCATACAGCACAGATATACAGCTAGCTTGCGTAATTTCCTTGCCCAAATTTGGTCTTATTTCCCTAGCATGATGCATGGTGTGAGACAAAGCACATTGGCATTTCTTCTTCACTTTACCAATGTCAGCAGAAACCCAGATAACAAGAAATTACATTTAAGAACAATGCTATGAGTTTTGCTCAATTCTCACAGTCAGCAAAGTGCTATACCCACGCATCACAAGGTCGAACAACAAGGCTGGTGATTGCAAACGGCTGACGTGCACCAGCTATGTACAGCTTAATTTTAAGACTTCATTAATTCTGCGTTGATTCAGAGCTTACATTAAACATAGGAAAATCACACAATGTTTATAGACAGTTTCAATGATTTCTTAAATGGGAAGCATAAGTAACATGAGTATAATGGAAAAGGAACAAAGGCTGATGGAACAATAAGGGCTTGTGCAATTTAACTGGAAGAATCTGTACACTGCCCCACACAAGGTGCATGGTTATCAGAAAAGGCCTATTTGTGCCAGTTGTATAGTGTATTATTATGTGTTCTGTGACACTTACCTAAAGTTATAGCATGTCGCTTTTAACAAAAGTAAATGGTTTTAGAACCAGTTTCAATTGGTTTGATTATGGTTTGTATATAGGCTCAAAACAGCTTATTAAGCAGAAACAATTTATGCGAAAACAAAGTGTTATCTGTCCCAAGGTCACAGCTGCACTCTGAGTTATGAAAAGCCAGTCACTCCCTACAAGGCCAGGGCAATACATAGGTAAACATCCTTACAAGGAGCTGTGTCGACAGATTTTCAAATTCATACAAGCTTATTGAATATAAACCAGTTCTGCATGAAGTAAAAAAACTAAAACTTTCATTCTTGTATATAGACTATATTTTGGAGTACACACCTTTGTGGCAATACACTATATTTTCATAAGCTGTCTTACAGTGTACAGTAGTATGCGCACAGATAAACATGCACACAGATGTTCATTAACTGTGTGAAGCCTCCTGCATGCATCTGTCAACCAGCAAACCTTTGTGTTCAAGACAACATGCAAGATGGTCAGAGTCTCATACGCGTCACACCTTCCACTATGTAAGAAGAGAATTGGAATAAACCAATACTACCACAAATACTTTGCCAGCCTCAAGTTAGTATCACACTGCATCTTAAAGTACATAAAGCTAACAACATTCCACTGCTGGATACAATTAGTGAAGAAATATGGGTTATCGACACCATCCAATACACAGACTTGATGTGACTTGTATGCTAACAATATTTCATTACCCGAATCCTAGCCCCAACCCTAACATTTAGACTTTCCTTATTAGCAGTTATTAAAGGAAAACCAAGAAAACCCTAACTTAACCTGATCATTAGCACTGACAAAAACAAGATCATTACTTTGTATAGGTACCTTCATCAGGTAGACAGAAAACCCTTCCTATTTTCAATAATTCTCGATAAACTTTTCACTTTCTGATATTAAAGGGTCTGGTAGTGTCCCAAAGACATCATTTTTTTCCAGATTTGAGTATGTTTGCACACAAGCCCACCATGAAAATACCAAAAAATAAACCCATTCAATTGTCAACAGTTCTCTCCACATTTCCTTCTAACTGTTTTTGCATTGGTCATTTTCTCATATTCTGACATACCAATGGCACCTCAAACAGAGAACAGATGAAAAATTCTCAATCCTGTAATACTTGGATAACACACAAAGGGTCCATTGACAGCATAGCGAGAGTAGCCTGTCAAATGACTGGTTTGGTCAGAGTGAAGCAGAACAGAACCGAATCAGTCAGAGCACTTCTTTTCTAAAACTTGATTGAGGCTGATAAGAACCATCCTTTAATGTTCTTTCGCACAACCGTGGCTAAACATGTCTCAATTGTCTATTCTGAGGATAGTTATGAATTCTGCATGTCAAACCTTTGAAAACATTAAGAATATTTCACCCCTAGTACTGCCCTCCGAGGACTTATTTCAACCTGTTGATTAATGCTACAGAATACTTAAATAGTTCCTGAATGCAATATTGAAAACATAGTCAAACAGCTTTGCCCCAACATCTGCTGTCTAGACCCCAGGCTTCATCAATGGTGACACAATGTCTTTCTCAGTGTTACGGTTTGACCAGCAATCACTAAGAAACTACTGACACTCCCTCTGGATGACCAGACTAATTATCTCATCATCCATCCAGTATTTCATCCAATATTCTGTTTTTGCATCAATCGCACCCAGTCTGTTAAAATGGTCTGTCATTCTTCTGAATATTCCATAGGGAATAGTGTAATTAGATTGTCATCTGTGTGCAGATGACACCCAGATTTACATATCTTTACCCTCTGAGACAGGTTCTGTGATCCCTGTGCTGTATTGCAATGCCTGTCCGAAATCCTTGGATCTCAGATGTCTCATAATTGGTTAAAACTGAACTGTGATAAATGTTACATGCTTTTGGTCGTCTCTCAACGCTATCTCAAGCCTGCTCCATCTCCATTAATTTCACTGAACAATAGCCCCCCTTGATTCTGTATCAAAAGGTTGCAGCTTGGATGTTATAATGGTCTCTGAGTTATCTTCTTCCCACATTTTCTTCCCATGCCTCAGCATGGAGTGCATTACCACCTAGGAGTGTGCTAGGATTTCAATCTGGAGAGACCACAGTATGTCCAGAACTGCACACTATCTCTCTATTATAGTCCCAGGGCTGGTTCCATTGTGGAATTTGGCTACTGCCCATGTGAGCTATGCAGTGGTCTACTCCTGCACAGAATTCATGGAGATTTTCCACATTGATACGTCAAATCCTCACCAACAACAACTTTGCTAGTGCAAGACCTGATATGATTTTTTAAATTTTTTTAAGGATGCCTAATGTTGTAGAAAATATGAATTACCTTATGTAACTTGTCACATGATGCAAAGCACATATCGATCGACAGATTGATGAATAAAGCCATGTGATTTTCTTTTGTTCCTTAAGTTTTGAATACAATGGAAATAGTACCAGATGTTAGAAGCAGATACAATACAGTTTTGACTACTATAATGTGAGTGGTTAAAAAATATTTATAGTGGCAGATCAGATACTGATAATAGGCATTGTTATATTGTATAACACTATCACAATGGGCCCAGTTCCCCATTGTGTTGCAATGACAAGGCACGACGGCACGACTCATTTAATTTACTTTAAATTCAGGCTGAAAAACTTTTCCAGGTTTTAGATATTTTTCCACTTGTATAACAATTAGTTACGAATAATATGTGCCTTCTAAAGCAAACTAAACATTGAGTACAGTCTTTTCTACAATAAACCATTTTTTTCTGGTCTGTTGAACACACTACAGTTGGGTTGGTTACTATATATATATATATATATATATATATATATATTGTGAGCCATCTCACAGGCCAACCCGCAGGGGGTGCATATGGTGGGCCGGAGAGAGGCTGACCGGACCCAGCAAACAGCACAGGAGGGATCACTGGCAGCTCTGGAACCAGCCTGCAATGATCAGGAGGAGATAAGTGGGCTATGGGCTACAGGTGCTCATATTTAGGGACGTTAATTAAAATGAATAGATTAGTGATTGCCTCAATTGGCCAGCACCTGTAGCCGATGCAGTTAACAAGCATCTCCTCCAGCCCAGTGATATAAAAAGGCTGAGCAGTCACTAGACAGGGAATCGTGACTGAGGAGAGAAGGACTGAGCCGTGTTGGAACTTGTTGTTTTGAAAATAGTTTTTTTTTAAACTACTCCTGTGCAAGATATAGGTTTGTTTTTTTTGTTTGTTTCCCGTTTTTGATGCCCTTCAAGACCCAAAATAAAAGCACACGGATCCACCAAACCTGTGTTCGCCTGTGATTAATTCCACATTAAAAAGTGGTGCCTGCATTCAGCAAGCCTACAAGTGGTACCAGAAGTGGGGTCCCTCTGACGGCAACAGCTAAACTTATTGTGTGGATATGGAGGTGGACAAGCTGATACGGTGGATGCAAGAGCAGGAGGGGAAACGAGAAGCCAGAGAGGTGCAGAGACAGGAACAACTGGCTCAGTTTTTCGGCACACTGGTGACTAAGATGATGGCACCAGGGAGTACGGAGGCCACGGTGGCCAGGATGTTTGCAGTCCAGCCCAAGCTCCTGAAAATGACGACTGAAGATGACCCTGAAGCGTTTTTAGTAACGTTTGAAAGAATGGCGGAGGCAGCAGCTTGGCCAAAAGAGCTGTGGGCATTGAAACTGGCCCCATGTCTCTCCGGAGAAGCTCAAGCCGCTTACAGAGCACTGGACACGGCAGACGCGCAAGATTACCAGAAAGTAAAAACCGCTATCCTGCAACGCTTGGGCATCACAGAGGAAAGCTATAGACTGCGCTTCAGGGGATATACCATCCCCTTGGGGACTAAACCCCGTGTGGCAGCTCAAACCCTCCGCCACTTCTGCAAACGGTGGCTGAAAACAGAGAGCAGGAATGTTGAGCAAATCACAGACTGTCTGGTGGTCGAGCAGCTGTTACAAGTAATACCAGCTGGAGTGGCAGCCTGGGTCCGAAGAAATCAACCACAGAGCTTGGAGGAAGCTGTTTGCCTGGCAGAGGCCTACCAGGATGCTGAAGCGGCTGCAGCCCCATCGGAAGGAAGCTCAGGAAAGAGGACAAATACATCTCCTAAGGACATACAAAAAAAGGTAAACCCCAAAGAGGGTAACCGGAAACCCCCTTTATGGGTTCCACGGTTAGCTCCTCGGTGGGTAACAGAAAAAACTAGCCCACCAGAGGAATTCTGGCGGGACAAACCACGGACATCCCCAGGCCCCATCATTTGTTTCAGGTGCGGAGAACCCGGGCACATCGCGAGGCAATGTCAGCAGGAGGAGATTGAACGTATGGAAGTCGGGGTGGCGCGCAGCATTGCGTATGGTCATGCCGGCCCGGTGAGTGCAGATCCCTTTGTCATACCAGTGAGGGTTGAGGGTCAGGAAACCATCGCTCTGATAGATTCAGGTAGCACAGAGACTCTGGTTAGCTGGGATCTCGTACCAGGAAGCAAATACAAAAAGGGGCAAGCAGACATAAATTTACTGTGTGTACATGGTGATATAAAAACCTATCCCACTGTAATAATCAATATAGAAATTGGGGGTAAATCCTTTAAGGTTAAGGTGGGAGTGATTCCAGCTCCCCCCTTCCCTGTAATCTTAGGGAAGAACTGTGAAAGGTTCCATCAACTGTTAAAAGCCGGAACCACACTGGTTGGAGAAAGGGGGGGACCACTGCACTCCACTTCTAATTTTGAGGGGGAAAATATGGACGAAGGGTTATTTCCATTTAGGGAGGAAGTAATCAAGCCCCCTCAGGGAGAAAGGAAAACCCGCTCTCAAAAGAAGCGGGAAGGTAGGAAATTTCTGGAGAAAACTAAAAACCTTGGCAGAATTGGGGAAAGCCCTATAAATCTTCCCTCATTACAGGCGGTAGAGTCTGAAGACAATGAAGATTTTTTGAACCGAGCGATTGAACTTGATCGTCCGGTTTTTAAGCAAGCTCAGTTAGAGGATCCTAACTTACGGTATGCATTTGAACAGGCCATGGAAGCTAGTGAAGAATATTGGAAAATATGCGACACAAAACCTACCCCACACTTTCTGTTAAACAACGGCCTGTTATACAGGGTTATTCGGGGTACTCTCCAAGGAGAGCATACCCACCAGTTGCTAGTACCGCACTCACAGAGGAACACCATTATGCGTTTAGCGCATACACATTTGTTGGGGGGACATCTAGGCACTGACAAGACACGAGATAGAATCCTTCTCCGTTTTTTCTGGCCTGGGGTGTGGCGTGAGGTGGCAGATTTCTGTGAGTCTTGTCCCGAGTGCCAGAAAGTGGCAAGTAAAAAACCGCCTCGAGCTCCCTTGATACCGCTACCTATTATTGAGGTGCCCTTTGATAGGGTAGGGATAGATATAGTTGGCCCTTTGCCAAAAACCAAGTCAGGGTGCGAATATATATTAGTGCTAGTTGATTATGCCAGCCGATACCCTGAGGTGGTCCCCTTAAGGAACATGGCTACCAAAACTATAGCCAGAGAACTAATGAATATTTTTTGTAGAGTGGGTCTCCCAAAGGAAGTGCTTACTGACCAGGGAACCCCCTTTATGTCCCGGGTCTTTAAAGAGTTATGCCGCCTCCTGAAAGTAAAAACAATTCGAACCTCTGTGTACCACCCACAGACGGATGGTTTGGTAGAGAGGTTCAACCGAACCCTAAAAGGTATGCTTAAAAGGGTAGCACAAGAAGATTTGTGTAACTGGGATACTGCTTTGCCTTTTCTGATGTTTGCTTTCAGGGAAGTTCCCCAAGCATCAACCGGGTTCTCCCCATTTGAATTACTGTTTGGCAGACAGCCCCGAGGGTTACTAGACGTCTTGCGGGAAGCATGGGAGGCAGAACCAGCTAGAGGGGACAGTGTTGCAGAGTATGTAACTCAACTCCGTGACAGGTTGGGAAAAATGTCCCAACTAGTGCAGGAACATTTAAGAAAAGAGCAGTCCCAACAGGAGCGACAGTACAATCAGGGGGCGAGGGCCCGGGAGTTTAAAGAGGGGGACCGGGTATTGGTGCTGGTCCCATCTGACCCCCATAAGTTTGTAGCAAAATGGCAGGGGCCAGTGGAAATAGTGGAGAAGGTAGGACCCGTGAATTATAAAGTTCATCAACCAGGTAAAAGAAAAACCCACCAGATATACCATGTTAACTTACTAAAGCCTTGGAAAGAACGAGAGTGCTTGTTTTTTAGAAATGCTGAGTTGGAGGGGGAGGATGAAACCCAAGGGGAGCCCAAAGTACCACAAAGACATAGCATTTGCAAAGGGGAACACTTGAATAACCAGCAACAAAAAGAACTTAATAAATTGTTGTCCGATAACTCTGATGTATTTTCTGAGGAACCTGGGATCACACACCTGGGGCAGCACCAAATCACAACGGAGCCAGGAGTGAAAGTGTGTCAGCGGCATACACGGGTCCCGGCAGCCAAACGGGTGACCATGAAGGAGGAGGTGAGAAAAATGCTGGAGTTGGGTGTTATTAGAGAATCGTTTAGTGATTGGTGCAGCCCGGTGGTAATGGTTACCAAGCCTGATGGTTCAATACGGTTTTGTATTGATTTCAGAAAATTAAATGCAGTTTCCAAGTTTGATGCATACCCGATGCCTAGAGTGGATGAACTGCTGGAGCGTGTGGGAAATGCCCGGTATATCTCCACTCTAGATCTAACCAAAGGTTACTGGCAGGTACCCTTATCACCGGACTCCTGCGAAAAAACTGCCTTCTCCACTCCTCAGGGTCTCTTTGAATTTGTGGTTCTCCCCTTTGGCTTGCACGGAGCGCCTGCTACTTTTCAACGGTTGATGGATCGGGTCCTCCGTCCTCATGCTGAGTATGCTGGAGCCTACTTAGATGATGTGGTAGTCTTTAGCCATGACTGGCCGACACATCTACAAAGGCTACAGGCGGTATTAAATTCCATTAGGCAGGCAGGGCTCACAGCAAATCCAAAAAAATGCAAATTAGCCTTTTCGGAAACCCAATATTTAGGGTACACAATGGGGCAGGGGTTGGTAAAACCTCAAGAAACTAAAGTTAATGCCCTGAGGAATTATCCTCGTCCCACTACCCAAAGGCAGGTTCGGGCTTTCTTGGGGCTAGCCGGTTATTACCGGAGATTTATTTCGCACTTCGCCACTAGAGCTACACCCCTTACAGATTTGACCAAAGGCCATAAAAATCGGCCCATCCAGTGGTCCAAAGAGTGTGAGGCGGCGTTTCAGGACTTGAGACATGCCTTGTTGTCCAGACCAGTCTTAAAGAACCCTGATTTTAGAAAAGATTTTATCTTGCAGACAGATGCCTCAGGGGTGGGCTTAGGGGCAGTATTAGCTCAGGACTTTGATGGGGAAGAACATCCCATCATGTTTCTAAGCCGAAAACTGTTACCTCGAGAACAACGGTATGCAACGATAGAAAAGGAATGTCTAGCAATCAAGTGGGCTGTAGAAAGCTTAAAATATTATTTGTGGGGACGCCGCTTCACCCTTTATACAGATCATGCCCCGCTGCGCTGGATGTATAAGGAGAAGGATTCAAACCCTCGTCTCACTCGATGGTTTCTGGCTCTACAGCCCTACTGTTTTGAGGTTAAGCACCGGGCAGGTAAGGATCATATGAATGCTGACGTGTTGTCAAGAATCCCTGAATTGACTTCTTCTTCCTGCTCTAGGATTATGCCGAAGCAAAGGGGGAAGGTATGTGAGCCATCTCACAGGCCAACCCGCAGGGGGTGCATATGGTGGGCCGGAGAGAGGCTGACCGGACCCAGCAAACAGCACAGGAGGGATCACTGGCAGCTCTGGAACCAGCCTGCAATGATCAGGAGGAGATAAGTGGGCTATGGGCTACAGGTGCTCATATTTAGGGACGTTAATTAAAATGAATAGATTAGTGATTGCCTCAATTGGCCAGCACCTGTAGCCGATGCAGTTAACAAGCATCTCCTCCAGCCCAGTGATATAAAAAGGCTGAGCAGTCACTAGACAGGGAATCGTGACTGAGGAGAGAAGGACTGAGCCGTGTTGGAACTTGTTGTTTTGAAAATAGTTTTTTTTTAAACTACTCCTGTGCAAGATATAGGTTTGTTTTTTTTGTTTGTTTCCCGTTTTTGATGCCCTTCAAGACCCAAAATAAAAGCACACGGATCCACCAAACCTGTGTTCGCCTGTGATTAATTCCACATTAAAAAGTGGTGCCTGCATTCAGCAAGCCTACAATATATATATATATATATATATACTGTATATATAATGGATATGTGTGGATTTCCATGACAGAACGTGCATTTTCATTCTTCAGAAGAAAACAAAGATTGCAATTATTATGATTCAATATTTGGACTGCAGAACTGCAACCGTGTGGGGATAAAATAAGCACCGAAAGGAGTTAAACAATGCAGATTTTATAACATGTCAGCAATACAGCCAGCTACTGCACATTGTATAATAACACTTTTGTAACCCTCAGCCCCGCCCTCCCCCTTGACGCATACTAAATTGATGAGAACAGCAGCTTTACATAAGACTTTTTGTTTGTTTGTTTTTCGGCTCCTACTGCTGTTCGGGTGGGGAGAGAATTCCTGAAATCTGATCTGTAAGGTGTGGCTTTGTAGCACTGTTATATATTTATCTCGTTATAAATACAGCCACCCAGCTTTGTATTGCAGACATCAGGACTGAAGAGAACTTTCATTATACTGAGAGGTAAGAGAATCTTTTAGAATCCTGTCCATTTATGCATTCAAACTGTTTCATGCGAAGATCGAACAGCATTGTTTCTTGTGCTGCAGAGGTGACAGCAGTTTCTTTTTCTGTTTTAATTGTATTTTTTAAATGTGTAGTAACTATAATGCAAATCTCAGTTGGACACCAGTAAATAGAAATGCTAAAAACTGATTTCATCGTCTAGTGTTTTGCCTGGGATGCGGATAACGTAATCTGGAACATTGCTTTTCTGATGTATTGGTAGTGGAACTGGAGTGATTCTACTGCTCTGTGTGCTCAACATGTGCTATTGTGCCATTTGTTAGATTTGTATTTGAAAGTCACTTTATTTTCCCTTTTGGAATGGGTTACTTTAGAGTACAGAATAAGTCACACCTTTGGATATAACCAAACTTGCAGATCACATAGTGCACTAACAATATTCTGTTTTACAACATGGAAGCAAGTATTGGAGGATTACTGAGTGCTTTATTACGTCTTTACTCCAGCCTGTCATTTATTCCTAGTTTTTACAAAGCTAGAACCAAACAAATATAATTCAGAGCTGCAAGAACGCTCTAGTTGTTTCTATTTCATTTAGTAACAACAACATCACAAAAATACGTTAATTAGTGAATGGTTACATACTTTGAATCCATGCTCTAGGGTTGGATTGAATCAAAATGACAGGTCTGCCATAACAGTTAGGAAGTATATTTATAGCATATATATGAATTTTTTCCAGGCCCCGGTGTCTGAAATAATTTTACTGTGTTGTATTTATTAATTCAGGTCAAAAGTTACTGCCTATCTTTGAGATTTATATAAATACACAGTTTATGGCCACTTTGTGTCTTCATATCAATGACTTTTCTTGGACTGTGGGCTGCACCGTGTTTAATAATAATAATACAAAATAAGCAACATTATACCCAAGTAACACATCTCCTGTGTCAGCTTTCATTATTAAGAAGATAACTGGTGTTTTAATTGCATGCCAAGTGAGAACTTAAAATTGTAAATGCTTCTTTTCGCTTTCAGAGTAAAGACCGGCTGTGAAAATGCAGGAAATGCTGATGCTACTACTGTCCCTCATCGCTCTCTCTGCTGTAAATGGGCAGACATTTCACTTAGGATCCTGCCCGAAACCTCCAGTTCAAAACAACTTTGAGCTAAGCAAGGTACTTTTCTACAATGAATAATCCCATTCTTATCACACAGATTGAAATACTGTTGGGGTCTTTATGAATATCAATGTATTCAGTTTCCTTTGTGTGCTGTTTGTAAATTCTACTAATGGTATGAAGGAAGCACTGCTTTGGTTGTGATTTATCTTGCTGCAATAGTACTGCAAAATCAATAGAATGTTCTTTCTTAATATTCATGCATTCTTGATCCCCACATTCCAACCCTCAAAGCACTGCTGCTGCAGAGGTATTCAACATTCCATAACTACTAGAACAAGTTTTTTAATTTTCTAACTTCTTGACCAATTATAACTGTTCCTTTTTTTCAGTGATGGAAATCTTTTCGTTCTTTTATTGACTGATATACACTGCTGTATGTCACACATGTGGTCTGACTAGCTAAACCATTGCAGTGGAACTGATTTACCAGGAAAAATAAAGACATTTTTAAAGTATTGCTTTGCATTTGAAATATCAGCATTTGAACTGGTTTAAAGTATTGCTATTTTAATGTAAAACAGTTTTACAAAATAACAAAATGAACTTCAGCACAAGTGGGGGCATTTAGAATGTTTCTAGTGCTAATAAGAGGGAAGAAAATTAACAACATGTATTCAGTATCTCACTTTTTTTTATTGAGCTCTTAATTTAAAAATCAATGTGTTATTTTCTGTTTTTATAGTATCTTGGCACGTGGTATGAAATTGAAAAATTACCTGCAAGTTTTGAAAAGGGAAATTGTGTTCAAGCCACTTATTCCCTAAATGAGGATGCTACTATAAAGGTTTTTAATCAGGAAGTATTGTAAGTACTGGTACACCACATATTTATGCTTATTAAAAACATGTGGTTTCAAATTCTTCTTTTGAAGTACATAAATAGAACACTGATTATTATTTATTTCTTAGCAGACGCCCTTATCCAGGGTGACTTACAATTGTTACAAGATATCACATTATTTTTACATACAATTACCCATTTATACAGTTGGGTTTTTGCTGGAGCAATCTAGGTAAAGTACCTTGCTCAAGGGTACAGCAGCAGTGTCACCCACCAGGGATTGAACTCACAACCCTCCGGTCAAGAGTCCAGAGCCCTAACCACTACTCCACACTGCTGCCCCAACACAACTACTGATCTAACACAAACGTACAGACTAAACTAGTGTTCACATATTTCTGCTGACGTTCTGTATTATATTTCTGATAATGAAAACACCTGCCATAACACTGTCAATGTGGTGTAATGTGGTCAACCATTGATGGAACCATTGAGTCCACCCATTTAAGGTTTGAAATTTTGTTTCTTATGAAACATCAGTAATGTATGCAGTCTGGCTGACTGCAAGTCATATACAGCCTTCTTTTTTCTAAGTTGATCTGTTTAACCTTTGTTAAACCTGGTCTTTTTTAAACGTAGGTGTATCTTGTCCTGCAGGGCTTGCATTATAGCTTGAAATCTGCTCCATTGAACGTCTAGTGTTCTACTGTCACACCAATTCCCCTGCCCAGTCTATTTTGCCCAGTTTCTGTCTCATCCCTTCAAAGTTAGCCGTTCTGAAATGATACACTTTAGTTTGTGCAGCCTTTTGCCTGGAATCCCAGGTCATTTTGAATTTAGCCATGTTCTGATCACTTGATCCTAGTGCTTCGACTACTTCTATAGTACATAGCATGTCCTGGTTGTTTGTGAACACCAGTATCTTGTTGGGTTTTTGACACACTGGGTCAATAGTTTACTGAATCAACCAGATCAATTTCTACTACACCACACCCAACTAGATTTTTCCAGTTTACATGACATCACTATTTTATTTAGTCTGGGTCGGACGACAGTATCAGCGGTTTTCAATTGGCATGTATGCTGTAACTTTCACCTAGAACAGAATACATGTCAGGGGGTATTTGTTTTGTAACTTGTATTTTTCAATTTGTATGTATTTATCTTAGACCTAATGGCAAGACACATTCAATTGTGGGAACTGCTGTATCCCGAAACTTAGAGGAGCCAGCCAAACTTGGAGTTAGCTTTTCCTTTTGTAAGTATTCAAGAGAACGCCTGATATTCTTTTGTCCCTGATATTCTCATCAGCTGCCCTGACCAACTGAAGTCAGATTACAATACAATGAAACAAAGAGGCAATGTTAGCACAAGCACAGCGACAGTAGTTAGCCATTGATGAAATAGTACCACACTGTGGTATCACAATGGTCATTAACATATCAGTACCAGTGTGTTAGTGTCAGGACAACGGTCAAAGGGGCACAAATTAATATTTTGGAAATAGCCAGGGCAAAGAAAGTAAAGAAACAAAAGAAGAACTAAATGTTAAGGGGTGAGGTTACAAAGATGCTGGTAATACAAACAAGCAGGCGACACAAAAGAGGGGGTAACAAAGGAATAAAAACTACGGTCCTGGTAAAATTGTGATGAAAATGATTGATGTGTCTGTCTCTTTTTTAGTCCAGCCATACAGTCCATACTGGGTGTTGTCGACCGACTATGAGAGCCATTCCCTGGTTTACTCCTGCTGTAACGTTTTAGGAATTTTTTATGTGGACTTTGCCTGGATCCTGGCCAGAACTCGGACACTCCCGGCAGAAAATGTTACTCAGCTGCGGGACGTCTTCACCTCCTCCAACATTGATATAACGAAAATGACTCAGACTGATCAAACAAACTGCCCTAACTTCATGTAAATTAACCATGGGGAATTCAAATTCCTATAGATAAAGGTGGTTACTTTTCTTCTTGTTGGAAATAGGTGGGAATTATTAATGTCATATACTTAATAGGCTGTATTACAGAATTGAGAGTGCACTGACTTACCGCTTGTATGCATGATTCAAATTTATATGAACTAACCCTACCCAAAGAGAAGCACTGCAAACCAGTATCTGCATTGCATATGCTTGCTCATTATAATCCTGTTGAAACATTGCCCCATGCTGTTAAGATACATTTTAATCCTTAAAAGTTACAGAGTATGACTATACTGTTATGTTGAAAATCTAGTAAATATTTTCTCAATCCAGTCCTTTGTCAGAATGGTTTGTATCATGTGTTATGCAACACTGTTGTGTATTTGCATTATGTAGTATATAATTACACATGCAAAACTTTCTCACGAAGAAGGAATTGAATTTAATGTTACAAAGGTTTTACTTGAAAAACAACAATACAACATTCTTCATTTACAAACCTTTGTATGTGTTTTTGAGTCATTACAAAGGATAATGCTTTGAAGTGGGTTCAGTTTATCCCTTTGCTTTGTTTCTGGTATTTTATTGCACTCATGGGCAGATTAATGTAATGCACTCTCGGCTAGTAAATGCACATTTCTTATATTGCACAAAAAGCATTGCATTAACGTTTAAGTCATCAAGTCAACTAACGTTAATCATTTAATAAGATCATTTATATCACCTTAATTCCCCTACTAATTTCCTATTTAATATCGTATGTGTCCTCTCTATCTTTGTCTAGAGAAACATCTATGCTGCGCTGTGTACACTAACTGTGCAACACTGATATGCTTCCCCACAATTAGCTATGTCTTTTCGGAAGCAGGAATAATTTGTAATCATAATGATCTAAGCAGATACAACAACAGAGAATCGTACAGAACATGCATAATAGGATATTGAATATTAGGAACAAGTGCATGATATGAAGTGTCCCTTTAAGAATAGGACATTATTGTAATCACCTTGATTTATGTTATCCCTATATTATGCAAATTAGTATACTCTGTCATATTGTAAAATGTGAGTTTTGTTAAAAAGTTGCTCCGAGACAAGTTTTGTGTCATATTCTCAACCATTATGTAAAATAAATGCAAGCCTATTTTAATTAAGGTTTTGAGTTCAGTACAGTTCAAAGCTCTGCATGTTAAGCACAATTGCAGTGCTTAGAAGCTACAGATTGGCTTTACTGTTATGTTGAAAACCTGGTAAAACCGGTGTTTTCTCAATCCAGTCCTTTGTTAGAACCAGCCTACCTATTCCTGTTAGCACAAGGCATGAGTAAGCTAGGTGGGATGGTTTGTATTCTCTGTTATGTAATACTGTTGTGCATAGCCATTATGTAGTATATAAATATATGTGCAAAACTTTCTCACAGAGAAGAAGGAATTTAATCTTTACTTTATAAGGGCGTTACTTGAAAAATAAAAACCAATATAACCTTCTTAATTTACAAACCTCAGTATGTGTTTTTGTGCCTTTACAAAGTATAATCTACTGTATAATGTTTAGAAGCGGATTAAGTTTACCCCTTTGTACTATAATAACAATGAGAGTATTATAGGCTGATGTTCATGGTAGGTGAGGCACCTCAAGGTGATGGGTTACAGAAGTCTACAGATCTAAAAGTGGAACACAGTACAGCATTTAGATTTGACACTGTTAAGACTATTTATATATCATAACCATTTATTTCAATTCATTGGATCCCAGGATCCTACACATCAGTTTGAATCAAGAATAGAAGCCAGCATGTCTGGACTAGCCTCAGTACTGTACATAACTATTACAAAAATTGGTATTAGTTTCCCAAATAGACTTGGAATTGAGAGGGGAGGGGGGGGGAGGTGCTCCACCGAGTCTGGGTCCATCCAGCCACTTGACATTTTGTGTGCCCAATTAGTCGATTGCTATTTGGCTAAATATATTATCCACTAGATGTCACTGCACACCTTAGAAGAAACCACAACAGAGGAAATACACAATGGTCAGTAAAGGAAAGATTGTGGATTGAACCTTTTCAAGTGAAAAGTATTTCATTGTGTTGTAAAATGATTGTCTAGGACAAGATGTTGGTGTTCACTTTGAGTTACAGAGTCGTTCACTCCTCTTGCCTAACCAATGCTATGTGCTCACACCTGCGCACAATTTGGAAAACTTGTTGATATAAAGTTTTTCTTCACCCTTAAGAGTTCTTCCTTAATTAGAGATCCACGCAGCTGATTAATTCAATTCATTGGATCCCAGGGTCAGCTCTACCAATTAAAAGAGGAAACATAAATGTTACTGCTACACCTACACTTACACATTAAAACCTCAGTGAAATTGTACCCGATCTGAACAGGGTTCATTTCCCACCTACACATCGGTTTGAATCAAGAATAGAAGCCAGCATGTCTGGACTAGCCTCAGTACTGTACATAACAATTATAAAAATTGTTTTCAGTTTCCCAAATAGACTATTACTTATTGCTGTTAAATGTAGGCACATTGTCTAATGTGTTAGACACTGCCTCTGCTCAATGACCTCATTATCTTGTTTGTGGTTATCACAGACTAAACTCAAGCAGTGTGTGGACTAAATACATTTCAATGATCAATTCGACTCCCACACAGTTTTTTTTATTTTCCTACCACATTTTTTAAATTATTTTATTGTTCTCTTTGTAAATGGGACACATTGAGAGTTTAATTGGAAGGGTCCTTTTTGTGCAAAACACATTTGGAATAGAAACCTGCTGAACATATTTTCTATATGATCCTTCAATGCTGGTAATTTCATATTACCTGGATATCTTGCACTTTTCCATTAACATTACATGTTTGTGGTAGATTATAGCTTTATGAAATACAACTCAGTGCTTCCACCCTTTGGCAGAAAAATTGGGTTTTTTGAGAAGCTATGCAAGGGCAATTGTCAAAAAAGGATGCATCTAAACTTGCAAATGCAAGACATCGATTAAAGCACATAAGCACTATGATATTTTGGAAAATCAGTTTGCATGTGAATATAGCATGTGCGCTAATGCTCTGAAACAAACATTACTTATTCTAGTCTGATCTATTCATGTTCACCTGGGCAAGTTTTACTTCTCTCAAGAGCTTTCTCCACCCACAACCACAGTCACATCACATTCTGTCTATTTTTGACAGTGTACAGTTGGCACACATACACCAGAGACATAGGAAAGCATAACTCACTTTCACTGACTTCCAGAGATCAGAACCTACCTGCTGGTTTTCATTTGCAAGTTTAGATGTGTCCTTTTTGGACAATTGCCCTTGCATAGCTGCTCAGAAAGCCCAATTTTTGCCAAAGGATAGAAGCACTGAGTTATATTTCTTAAAGCTATAAGAACATAAGAAAGTTTACAAACGAGAGGAGGCCATTCAGCCCATCTTGCTCGTTTGGTTGTTAGTAGCTTATTGATCCCAGAATCTCATCATATAATCTACCTCAAACATGTAAGGTTAATGGAAAAGTGCAAGATAGCCAGGTAATATGAAATGCTTCTCTAGCATAAGGAAAATTACCCAGATTAAGGAAAAGTTCAGCTTTCCCAGAACTGGGGAAATCTTGGCAGCCCAGCTAAAGGTCTGAGTAACAGCGACAACCTAGTTTGATACTGTAAGCAAAAAATCATTCTATGCGGTTATTGAAGAAATGTACAACAGTGAATGCAGGATCCTTTCTACATTTCACACGTTTCTATCTGTACTGTGATGTAAGTGGAAACATGTGGTCACTGCCACTCGCCTGTACTCAAAGTAACAAATACCTGCTCCTATATAGCTGTCTCTTGCTCATTTTCAAACTACTTTAAATAAAATGTAATGCGTCACCACATTTAGTTACTTGTCTGGTAAAGGAACCATATCAGTTACAAGTTACTGTAATCAGATTACTGTAATGTAATGCATCACTGTAATGCACTGTAATTCAGTACTCCACAACACTCTACATAAGTGTTAAACAAACAGGAGACATTTACATTTCTTTTAAAACATGTCCAGGTTATTGTTCTAAGTTGCAGTGAATACTTTACCAGATGTTTACTTTTCAAATATTTCAAATGCACTTTTGCCCACGAGCTGCTACACTTGAGTTTCCGTCCCATTACTTTCCGACCTGCATTTCTCAAGTGGTCTACCGCAATTGTTGCACCTTGCACCTACCTCTGGAAACTTCTTTAACTAAACTAATCCAATAGTTCTTATTGTTACACTCTATACATACCCCTGTACAGTATATGTAGAGATTAATTTGTCCAATTATGATAACATTTGAAAAGGTCATTCTTTAGCACAAGTTATTAAGAGTCTTAAAATATGGGTGTCTATGGAGACTTCTGTTTGTCTGCCTGTATGTCAGACTTACATTTTTACTACTTCTGCACTTGTTGCACTGAACTATTGCATGCAACTCGCAACTGTTTTCAGCATTACTGAGTCCAGATGTAATTTACTTTTGGTTGTGTGTATATAAAGAGAATATCTAATGGGAACTTTTCTCCACTTGTGTTAAGATCAGTCACTGAGACTGTAGGCTATTTTGTAACATCAAGTCAAATGTAATGGTTTGATGGATATCACTAAGAAACATCATGTGTCCAGTCAGTCTCTCTTTTTAAACGTTTACTGCACTACACCATGGAAACAGTGAAGTAAATCACAGTAAAACTAGTGAACGCATGGAAAGCACGGTCCTTACAAGGTACATTCGCCCATAGGTAGTTTATGGTAAAACAGGTCAATGCTTAATTTTTTAAGGCGGAAAACATGATGAACTTCTGCAAATGTAAAATAAATTTATAAAACAGTTACAAAAAATTATAAAACAGTTACATGCATCTTGTCTTGTGAACACCAAAGACAAAGCATGCTAAAAGCAGGGCTGTGTGTTGTGGTTTAACTGTAGGTTACAGCACACTATCGCTTTGTTCAAAGGAGTTTTTTTTTTCTCTGGTGATTGTTTGAAAACTGTCGATATTAACAATATTTTGTGGCGCTTGATAGGATGATTAAATTAATATTTTGTTTATTTAAAGAATCGCTCCTCCTTTGCATTACATTAAAAGGCTTTCATTAAACACAATGTACGGACCACATTTTATGGTAATTATGTGCTGGTCTGTCTAGTGCTACCTCTTTTATTCTCCATATTATGGGGTTGCTTACAAATAAAGCCACCAGTCGGATGTTGCCAGATATCTCATATTTTACGAACATGAATCAGTTAGTGTCTTGAAATGTAATCAACCAGACATGAAGCCCTTTTTTGTATAAAGTTACAATTGTTGTAATGTCTCATCTTTTTATTTCTTTAATGAAGCATTGACAGTGGGATTGCACAATGATGTTGACTACCGAAAATGGAAGTTAAAACTGGATTGTTTTCTTAACGTATGAGGTTGTAATGATAAGTACGCCGTTTTGTTTGCCTGCTAATCTGTTGTCATAAATCGCCCACATGCTGATCTCACTACTGCAGTCTTTCTCCAGAGCAGTCTTGCCACGTTCTGCGGCTATGGCTTTACAGAATGGGTAGAGAGGTACCTGTTAGTCCATGGACTATGTAAAAGCAAACCATTGCAAAGAATATAGTGTGATAGAGAGCGGGAGATCTGCTTCAGAGTGAACATATATTTACAAAAAAGGACTGAGCTAAATGTACAGCACATACACACACCCTCCATTGAACGGAATCCTTTAACATAGACCGCGCTGTGCTATTTTGCTTTGCTATGGTTAATAGTAAGTTTGTTTTATATGTATGTCCCAAATTTATTTTAAAATTTTAACTTTCACTAAACTCTGCCATTTTAGCACGCCCCACCTCAATTAAAATACAGTGCCGCCCACGTCAGTCCACGGAATACTTTACACCCTCATAAAAAAGAAAGCACATCGAAGACGTTATCTTACTAAGGTACGCCCAGGTCTGTCCTTTCCGTACAGCCACTGGGATACCAGGATCTTTTTAGTTTTATTATTATTTTTTTTTTAAAAAGCGCGGGCGGTTCATTCAAATCTGTGATACAGGGAACATTGCAGGTGAGCGAGTTATTTCAGTAATTTAAATTATTAAAATTTTACTTTATTATTATTATTATTATTATTATTATTATTATTATTATTATTATTATTATTATTGTTATTTTTATTGTTATTGTTGTTGTTGTTGTTGTTAGCAGAGTATGTGCAGGGATTGCTGTTAAGTTACCTATTTTCTACCCACGTGTCGGATGTGATCATTTAATCAGCTTTACATGCTTAATAAATTTGTAGCAGCAAGTTCTGGAAACAGTTCTTGAATACTTTTGCAATATGTTTTTATTTTTATAATTGTTTTTATCAAACACTAACCAATAAATCAATACTTTCTGAATTAAACGTAGCTAATTACTGTATTCTGTGTATTTGTAATGCGTATCATACTTATGACTGTGCATGTTTAATTAATAATAATACATACTCCAAAATGTAAAATAAAATGACATAAAAATGCACATTTATCAGACGCCAACAGTCGAGCTTAGTGGCCCGTACTGCTCTGACCACTGATCATGTCTATTACTGTAGCTTTCAGTGTATGTATTTGATCTGATATCACCCACTCCCTCCCCCAAAATAAATGTATTGTAATTATTTTTTTTGTCTTTTTTGTGTTTTTTTTAACAGAATGAGTGTTGCACGGTACTGCTGTGTATAATGAACAGAATATTCAAAAACACAGAAGCACATGTTTGGAAAAGGAATTTTGCTCTAAACACCTTAATGATCTATCAGGTTTTAGGTAAATTCTGTTTAAATGTTCAGCATTATATTCAAACGTTAGCCAATACTGTAAATATAATACCTTTTTTTGTATGCCTTCTTAGTGTTACACTTGTTTGGACAATGTGAAGGAGGGACGATATTGACTGTTGCTGGAAGCATCACTAACGCTTCAGTAGGAGATCGGGTCATGTTCCCTGTCACATCAGAGGGAAATCTGACATATGAGCTTAGCCTGCTATTGCAGTCAGACACGAAAATCCTATCATGGATCTCAAATAATCCATCAAATCCAACAATTTTCCAGTTAATGTTTGAAGATAGAATAGGATTTGATGGAACTGGTTCAATACTTCTGGATAATGTACAGCTCTCAGACAGTGGGGAGTACGAGGTGCATATCAATTATATGAGGAACAGAAAGCCAACGACGAGAAGAAGATTTCAACTTCATGTCTTTGGTAAGTGTTTAAGACCCATACTGTACATTTTTAAATAGTGCTTATCATGATGTAGAACCCGGTCACCTTTTTAATCACGTTTACAAATAGTTTCGTTGGTTTATCTTTTTTTTTTTTTGCACATGAATGAACTTTGTCTGAACTTTTTTTATTTGAATTGTTAGACACGGGAATTAAGGGAATTAAAAAACGATCATCTCTGATCAGTATATTTGCATTATTATTGTTTTAGAACCAGTTTCAAAGCCCAATGTGACAGCTGTTTGCTCTGTGAATAACATCATAATGACCTGCTCTACCAGCCAGGGGACCCACGTGTCCTATCGATGGGAAAAGGTGCCTGCCTGTAGTAGTGAGAGCTGTGTCAGTGCTGGTGCAGAGAAGCTGGTAGACGGGCTGTATGGATCTACTGATGAGTACAAATGCATTGCTGAGAACCCTGTCAGTACAGAAACAAGCGATCTGCTGGGAACACAAGCATGTGATGAAAACCTTCACAAAGGTAAGGGCATTGAAGTACTGGGACTGATTCACAAAGCTTGAAAAGGGTTTAGAAGTTTTCTTACATATCATTAGTATTACTGTTTGAATCATTTTAAAAATCATAATACAATGTAATTTAAAGATACTTACTCTTAAATGTTGAATAAATAGTACAGATTTGAATAATTCTCATACCCAGGTTTCATTCATGTTATTTGGTTTCTGTTATTTGTCACATTCATAAAATGTATTTATAAAAGGTTTGATCTATCAGCCTTAAAGTTTACCAGTTTTTTTTCAGTTTTCCCATATGTATAGTATGCATTTACCATAGTTCACCCTGCTTTGCCATGTTTATTAATATGCTCAGCCATACCTTGCTATTGTTTGCAATGCTTGCATGTGCTTTACAATGCTTTGTTACACTTTGCTATGCTTTTACTATGGTAAACATTTATAAGGGTAGAAACATGCGTCTTGTTAGTTCCCATCAACTGGAAAGCAACTACAGTAACAAGAATGAGAGAATTATATTCATTTTGTACATCCCATGTAAGTCTGTGAATTGATATTTTGAATGTCCCTAACTTCAATGTTGAAACTGTTTTCATATAGGTTTCAAGCACTGGGGGGTTACTGTAGTGTGCATCGTTGTTTTTGGAACATTTCTAACAGGATTGTCAGTTTACCTGTATTAGAAGACAAGGAAAACTAATGGACCAAATGATGGTATTTTTTGTTGCATTTTGCTTTTTTTAAATTCTTTACTGGGTAAACTATTTGTATTTGGTATTGAGAAGTGTTCATAACTCTGTATAACTGCAGTACAAAGCATTTTAAGTAACTATTTTAAAAATAAATGCCTTTTTAAGTTTTGGCTATTCCCCCAAATCCATTTTGTTATTTACAAAGTGAATATAAACAGGAAAACATTAGTTTAAGATAACTGTGATGTTTTAGACCCATAGTTACTCTTTGACTTATTTAGTTTGGTAATTTATCCCATACTAGCTTAGTGTACTGTTTAAGTCATGCCGAGAAGTAACACATAAGGGTCACAGAGATACAATTTTAATGTCAGCTTGTTTACTTTAAATGAATGTTGTTGTTTTACAGAACTGCAGTCACAAAGTGAGAAAGGTCTGAAGTGCTTGTTGAAGATGATAATGAGCCATTACATGAGAAAACTGAGGAAACCGTGCCATCCAGTGGAGAGGGAAAACATGCTGTCTCACTTTCACTTTCTCCCTCTTTCACTATACTCTCACTTTCTTTCTCTCTCTCTCCAGTTTTAATGTATGACTTTCATATAGCTTGCTCAAACTATGCACAGCAGTATGTCGAAAGTTTCATTTGATATGTTCGTGTGCCAAAAAGCACAATACTGTCCAATAGAAATTAGAGAATTGTCAGTTTCTGAACGTTCACCTGGCAGAACTGGCAAAAGTACCTAAAAGAAAAATACAGATGAAAAGCCTAATGGTGCTGGTGAGTTTTTTGTAAACCAAAACTCTGTATTTTCAACAAAAAGTTTCCAGTAAACAAATATGGTCTGCATATTTTTGGGGTTATGGATGATCATGACCTAAGGCTATGAGATACTCAATACACATCTTATGAATCTATCAAGTCTGACATGGGTATGGTACTAGACAATTAAATCCTTTTATGGCAGTAATTTTACAAAAAGCTGTCACTGACTACCAGAACTTTATATCTCAGAGACCATTTGAGATAGTGACTTCATATTTGCAGGCATAATAACTATTGTATACAGAATGGATTTGTTTAAGTATTTTGTTTTGTTAAACCTTTTGATTTATAATAAACGGGCGCAACATCGCATTCACTCATATTTATTGTCTGTCTACTTCCTGGCCTGACATCACCAAAAAGCCATCTTGTCACAGAGTGCTACTTGCATTCAGCTTGGCTGTTTACTGTGATATATGTAGGGATGTTTGTACATTCAAGTTGTATACAATGTATTAAACCAGCACAAAATTGAATGCTAACTTTAAGTTGTTAAATAATGCTTTTTTTTATATAACCAAATGACCCCAACCCCCCCCCCCCCCCAAAATAAAATAATACAATGCAAAACAATATAAAGCTATGGCCAAACGTTTTCTATCACCCTATTGAATTAACATATTGAATTACATACTGCTTTGTAGTTTTCCATATAGTTAACGAAAAACTGTACTATTATGGCTTTCGGTATATCTTTTGGAATATCATTTTGTAGTTTCTTGAATTACATGATGTTAAATAAAATATCTAAATTATGTTCATATAGTTTGTCTCAACCCTAAAATTCTAGGTGATGCAAAACTTTTGTCCATTGCTATAGCTGAAGTTAAATGTATTTGTCCACCATAAAAAGCAAACAAAAAAGGACTACAGTTTACAGTATCTTGCACTGAATTAAGAAAATATTACCCAGCTGTAATGTAGAATGTGGCCATTATAGTTATCAAATGCATTTTTGACAAATTAAAAGTCTTTGGTAATTAATTGTTTTATATTTTTTAGTAAGCAGTTTTATGAAAAGCATAATAGTACCCACTGAAATATTTGTATCTGGTTCATCAGTTCCAAAGCAGGAACTGGGTACCCGGTTTCGAAGGAACCGGTTCGCACATCTCTAGATAAAAAATTATAGCGATCCAACAATCCCCATCTGCCCTGGCTCACCAGCTTGCTGGCCTGCTCAACAGTCTCTCCGGCTCACCATCTCAGTGCCTGCTCATCAGCCAATCGGCTCACCATCTCGACTCGCGGCTCATCAGCCAACCGACTCACCAGCTCGCCCGCCTGCTCAACAGTTGTCCCGGCTCACCAGATCACCCGCCTGCTCATTGGCCAACTGGCTCACCAGCTCATCGCTTGTTCATCACCCAAACGGCTCACCAGCTCGCCTGCCTGCTCGACAGCCACCCTGGCTTGCCAGCTCGCTGCCTGCCCATCAACACAATGACTGGACCGCTTGCCAGCAAGTCCACCACCCGGCTGCCCGCCCGCTGCGGGCCGAAGCTATGGAGGACCTCCATCTGCATTGCATGGAGTGGCTCACGGGTAAGCAGCGCCACATACTGAAAGGGCTCCTGGAGGAGTATGATGACTGTTTTGCCCCGAAGTCCAAGGACTGCACGCGGACTGGGTTGGTCCAGCATCACATCACCATGGGGGATGCGCCAGCCGTGAGCGTGCTCGCCGGCTTCTGCTGGCCAAGAAGGAGGTTGCGGAGGGCATCATCCGGGAGATGGCTGCCGATTGGGTGATCAAGCCATCCAACAGCCCCTGGGCAGCTCCCATAGTGCTCTCGTCGAACAAGGACTGCAGCCTCAAGTTTTGTGTTGACTACTGGCAACTCAATGTGGTCATGAAGAAGGACGTCTAATCACTCCCCTGCATCGATACGGCCCTGGATGAAATCACGGCTCCCTCTGGTTCAGCTCTGTTGACTGGCGCAGTGGCTAATGGCAGGTCGAGCTAGCCCCCGAGGCCCAACCGAAGATGGCTTTCACCATGAAGCACGGCCTCTTGATACCATTCGGGATGTGCAACAACCCTGACACTTGAATGCCTTATGGAGTGCGTTCTAAGTGGCATTCCCCGCTCGGCCTGCATGGTCTACCTGGATGACTTGTTCATCCACGCAGCAACCTACGAGGAGGCCATTGCCAACCTGAGGGAGGTGCTGGACCGAATCCGGGCCACTGGCCTGAAGCTGCACCTGGGAAAGTGCCACCTGATGCGCCAGGACACCCAGTTCCTTGGTCACGTGGTGGGGGCCAATGGAGTTGCCACCAACCCAGCCAAGGTGGAGGCAGTGCAGAGGTGGCCAACGCTGATGTCATTCCGCCAAGTGAGGGGCTTCCTGGGGCTGGCCTCCTAGTATTGGTGATTCGTCCGGGGGATCACTGACATTGCCCGCCCATTGCCGTCCATCACCGAGAAGGGGACAGCACATTCTGCCAACTCCAGGATGCACTGGCTTGCTCGATACCAACGTCATTGATGTCGGGCTTGGGGGCGTGCTGTCCCTGGTGGGGGGAGGGGAATGAGTAGTGGCCTACTACAGCAAGGTCCTCAGAAAGACGGAGCGAAACTATTGCATCACCCGGAGAGAGCTGTTGGTGGGGGTACAGTCTATCCATCACTTCTGACCCTACTTGTATGGCAGGCCATTCACTGTCCGGACAGACCACGCTTTGCTACGGTGGCTCCACTGCTTTAAGGAACCAGAGAGGCAAGTGGCGCACTGGATCAAGGTGCTCCAGAGCTTCGACTTCCGGTTCCAGCACTGGATTGGACGACAGCATGGGAACATTGAGACCCTGTCTCGCCAGCCACTCAAGGTTTTCCAGTGCTGGTACTGCGAGCCCCTGGGCCTGAAGGAGGCGGGCCACACCAGGGAGTGGGTGAGCATGGCTTCCGCAAGTGAGGGGTTATTGATGGAGGTCTGGGAGGGTCAACCTGGGTCACAAGCTGGGGGTCAAGGCGCTCTGTGGACAGTGGGACACCTTGGAATTTAGAGGGGAGGGGAGGGGAGGGGGGGGGGGTGCTCCACCGAGTCTGGGTCCATTCAGCCACTTGATATTTTGTGTGCCCAATTAATCGGTTGCTATTTGGCTAAATATATTATTCACTAGATGTCACTGCACACCTTAGAAGAAACCACAGCAGAGGAAATACACAATGGTCAGTAAGGGAAAGATTGTGGATCGTACCTTTTCAAGTAAAAAGTATTTCATTGTGTTGTAAAATGATTGTCTAGGACTAGATGTTGGTGTTCACTTTGAGTTACAGAGTCTTTCACTCCTCTTAACTAACCAACGCTATGTGTTCACACCTGCGCACAATTTGGAAAACTTGTTGATATAAAGTTTTTCTTCACCCTTAAGAGTTCTTCCTTAATTAGAGATCCATGCCGCTGATTAATTCAATTCATTGGATCCCAGGGTCAGCTCTACCAATTAAAAGAGGAAACATAAATGTTACTGCTACACCTACACTTACACATTAAAACCTCAGTGAAATTGTACCCGATCTGAACAGGGTTCATTTCCCATCTACACATCGGTTTGAATCAAGAATAGAAGCCAGCATGTCTGGACTAGCCTCAGTACTGTACATAACAATTATAAAGATTGTTTTCAGTTTCCCAAATAGACTATTACTTATTGCTGTTAAATGTAGGCACATTGTCTAATGTGTTAGACACTGCCTCTGCTCAATGACCTCATTATCTTGTTTGTGGTTATCACAGACTAAACTCAAGCAGTGTGTGGACTAAATACATTTCAATGATCAATTCGACTCCCACACAGTTTTTTTTTTATTTTCCTACCACATTTTTTAAATTATTTTATTGTTCTCTTTGTAAATGGGACACATTGAGAGTTTAATTGGAAGGGTCCTTTTTTGTGTGAAACACCTTTGGCATAGAAACCTGTTGAACATGTTTTCTATATGATACTTCAATGCTGGTAATTATTGAAAATACATGTAAAATGCTGCCTGAATTCCTCCTTTTAATTCAACCAAACCCATTTCTGGTATATACACATGCTAATCATGCCCCACCTCCAGTATTAATGCATTATATTCTGTTTGCTGTTTTAATATCTCAGGACTCGGATCCTGAACCAGCTGGAGATGGTGCCTAAACTAGCAGGTAGGTTCTGATCTCTGGAAGTCACTGTAAAAAATAGACAGAATGTGATGTGACTGTGGTTGTGGGTGGAGAAAGCTCTTGAGAGAAGTAAAACTTGCCCAGGTGAACATG
This sequence comes from Acipenser ruthenus, assembly GCF_902713425.1. NCBI lineage: Eukaryota > Metazoa > Chordata > Actinopteri > Acipenseriformes > Acipenseridae > Acipenser > Acipenser ruthenus. The sequence goes on along the minus strand of NC_081200.1, from coordinate 12,560,894 downwards.
AATAGATCAGACTATAATAAGTAGTGTTTGTTTCAGAGCATTAGCACATATGCTATATTCACATGCAAACTTATTTTCCAAAATAGTGCTTATGTGCTTTAATCGATGTATTTTATTTTCAAGTTTAGATGCGTCCTTTTTGACAATTGCCCTTGCATAGCTTCCCAGAAAACCCATTTTTGCCAAAAAGTGGAAGCACTGAGTTATATTTCTTAAAGCTATAAGAACATAAGAAAGTTTACAAACGAGAGGAGGCCATTCAGCCCATCTTACTTGTTTGGTTGTTAGTAGCTTATTGATCCCAGAATCTCATCATATAATCTACCTCAAACATGTAAGGTTAATGGAAAAGTGCAAGATATCCAGGTAATATGAAATGCGTCTCTAACATAAGGAAAATTACCCAGATTAAGGAAAACTTCAGCTTTCCCAGAACTGGGGAAATGTTGTCAGCCCAGCTAAAGGTCTGAGTAACAGTGACAAACTAGTTTGATACTGTAATCAAAAAATCAGTCTATGCGGTTATTGAAGAAATGTACAACAGTGAATGTAGGATCCTTTCTACATTTCACACGTTTCTATCTATACTGTGATGTAAGTGGAAACATGTGGTCACTGTCACTCGCCTGCATCTTTTATTTTAGAAGCGTGTGGGTTTGTATCATGCTGCTAAACATCAAACGGATCAAAATCAAATGCTGTGTACACAGGTAGAAAGATAAAATATTATCAAACGAAATAATCACCAACAATATAATATACTGCTTTTCAATACAAACACAAACAATACAATTAACACTTTATTAATGTATGTTTTGACAGTGCCCCTTTGACTGGTCCCCAAATATAATTTAATGGCCCTGAAGAAGCTGCATACTTTTTTTTAATAATAATAATAGAACAAACCAGTAATGGTAAATACCCAAATTAACAAATACCTGCTCCTGTGTAGCTGTTTCTTGCTCATTTTCAAACTACTTTAAATAAAATGTAATGTGTCACCACATTTAGTTACTTGTCTGGTAAAGGAACCATATCAGTTACAAGTTACTGTAATGTAATGCATTATTGTAATGCACTGTAATTCAGTACTCCACAACACTCTACATAAGTATTAAACAAACAGGAGACATTTACATTTCTTTTAAAACATGTCCAGGTTGTTGTTCTAAGTTGCAGTGAATACCAGATGTTTACTTTTCAAATATTTCAAATGCACTTTTGCCCACCGAGCTGCTACACTTGAGTTTCCGTCCCAGTACTTTCTGACCTTTCAATGCCGGGGGCACAGCCTGCATTTCTCAAGTGGTCTACCACAATTGTTGCACCTTGCCGATAAGAACAGCTCTACCTCTGGAAACTTCTTTAACTAAACTAATCCAATAGTTCTTATTGTTACACTCTATACATACCCCTGTACAGTATATGTAGAGATTAATTTGTCCAATTATGATAACATTTGAAAAGGCCATTCTTTAGCACAAGTTATTAAGAGTCTTAAAATATGGGTGTCTATGAAGACTACCTGTATGTCAGACTTACATTTTTACTACTTCTGTACTTGTTGCACTGAACTATTGCATGCAACTCGCAACTGTTTTCAGCATTACTGAGTCCAGCTGTAATTTACTTTTGATTGTGTGTATGTAAAGAGAATATGTAATGGTAACTTTTCTCCACTTGTGTTAAGATCAGTCACTGAGACTGTAGGCTATTTTGTAACATCAAGTCAAATGTAATGGTTTGATGGATATCACTAAGAAACATCATGTGTCCAGTCAGTCTCTCTTTTTAAACGTTTACTGCACTATACCATGGAAACAGTGAAGTAAATCACAGTAAAACTAGTGAACGCATGGAAAGCACGGTCCTTACAAGGTACATTTGCCCATAGGTAGTTTATGGTAAAACAGGTCAATGCTTAATTTTTTAAGGAGGAAAACATGCTGAACTTCTGCAAATGTAAAAAATAAATAAATTATGAAACAGTTACATGCATCTTGTCTTGTGAATACCAAAGACAAAGCATGCTAAAAGCAGGGCTGTGTGTTGTGGTTTAACTGTAGGTTACAGCGCACTATCGCTTTGTTCAAAGGAGGTTTTTTTCTATGTTATTTTTTTTTAAAAATGCGTAATAAAGTGGTACGACCAGAAGAGCAGGCTCGTGGCCGTTTGGTTTTATACTGTCCCATTTACTTTGTTATATGATAGAGGGACTTCATATAATTGCGACACAAGTAGCCTACTGTATAAAGAAATCCCATTCCAAACGCCGGATTTGTCGTAAAGGCATAGTCATACATTTTTCGAAATATTTTGTTGCGCTTCATAGGATGATTAAATTAATATTTTGTTCATTAAAAGAATCGCTGCTCCTTCGCATTACATGAACAGGCTTTCATTAAACACAGTGAACAGACCACATTTTAAGGTAATGTTGCCAGATATCTCTTATTTTACGAACAGGAATCAATCAGTGTCTTGAAATGTAATCACCCAGACATGAAGCCCTTTTATATATATATATATATAGTTACAATTGTTGTAATGTCTCATCTTTTTTATTTCTTTAGTAAAGAATTGACAGTGGGATTGCACAATGATGTTGACTACCGAAAATGGAAGTTAAAACTGGATTGTTTTCTTAACGTATGAGGTTGTAATGATAAGTACGCCGTTTTGTTTGCCTGCTAATCTGTTTCATAAATCGCCCACATGCTGATCTCACTACTGCAGTCTTTCTCCAGAGCAGTCTTGCCACATTCTGCGGCTATGGCTTTACTGAATGGGTAGAGAGGTACCTGTTAGTCCATGGACTATGTAAAAGCAAACCATTGCAAAGAATATAGTGTGATAGAGAGCGGGAGATCTGCTTCAGAGTGAACATTTATTTACAAAAAAGGACTGAGTTAAATGTACAGCACATACACACACCCTCCATTGAACGGAATCCTTTAACATAGACCGGGCTGTGCTATTTTGCTTTGCTATGGTTAATAGTAAGTTTGTTTTATATGTATGTCCCAAGTTTATTTTTAAATTTAAACTTTCATTAAACTGCCATTTTAGCACGCCCCACCTCAATACAGTGCCGCCCACGTCAGTCCACAGAATTCGTTACACCCTCATAAAAAAGAAAGCACATCGAAGATGTTATCTTACTAAGGTACGCCCAGGTAGTCTGTCCTTTCCGTACAGCCACTGGGATACCAGGATCTTATTATTTATTTTTAAAAAAAGCGCGGGCGGTTCATTGAAATCTGTGGAACAGGGAACATTGCAGGTGAGCGAGTTTTATACAGTAATTTAAATTATTATAATTTTACTTGACTTTAGGGAATTCATGATTTTAATGCATATTATTATTATTATTATTATTATTATTATTATTATTATTATTATTATTATTATTATTATGAGTAGAACATGGGGAAATATTGCATGTTACCTATTTTCTACCCACGTGTCGGATTTGATCATTTAATCAGCTTTACTTGCTTTATAAATTTGTAGCAGCAAGTTCTGGAAACAGTTCTTGAATACTTTTGCAATATGTTTTTATTTTTATAATTGTTTTATGAAACACTAACCAATAAATCAATACTTTCTGAATTAAACGTAGCTAACTACTGTATTCTGTGTATTCGTAATGCGTATCGTATCGTAAATGTATTTCTCATGTTGAAAGCATGATCGTATTTATGACTATACATGTTTAACTAATAATAATACATACTCCAAAATGTAAAATAAAATGACATACAAATGCACATTTATCAGACGCCAACAATCGAGCTTAGTGGCTCGTACTGCTCTGACCACTGATCATGTCTATTACTGTAGCTTTCAGTGTATGTATTTGATCTGATATCACCCACTCCCTCCCCCAAAATAAATGTATTGTAATTATTTTTTGTCTTTTTTGTCTTTTTTTAACAGAATGAGTGTTGCACGGTACTGCTGTGTATAATGAACAGAATATTCAAAAACACAGAAGCACATGTTTGGAAAAGGAATTTTGCTCTAAACACCTTAATGATCTATCAGGTTTTAGGTAAATTCTGTTTAAATGTTCAGCATTATATTCAAACGTTACCCAATACTGTAAATATAATACCTTTTTTTTGTATGCCTTCTTACAGTATTACACTTGTTTGGACAATGTGAAGGAGGGACGATATTGACTGTTGCTGGAAGCATCACTAACGCTTCAGTAGGAGATCGGGTCATGTTCCCTGTCACAGCAGAGGGAAATCTGACATATGAGCTTAGCCTGCTATTTCAGTCAGACACGAAAATCCTATCATGGATCTCAAATAATCCATCAAATCCAACAATTTTCAACTTAATGTTTGTAGACAGAATACAAGTGGATGGAACTGGTTCAATATTTTTGGATAATGTACAGCTCTCAGACAGTGGACAGTATGACATGCAGATCAATTATGTGAGACACACAATGAAAACAATGACAAGAAGTTTTCAGCTGCATGTCTTTGGTAAGTGTTTAAGACTCATACCATTTGAAATAGTGCTTATCATGATGTAGAACCCATTCACTTTTTTAATCACGTTTACAAATAGTTTCTGACAGTATTTTTGAACAAGTTGGTTTATCTTTTTTTTTTTTGCACATGAATGAACTTTGTCTGAACTTTTTTTATTTGAATTGTCAGACACGGGAATTAAGGGGAATTAAAAAACAATCATCTCTGATCAGTATATTTGCATTATTATTGTTTTAGAACCTGTTTCAAAGCCCAATGTGACAGCTGTTTGCTCCGTGAACAACATCACTATGACCTGCTCTACCAGCCAGGGGACCCACGTGTCCTATCGATGGGAAAAGGTGCCTGCCTGTAGTAGTGAGAGCTGTGTCAGTGCTGGTGCAGAGAAGCTGGTAGATGGGCTGTATGGATCTACTGATGAGTACAAATGCATTGCTGAGAACCCTGTCAGTACAGAAACAAGCGATCCGCTGGGAACACAAGCATGTGATGAAAACCTTCACAAAGGTAAGGGCATTGAAATACTGGGACCTACAGTCACAGGCAATAGTATTGGCATCCTATGCTTATTATACTGTAATTCAAGATTGCAGATTAAAGACAAGCATTTACTAAACTTTAAACAGTTTTTAATTAAACAAAAAGCAAAATACACAATCAAAAGTATTGGCACCCCTGCTTTAGTATTTCCTGTATCTTCTTTTCTGGTTATTGACTTTATACTGCAGGTTAATTTCTGTGTAATGGTTTTCAATCAATTAATATATTTTTACATGCTCTGTTACATTTTTACAGACTTTTAATCTAAAGTTGCCAATACTTTTATCATGAATATCTGAAATTACTTGAAGTAATTATTATTATTATTATTTTTTACAAAGATTATTTGTTAAACTACCAGAAACTGTGTATTTTGTTCCTTGGTCTTTGTCATATTAATTAGTGGTTGATATTAACTAAATGCCAGTATTTTACATCTTGTCTTGAATGATCTTATATAAAGTATTGGGTGCCAGTACTTTTGTCTGCCACTTGTATTCACCGTGCTTTAAAGGAGTGCTTAACAGCACACATATGAATTGCAGTAAGAACTACTCTGAATGATTATAATTGTAAAAAAAATACTAAAAAAGGACAGTAAAGGACAGTAAAAAAAAAAAAAAAAAATTGAAGCTACAGTATGTGAGTTGATATGCTTATTCCTAACTTCATGTTCAAACTCTGTTTTTTCATATAGGTCCCAGGCACTGGTGGGTTGCTATAACATGTGTCATTTTTTTGGGTATATTACTAACTGGAGTTTACCTGTACAAGAAGACAAAGAACAGGAACAAAGAAAACACTGGTAAACAAATTCAATGCATCTTATTAAATATATGTTTTAAAAATGTACTTTTACATATGTTTTTAAAATAGTGTTAGTGGTATTAGTATTGAACACTGAGGAATGAAGCACTATTGCACTTCTGTATAATGCAGTTACTAAGCATGACTGCATTATTACTGAATTACAGTTATTAGGTATTAACTGTTTAAAAATATGGTAACGGCCAAACAAGTTTTGTACATAATTTACACCAAATATGTATATATATTTTTTTTAACAGATCTGCAGTTACAAACAGAAGAAAGGTCTGATTGTCATATTGAACCAGTATATGTAACAGAAGAAAGGTCTGATTGTCATATTGAACCAGTATATGCAACAGCAGAAAGGTCTGATTGTCATATTGAACCCGTATATGTAACAGAAGAAAGGTCTGTTGAGCTTATTGACCCAGTATATGTAACATAACTTTTTATTTTCTTCAAAGAAGTTTCCAATATACAAATATGTTCTGAATATTTTTCGGGTGGTAATGACCTAAGGCTATGGGATATCCACTTTATACTATATAGTGCAGAGCTATAGTCTAGCCAACAAGTTTGATGTGGTTATTGTACAAGAAAATGAAATCCTTTTGTGTAATTTTACAAAGCTGTCACTGCCAGAACTGCATATCTCAGAGACCATGTGAGATAACGACTTCATATTTGCAGGGATAATAACTGTTGTATGCAAGGTGGATTGGTGGCCATGAAATTGACCTCTGACACATTGTTTTAACCTCTGGCCCCATCCATGTTTCCCTTCATGTTTTTTGTTTTCATTTTATGATTCAAAACATTCAGTATATACTGTCTCATTACAAGCTGGAAGGTAGTGTAGTTTAGTTATACAATATAATGTTTTTAAAGAGCCTTCTGAAAGATCAAATACATGTACCGGAAATGATTGTTCAGTTATTTAGTGATTAATTCAACTCCATATAAATGGATCATTTTGTTCTGACTCTGTCTCGAGATACTGTGTTGTATGTAGTATTTCGGGATTTTGTACATTAAAGTGTATACTATTAAACCAGCATAAAAAAAAATCTAAGAACAAAACTGAATGTTAACCTTTAAAAAAATACAATACAAAAACAGAAAACAATATATAGCTATGTCCAAAAGTTTTGCATCACCCTATAGAACAAATGTTGCTTCATAAAGTCGAATGAAACCTGCTGAATAATGTTACGTTAACGTATTGAATTACATACAGCTTTGTAGTTTTCCAAATACTTAACGAAAAACTGACAAAAATGGAAAAATTTGACATCTAACATGAAGTACTGTACTACTATTATGGCTTCCGGTAGACTTTTGCAATACCATTTTGTAGTTTCTTTAATTACATGATGTTAAATAAAATATCTAAATTATGCTCATATAGTTCTTTTTGAGCTCTCAACCCTTAATATCTCAACCCTAAAATTCTAGGTGATGCAAAACATTTGGCCATAGCTGTAGATGAAGTTAAATGTATTATTTGTCCACCATTTAAAGCAAAAAAAAACAAACAAAAAAATACAGTTTACAGTATCTTGCACTGAATTAAGAATTTCTAAATAAAGAAGTTTCGTTTTATTATGTTTTCTACCACTGTATGTTTTATAGTTGTGCATAAATAATTTAAATGTGGATGCAATTTCTTTATGACATGTAAAGCTGAAAAAACATCAACAAATTAGTATTAATAGCTTTGAGATTGTAGTAAAATATGTCGACACACTCAATTCGAAACAACATATGTAAATGATGTGTCAAAGTAGGTGTGAAGCCTTGAAAATGACTAGTGTTGCATATACCAGCATAACTGCAGTCACATCTATATGGTGTTAAATTAACGGCAGCTCTAAATACTTAACAGATGTGAAAATTGCTAAATAATATGCACTGTATCCTGTCTATTCTGTACAACTGTGATGATTCATTGAAGGGTTGAGTGGGAAAGTGATGTATCTCTCATGGATGTTGTTTTAAGGAATTGAGAGCCTTATTAGAATGAAATGAATTAGCTTTATTGAGATCTTGGTGATTTGGCTAGTACTTGTGTTATCATGCCTTTTATTTTTCGTTGTCCCACAAATCTTTACAAAATAACCTCAAGAGTGCCATCGTGAATGTAAGCGTATTTCAAAACGTTCATTGTAGTCTTTCTTTAGATCTCTCTGCTTCATTGGTCTGAAATCAGTATTCTGATTCCCAGTCTCAATTTTTAATCGTGGTTTGGATGTGATTTTCTACTTTTTCACTGAAGATATACTTCCTGTATATAGTACAGTAGGTGAATGTACAAAAGTGATAATTGAAATCTCATCATTATGACAGGTGCAAGTCGGCTCCCAGATTAATTGAAAAGTAACAACAGCATCTATATACAACACTCACATTCAACTCTTTAGTCTTCTGACACATCCATTGGTGTTAATCAAACATCTAATAATTGATGTTGGTCTTTTGTGTAATTCTGTCTGTACAATTGCAGGAAGCGTCCTATTTAATGACTGGTGGTATTCATCCATCATTTAGATCAACTACATACACCCTGTGCTCAAAGTATTGCACTGCCATGAATTGCATTTATGCTGCAGTATAATTGTTATGTGTAGGTTTTTAGTATAGTGAAGCTGATATGGCACTTACTTATGTTTATTTTGTTCTCATTATGTGTCTGCCATTTTTGTTTTCTACCCTGCGTGCATGTAATGTATGTGGAAAAAAGAATGTACTTTTGATGTATTTCTAGTCTTGTTATTTACATTACATTGCAATCAGCCTGTTCTGTGTTATTATAGCCATACAATAGAATTGCAGTTAACTTGTGCAGCTTTGCTTAATGATTTGTTTAATTAGTGTTGGTGTGTTTCCTTTTTATTAGATGTGTTCCAGTTTTTTAAAAGTATTTTTTTACATTACACTTTTATAAGTATTTTTTTAATGATTTTTTTTTTACTATGGACTTTTGTATGTTTTAATCATGTTTTTTACAATAAATGTTTTTAAAATATGTTATATAGATTTTTTTTAAACTGGAACTAGCAACACAAATACACTACAATCAGTATTAATTAGGTTTCTAGCAGAGAACAGAATTGCCTTTCCAAATATATATATATATATATATATATATATATATATATATATATATATATATATATATATATATATATATATATATATATATAGTGTTGCCAAGACTGGTACAACATTCTCTTCTTGGCAGTCATGATTGTATATATATATAATTTAAAGTAGCATTTTGAAGCTATGTCAATATTTCTAAAGAATTCCTGAATAATCTTAACAAATGCCAGTTGGCTTTGGAGGGGTGGGAGGATGGGGGTGTGAAAATGACGTTCATTTCCTCCATCTTTAGTCCAGTTTAAACATTCCTGCACCAAACACAGGCATCCATTCAACTTTCCAGATCCAGAACTATTCCTCCTCTCCGCTTGAAGAAAAAGCAGAACAGGTAAAATAAAATGGAAAAAATTAAAAAAAAAAAAAATTAAATATTTGGTTAACTGTTTAAAATGATTTAATTCCTACATTTTTGTCTTTAAACCTAGCATGCAATATGGTTATGTTTTTTAATACGGAGGATCCCTTTTGCTGCAAATAAATATTTATTTTAAACTTCAGATTGATATTTTTTTTTAGGAAACATGAAGTGGTGTTTCTATGCTGGGATATTTCTTATCTATGTGTTTGTCAATGAATTAACTGGTAAGGAAAGTTTTTGCTATAATATTTTGAAAACAAAATGTCTATATTATTATGCCATTGCATGTGCATGTAATGAATGCATGCAGATGTAGTACATGTGAAGTTAGATAGATATGCATGTGTGTATAAGTATCTATATTGTAGGTCAATGGCAGAATTTGTTTTTTAACAAAATGCCTTGTCATTAAATTTAACAAAATGATTTGGAATTTATTAAACTCTGCATTCTGCAGACAGATTTTGTCAACTCACACACACACATATATATATATATATATATATATATATATATATATATATATATATATATATATATATGTAATTTTAATGGAAAGTAAGGTATTATATGTGCATGTGGGTTTAAAAAGAGAGAAAAGGCTATTATACTGTTTTTAGTTTGGATAAACTGTGAGGCTGGGCAAACAAAGTGGGGTTTATATGCTTAAAGGAATTTTTCCAGGGAATGTTTAATGTCTCAGGGGATCGGAGGGAAGTCAAATGATTCTTTGTGAGTTCTGAATTCCTAAAAATATATATTTCTTTTTTTTCAGATGCCAGTGTGATCCGAGAAGGAGGTAAACACCCATTTTCACATGTCTGAATTAGATTCAATCTCAAGGAAAGGACCTGTAGACACTGAGACACTTCTACTAATGATATCCCTACAAAACAGTATGTAGACTGTTAATGAGCAATTAGTAAAATAGCAATTATTGGCTTAATTGTCTCTTGCAGTAAACAAACCGGATCGTCAAGAATACATGCTTTCTTATAAAATAGAAACTTTGGGTAAAATCAGTAAATGTATTACATCTTAGTGTTAAATTGAACGTGTGTGGGTGACATTGCAGCTTTAAGCCATACTATGTGCATTGTTTTGCACATTCCTGTATTAAGAAGGCTGTAAAACAAGCTTTGACTGTGTCTTACCTGCTCTTTCTTTTAGTCCCATATGATGAAACCCCCGCCAGACCCTACTGGTCATACTCCACCACAGACTTCTGGAGATACATTGAGTACTTCAGAAGCATTGGGGCCTACAACCAGATTAACGAGATGGCCAGGACATTTTTCGCTCACCAGCACCTGGGCGATACTCTGGGCTACGATGCTGTTGAGTTAGAACATGAGCATTAAAGAGCCTTTCACTCAGCAATACAGCAATACGTACAGCTGAATGTAGTCTTAGCTGTCATAACAAGCCTTTAGTGGGGATTTAGCCTTAGAGCATGTCTATTATATTCTGGTTACATTCTACAGTAATGTTGCAGTCCTCATTTTTCAGCTGTGATGCATATATACTATAAACATGGCTTCAAGTGTATTATTGTGATAATATATGAGATGTATTTGGTGCTATAATACTAAATGTTTATAAACTCCTTGCTGATGGATGTTTTTATTAATTCATGAAACACACTGGCTATGTTTACAGGTTTACTCTATGATATTCCTAGCCCGATTCTATTTTTGCCACAACATGGGTTTACAACAAAAGTCAAAGTGGGTGTAATTTTTGGAAATTAACAAGGAGCTATGCTAATTGTGGATGTCATGCAGCATAAGAACTGCATTATGAAATAAACCTGCATTGCTTTACAAACGGTGTACAACACCCTAGACTACATTAAAATCATATAGTGTGTGTAACAGGAAGTGTGATACACTGCCGCTACGGATTCTGTCCCTTGTCTGTGAAATGAGGTTAAAAGCTCTAGAACCATGAATGCAGAAATATGTGGCCCTTTTGCTAAACTAAACTCCTCCTCCAAGACACTTGGATTACACTAACTAATCCTGAATCAACACAACAAGGTCAGAAGGTTCTATCATCTAGTAGTGGACCTTGACTTTCATTTTATTAGTGTCCTCCTTTTCAGCACGGCATAATCTGCCATCACAGTCCACTAGCGGTGTCCTCAGCAACAGACAATATGTCTTAAAGCATGTCCACCGTCCTTAACCAGGTACAGTACAGATGCTATATTTGTTTAATGGTTGCAGATAATGAAATACAGACTTCTAGTCTTTGCCTATAATACATGACCAGATCATGCAATAGTGCAAACATGATAATACAGGATACTATTAATGCTATCATCATCATTCTCGCTCCATAAAATGAAGAGGACATTTTGCATCTGTTTCTCTGGAGTGTTGTGCTTACCATGTTAAGTAAGTGATTATTACAATTAAACTTCTTTAAAAAAAGTAAACTGAGAGAAATTATGCTATTTTTCTATCTGCATTGCAGTTCACCAGTCTAGTGAAAATAATAATAATAATAATAATGCACTGCAAAATAACTGTACACATTTGCGGTTTTATAATTTTAGTTTTAAAAGCAGTCTGGTTTAACTGGTCAAATCGGTTTGTGTTTGAGATATCACTCTATATTCATTTGATCTACAGTATAACAACCTCAGTATTAAAACTGAGCAGCAGCCGTATTTAGTGAGAAAACTTTGCGCATTGACTGCGGCTTGTTAAGCATACATAGAATGGATGGTTTGTATGTTCTTAACCACAGTGGTTTGATAAAAAGAGTCTGTTCTCACACGCACAGCTTAGTTGTCAAAGTAATGCACTCTGAGAGGAGCGTTAGCCACAGATGCTATTTCAGTAGTTTTTTCCTTTTCATTTCTACAGTGCTAGCAATCATTCAGAATGGTTCTCACTTCTGTTACTGGCTGGTAATTGGCTGCCACCTTTGGCAGATGTAGTGAGAAACATTGTGATACTGTGACCTTTCAACTCTGTTGGCTTTACTACTGTAATGTTTAAAAAAATAGGTTTAATAATTTAAGCAAGTTGTAGATGAATTCAATACTGTAATAAGAGTAGCCCCACTTGAAATAACCTTCCCATTGTAGAATGTAAATAAAGATTATTTTGACTTATAAAATACAGCAGAACTCTATGAGAAATTGTGCAGAGGATCAACTTGAAACAAACCAAGTTCATGTTTTCAATAAATACTCGGAGGCTCATTTCTATGTATCAATACATTACAAACACTCTATTAGACAGGATTCCACAGACAGCTCCTTTCCCAGCTTTACCTATCCTACCAATATAACACAGCCTCAGATTTTCACCACCATTGTCTAATTGTGGATTTATTTTTAATAATTTTGTGCTTTGAAAAATTAGAGCAAAGTAATAAATCCTATTTTTTAAATGATTTGGTCAGATGTAAAATAATTTAGTGTTATGGTTCAATTTTACTAAAGATGTAAACGTTCACCCTACTAACATCTACTGTATCTAAACTAGTCACATTATAAATTGTTGCCGTTACAACTGCCTACCACTAGGGAGCAGCACATATTGCAGAACAATTTCAACCATTCACTGTTGCCACGATTACCTGGTCCTTGAGAATCGAGCTCATAAAAAGTTAAGGACAGTTTCACCGACTAGTCAACTAACTACATTCCTAGCAGTGTAGTGGTACTTTTTAAAAGACGCTATATGGAAAGCACCGCCATAATTAAAATGTAATCCTAGTTTTAGTTATTTTTACCGCAGAGAATGCCGATTGTGATGAATTGTGAGGTTTTTTTGTTTTTTGTTTTTTTTTGCTGTGGGCTAATGTGTCCACTGCATCTTGTTTTTCTACGATTCTACGATGCACCGCATCGGCAGCGACGGAAGTTCCAATGTTAAGTCAGCGGAGTGACGATCTTGTGTATATAGATCTTGATATAAGCAAGAAACTGCCAGACTCCCCTTTCTCAGCTCCTCGAGTGCTACACAGTGTGGTGCTTATTTTGAAAGTAATGGCTCCATTGTATGTAGGGAAATGGATTAACTGTATGCAAACTTGCCATGCAACAGTTCACCAGTTTCATTAATTCGCTGTTAGTCCACGTTGACAGTAATTTGTACGAGTCAGATATTTAACTGTATAAGGGTCCTTTGCTCATTAACTATTTTCAATATTCCATGTTTTTTTTTAAAAATCTGAAATAAAGAAGGTGCAGTTGTTATATTTTTTGAAAGCCATTTTATTCATAAAAACTAAATCTACTGGGTAAAAATGAACTGACATTTACTTCATATAAAAAAAAGAATTTTGATGCTCAAAAGTGGCCTTTCGTTGTTTATTTCAGTGTGGTCTAATCTGTCGCGGTAATACAGTGGCTGCACAGGCACACATTTTCATAGATTTGCTAGAAATCCAACCAATCTGTCTCACTGCAACAGCCATGGCACCTGCAGTTCATGCACACAGGAAAAAGTTGTGTCAATATGAATAATGTAAAACTGCACATCATCGTTAAACACAGCATTAAAATGCAGCGCATAACTTTGTAGAATACTGTACATTTAAAAGAATGCAATTCTGTATATAAAATAAAGGTAGTTCCACTTGCTTTCCACTAGTGGTCGCTGTCTAGCGGAGAACGTAGTTTGTTTCCAAGTGGCGGCGTTTCTCTGCAAGCAAACAGGAAGTGGTACTGTGGAGCAGTTCAGAGACAGAAGACAAGCTGTCTTAATTTCTTAGAAATAAATTATAAGCATGAAGCCGGCAGTTGATGAAATGTTCCCTGAAGGAGCTGGACCATATGTAGATCTTGACGAGGTTAACATATATATATATATATATATACTGTATACAAGTGCATTATAAATTATAATCTTTAGCTTGCGTTTCTGGATTCTGAAATGTTTTCTAGAAAATTCTAAACGCATTTGTTTACAAATTCACGTGGTTTAATGTTAGTGCTCCGAAGGGACATTTTTCAATGATCTGTGACTCGTACTAACTGTATATTAATGAAAAAAAAGCTTTTTATTATGATTTGAAATGGGTTGAAATGGGTTTATTTTCAGGGCAAATTGCTTCGCTCATTAATAAAAGTCACAGAAAATGGACCACGATATGCAACTCATTTCTCTGTATCAAAACCTACAAACTGTTATCACTTCGAACTGAATGTGATAAATATGTAGATCTACTATACATTTCGTGATGAGAATATTTTTATGTATTTATTTATTTATTTATTTATTTGTTTTTTATCCACAGCACATACGGTGTATTTTGTTTATGTAGCATAGCACTATTAGTCTGTTTCATTTCAGTGCAGGGTTTGATGTTTCATTATTTACATTGTTCCAGGCTGGTGGAAGCTCTGGACTTTTGATGGACTTGGCAGCCAATGAAAAAGCAGTACATGCTGATTTCTTTAACGGTAAGATATGCAGGCACAGGACATTCCCAGTGTTTTGGAGGGCAATTTTAGCTACAATCTAAAACACAACATACTTATCTTTGTGCAATCATTTTCAGAATCATTTTTCCAAAGGATATCAAGTTAAAAACTTCCAAGAGTTTTCTACATATGGAGTGAGGTTTATTAATGTTTAGCCTATACACAACCCCCGCCCCCCCCACACAATTTGAAGCTTCTGTGTGGCACATACATATTGTGACACCCTGTGGTACTGTATGTTTGCTAGATAATTAAATCTACCTTTCTTAATTTGCTCTGTAATTGACCCAGAACATTAATGTTTATAACATTTAAACATGTCAACATCAACTGATTTCGCATGCTACACATCGCGACAATATTAATGAATAGACTCAATACACTTTAGGTGCCTTAAACAGGAATCTCTGGGGTCTGCTGCCAAGTGACTCCTGCTGGGAAAGGTGGGGCTTGAGTAGCCTTGGGTCTCCACATCAACCACTGCCTGCTGTTTCTGTGCAGACAGTGGCAGAAGTCTGTTGCTTGTGGAGAATATATGATCCAACCAATCAGGGCACAATTAGATATGACTATTTGACAACAAAAGTGCTGTTGTTTCAGGCAAGTGAATCAGAACTTACAATTTTTAAGTAAAAAAAATAAATACTTAATAACAATTAAATTCTAAGGTGTGCTTTACCTGTCAATGAACAGTCACCCATTTTGAGTTTAAAAAAAAAAAAATGGTGCCACAAAATTCATAGCAGTCTATGGGGATCAAAAAAATGGCTGTGGAAGTCCAGGGAAAATAAAAAAAATATATATACACGTTTGTAAAGTTTTGGATTATTCAAATACTGAATATACATAATACTAAGTGCCATATTTTTTATCCAATTTAACACAGTGGTCTCAATCGTTGCAACATTACTTGAGGTTTACGTTCAATGTACATCCAAAATTTTCAAAAAGCTAATGCATTACCGGTAATGAAAATGTACAGTTGATTTTTTTAAATGTTGAATTTACACACAACAAAGCTTCACAGGCTGAAGTTGTACTAGAGAGGTTTAATCATTTAAAATGTTATTTTTGACTCTGACTTACTTTAGAGGGGCTGTTAGGTCAAAAGGGGAATACCTATTATATGTGCTGACCACCCTACAATTAGAAGTTACCTTCACTTTTACAGGAGGCACTCAAAACCTTCCAAGACATAGAAACTGTCATCAATCTAATTGGTAATTTGTAAGTTCCAAACATTAAAACCCACCATACAGGTTTCTAGTCACCTGCTGAAATGTTACTGTTAATTTGCTTACTAAAATGCAAATCCATTTAATTACATTGTTTACAGACCTGGAGGATGTCAGCTGAAAAGTAATTCTTGATTTGTAGCTTAGAACTGAAATGTTCAATATCAGAACCCTTAATTCTGCCTAGCATCAAACAAACACATATGAGTGGATTCAGTTTGGTTTCCTATATTTGTGGTTTCTTACTCTTATCAACCCGTATTTTTTTTTTTTTTACTTAAGAATGATATACGGGTTGGTACCCATCTTGCATCACTTTTTCCTGCTCCCAGAAAGCAGATGGGACTGTTTAATGTGTGATCTATACACTGTAACAATGACAACTAGAAATCTTTATTGTAGTGTTCTTTCAGTTTGTACAGTTGCAGTGTGGTGCTTGTTACCATGCGAGAGTGCAACTGCAGCAGAACACAAAACAACCCCATTGCTTGCTGACGCTGCAGAACCGTTTTAACTTTCCAAAATTAGCTTCAATGTAAAGTTTTAGTTGATTTACCTAGTCTATTAGAGACTGGTTAAGAAAGGAGGAATGAAAGACTATAAAACATTTACAGGCACTGATTAGTCTCAGACACAGTGTGGGTCTTAGCTTTGTACTACTTTTTCATCTAAAGTGGATCACAAATTGGAACATGTGTCCTGCTTCAGTTGTGCATCTTGGTTGTTTTTTTTATTACTGTGGGGTACCCTTTAAGGAGAATAAAACATGGCCAAATGACTCCTCAGCAACACGTAGCTGAACATAGTACAGAATAAAAATATAAAACTGCAGTGTTTCATGACAGTAATTCATTCTAACAATATAATTCCTTGGTTTCTTGTTAATGATATTCTTTCATAGCCATATTCCATTTCCGACTGTCCAGCTTTACATTCACCAAAATGGACAAAAGCTTTCCTTGAAACCCAGCTAGGCAAATGTTTGTTGAAAGACTGAGGGCCCGGTTTAGCAAATATTTGTGCAACCGCTATCGCTAGGGCAAAAATGACTGCGTTTGTGATTTGATTGCTAAGGCATATCAAATAATGAATCATGCACCCAGCCAATCAAAGCACTGTGGGGGGAGTAAGGTTACAACCAATAAGGATTCAGCATTCCCTTAAAGAGGACCTGTGCGTCTGCGATAGCGAACAGAGGGTATTTTTAAATCATGTACTTACAAAATAATGTATAAGCAAAATTAAGTTACATAAATATTATTTTCTGTTTTACTTGCTGAGGGAGTAAGCAATGGGGGGGGGGGGAAGCTTTCCTTAAGTTAGGCATGTATAGCTCACCTTTGAACTGTGAGCAGTGTCTTATACAGCAATAACAAAGTCTGCATTTTTTTTATTGGTCCGCCACGTAGAAATTATTATTATTATTATTATTATTATTATTTATTTCTTAGCAGGCACTCTTTGCGCAGAGTTTAGACCTGGTTTCTGCATGTCTACTGAAATGCTAAAGCTGTTGATGGTTTGCTAAATCGCTATATTTGTATTTAAATGACGACACTCCCCAAGTTCAGCCCATGTCAAGTGCTGACACTAACTTGCCGAGTGGACACAAAAACACGTGTTGCTAAATCACATAGGTGGGCAAAGTCTTTTTGCTCACACGTGCGCCTGATTCTGGTGCGCTAACTGTCTGCATAAGTGTTTTGTGATTGCCTTAGGGGTTTGCGAACGTTGCTAAATAGGGCTTTAAAAACTGTGTGTGCTCTTGCAGTTCAGGAAGAAAAACATCATTAAAAGAAGTATAGTAACGACTTTTTAAAAATGTAAAACAAATGTTTTTTTTGTGCACAAAGTAACACTAATATATATAATTTATACAATTAAAATAAGATATCAATAACTATGTATATCAGAGAAATGTAAAAGAAAATTGAAATGTATAGACATATTTTATTGATCTCATGTGACTTTGTTTTTGTTTCATTTTTTTAGATTTTGAAGACCTATTTGATGATGATGATATCCAGTGATCAAACCCTGTTTATTCAAGTTTCCTACTTCTGTTAACATTACAGCCTGTTTAAAAAAGACATTGTAAAATAAATGCATCTAAAATGAAAAGTGATGTTCCTGGAGCTACAATGAAGATTCAGTGGAGTAGTCTATTGCACCAGTAGTGTTAAGCCATATTTTGTTACAATAAAATGCTGTAAAAGAACCCCCCTTCTTTTTTAACCAGATGTTGCAACATTCTAAAAATCCCTAACATTCCACTATTTATGTTAAAATGTTATTATCCTGTATCTGTTTCTTGTCTAAAACTGTTTTAGACCAAGATTGTAGGGTTTGCTTCTGCAAGAACACCTGTATGCGAAAATCTTTGTTTCTAATTATTTGTGTAGTGCCTCGTTGTCGGGTTCAATACTAACTCAACACATAACAGATGGTAAATGATTAATGGTTTTCAGCACAGAATTTTTCATTTTATGATTTGTTTAAAATTGTTCTGAAAGTAAGTTTTGTGGATCATACTTTTTTTTTTTTTTTTTAAAAACAGGTCCAAAAACACTATTATCAAGTTCCCATAAAAAAATATATATGCCCCATGGAAATGTTCACATCCGTAGCACTAGCACTGGCATTATTGTTGGCAATTTAGTCATTTTATGCTCAGTAATCTGAAGTAGCATCATAATTGACAAAAGTATTATGTATTGCAAAATGCGGTTTCTAAAACTTCTAATAAAAGCTTTCTTCTTGTAGAGTAAATATGGTCCTGTATAATGATATGTTAATGTGTTGCCAGTTATTAGATATTAGACAATAATTATACACAAAGACGAGCCCCAAAGGTATGCCACTCTTTCAAAGGTAGATGTGGTACTGTTAGGTAATGTACTCTTCTAGGTCAATAGTGGGTGGACAATGTAATCTCAACTCTGCTTCTACAGTCACAAAATAAACACAATTGAAGCATCCCATAAAAAAACATTATCTCAATATAGCCTTGGTCAGCACAGGTTAAGTGCTTGTCTTTCTCAAACATCAAAAGAAAAAATGACATTGGCAATGAGCATCTTAGAAAGCAAAGAGATGCTAAGGATTGAATGGGCATGGGGACTTCACTGCTCCCTGGAGGAGGGTCCTTCCATGGTAACGCTCACTTTCACTGGAGTGCTAGGTTTGAGCATTAATGCAATTCAGGACAGAACTGAACAAAAATAATATCTTTAGACTTATAACAGCAACGATCCACTTTAATATGCTGCAGGGAATTAAGTGAAAGGCAATGCCCGCTGCTGAGGGCATTATTGCTCAGAGAATCTATTCCTACTATAATCTAGTGTAAAGGCTCAAATAACTGCTTTGCAGTTAACTTGTAAAATTCCTGTTGCAGATGTTCCTTTGTCAAAGCATGTTAATAAAATGTATGTTTCAGATGGAAATTTTTCTTTTTTTTTTCTTTCAGGGGGTAGCTTGTATTTAAGTTGTAGGCTACCTACCCCTTGAAGTGGAATGATCGATATAAAAGAGCTTATGTGGCACATTTTCACACCTCTGATTCCAGCGGTGTAAAAGAACGTGGCAAGTGTAAATTACAGACTATTAATCTTTCAAGTATTGGTTTTTATGATTTTTTTTTTTTCCTGAGAGGTGCCTCACTTCTTATTATTTGGACCCCATTGGTCAGTTCAAGGAAATTACAGGAGCCAATCTCCTTGCTGCTAACAGCATGCGGTTTCCATGTGATGCACCTTTTGTTTTTAATTAACAAAGTGCCATTTAAGATGCTGCTGTCCCTGGAGTCTAAACAGAAGTTCTGAGAGGAGTACACAGGGCTTCCTGCAGTAGACCTCACCTCATACTCACCTGAAGGGCCACAGGCTCTTAGTGATTCACCCACTTCAAGGACCAAGAGCTGAGCTGTGCAGTAAGTGTGTCATTTCTGACTGAGGTAAGTCATTATATTAAATACCAGGTACGGTTAAATATTTATCACACTGAAATCTTACAATACTTTACAATATGGCCATTATAATTTTGTCTGATTTTATAAATGTATTTAATTACTGATTTCAGCCCCAGTTTGTCAAGTTAACTTTTTAAGAACTTGTTAAATTAAAAACGAGACAATACATTGAAGAAAAAGATGCCTGTCAAGACTAAGGAGTTTACAAAGGAGGGAGATACTTTTCACAAGTATTTTTTTTTTAGCTAAATACTAATTATGTAAATGAGAGCCTTCAGCAGTACCAGGTAGATGGTTTACTGCTTAAAACAGTATATGTTGCTTGTAAAGTTTGTTAATGTTTGACATGTATGTTTTATTTGAAACATAATTGCAGTATGTATATGGGGTTGCAACTTGGCCAGGCTATCCAGGGTTTAGCATTTCCTAATTAAATATATTACAAGTGCATGGGCTACAATAGTCAGTGACTCACTCCAGTCCAAACTATGCTAAAGAGCGTCTGTATTATAGGATACCCTGTCAGAAGTGACCACTCTATTGATGAATCCCCATCACCAGGATGTAAACGCCACCTGTTTATATTAGAACACATTGACACATTACCTCTGCAGGTTTGGTTGTATTTGATCATCTGTCCAGTGTTTCTGTGGGTAAGGTTTAAACTGGGCAGCACCTGCTAAGTTTGATACAATACACATAATTATCTTCTGTGTAGGTGTATCTTGGCTTTAAAAATAAATAAATAGTAGCCTCTAGCTGTAAAGAATGCTAATTCATCCAAACTTTAAATAGTCAATCGTGTCTTTTGTCAAAATATTTGTCCACATGACTTTGAGTTTGAGTTACTCAAGGATAAGTAAACCACAGCTGATTTTTTAGAGCATTTTGCAGCACTCAGTATTCACGGACAAACCCTAAAACAACTGGTTTATTGCAATCCAGGACAATTCCAAGGTATGTGATTATATAAGATTATAGATCCAACCTATGATACAATTCATTCCAATCTAGATTTACATGTCTGTCTGACAATTTAATAGATTTTGCAATTGCTATTGTATAGTGCAATACTCAAGAATTCACGACAGTGAATTGCACTCTAAACTAACAGGTTAATTACAGTACTGTACAGTAGGTTTGTCATAGTCATGTACAAAAATACTTTATCTCCAACAAAAACAAATGTAGATTCAACTATTCATGAATAATGTTGTTTTTCATGTTGTGTGCAAATTGTACATTGTACTATTGATAAAGCTTAAATGAAAAACATTTTTCTTTTTTTTATGTTGATATCATATCGAGAGATCATTCAGTTATAAAAGAATATAGCAACAATACAGAAACATATCTGCCCCTCATTTGAGCAGTTTAAGTTTAAATCTTAAATATCCTGATGAAAAAGTTAAAAAAAAAAAAAAAGAAAATAGGATGACGAACAACAGTTTTGGTGTCAAAAAGTTAGTGATTGCATATTACAAATTACTACAGTAATCATGAAGATATTCTATGCACAGGCATTACACAATATATGAAAACAACCATACACCATTGTATTAGCCATAACTAATAATTGTACACTGCAATACACTCACAGCTGATTTGTACTGCCTTCACTTGGTGCTGAACAGATAGCGCTGCAACAAACAGAAGGATTGTCTGTGAAATCTATGCAAATTCAACATCACTTTTACTAATTTATTTAATTGACCTTCACTATAAAATGTTCTTGTATTAAAAAATAAATAAATAAGTGATTGTAAGTCGTCTGTCGTTATGTGGGATAAATACTGCTTTGTGATAACATTGATCTCATGAACAAAGAAAGTCAAATACAGTTTGCTTTTCATGAAACTCTTTTAAACTGTTGTTTAATGAACATCAAACTGTATTTGATTCATAAAAGAAGCTTTGTAATAGGGCACTTCATTTTTATTTATTTTTTATTGCAGACATTGCAACCCCCCCAGGCTAGCCATGACACGGTTGGAGATTTATTTAACTGCAGTTAAGCACACATGTTCTGTAATGTATTTCCCGTAGTGTACTGAAGTCTTGAAAACATGGGGCATGTCGAATGGAGAACCTGCTCCTTCATCCTAACAGGAGTACTTCTGGCAATCTCTTTAATACCTGGTGAGTTCTTTTTTTTAATTCTTGTATTGCTGTTTCGTGTTTTCCATTTTATAGCTTTCTTTTTCCTGCTATTAGCTGCAAGCACACTCCCCACCAATAACAGTTTACAGCCCCCATATTCTAAAAGTGTTTCATAAATAAATTGATTCAAATATTCTCCTTCTTCTTGAATATAACACTAAAGCAACATGCATACTGTCTATAGAGACAGAATATTGCGTAATACAGCTGATATCCACATGTCAGTAACTGCTTCCCGAAGTAGGCTTCCTGTCCACTCGGACTTTGAGTGGGGTGAAAGTCAACCTACACACGGAATTCTGTTCGATATTTTTTGGAATATAAAGTTAAATAAGAATGATTAAACACCAGGGATGGAAATAAGAGTTTCACCCATTCCAGGTTTCAACACAAGCTTGATTAGCCACAGTATATAGGTAACAAGCTTGTGTGTCTTATTAAACTCATAGTAAAACCAGGAATGGCTCGAACAGCTATGCAATGGGAGTCTTATTATCCATCCCTGAAGAGTATAGCTTCTCTTAATGTTACATTTGATACAAACTATCTAATACACATTTCATATGGCTGTATCAGATCACACATTAGAACTGTAGTATGTTTTTCTACAACTGTAGAAATCCCTGTTAGAAATGAGTAGGACAAGCTTATCTCTGCAGTGTATTTAAAACTGCAGATCATACCACCAGTGCCAGTCTCGATTCTACTCAATGCGCTCTTCCCAGAAGGGCACCAGACCCAGGTTGTTGGTCAAAGCCTGGAGTCCAGTTCTGGATTCCCACTAGTTCATATTCATCCTGCTCTCCAGTCTAACAGCTCCAATTGCCTATGCACTATATTAGTTACTGGATTCATTGCCTAGAAACTAAGAAAGGGCTGTGGATATAGTTTACAACACCATGTAACCAATTCTGAACAAGTCCTACACACACGAATATGGAAAACAAAAGTAACTTAAAATGTTTTAGAGAAAGAGAAGGCCTCAGTTTCACACAGTTTTAAGCATGGCCTTAATTTCCCATTGTGTTTAAAGATTAAAGGAATAACTTCAGAAAGAAGGGCCTCTTTTTTCCCATTAATATTAAGTGCCACATGTGCCTTTTCCCCCATAAAAAATAATATTGAGGAAATACAGTAGTACAAGCAGCTTCCAAGCTTGCCTGCTGTATCCTTCCTTGTAACAGGCATGTTAAAATGTTATGGAAGCCTTAACAGTATTGTTACAAGTTAAAAGACGTGCGCTTTTTTTGCCATAAACTTCGAAGGGTAGCCACTGGTGGTATGGAATTATAGGAAAATGCTGAGGTGGATATGGAAGACATTTTACAAGGTATCCTTAATGGGCTATGCCTCTGGGCAGTCTGCCTTCTCTTTATAGTTTTATAGGTGTTACAGTTAGGCACAGCAGCATCCACCCCCACTGATTGTGTTCAAAGCTCAGTGGCATACAATGTTTGAAGATTAATCCACACGACACCAGCTGTATTATTTCAAACACGGAAGAACCCGCTGGGTGTGCAGAAGGGCTTATTAACGTTGGCTTTTTGTCTGCGTAAAGCCCAATCACATCTGTTTTTTTTAACCCATCTTTTTATTTAATTTGTTTTTTTCTTCACAGACTTTCTGGAAGGCAGCCCAATAGGCCAGCACCAGAAAGGAGATGGTAAATATAGTGTGCTTGAAGTGTCATGCATTTTAATCAATAACGGTACTGAAGAAAATATTCTGTTGCTGCCTTTTTCCTCCCACAGGTATCATGGATGGTGTGTTGAGATGAACATGTGCCTCTTTCCTATGCAACCAGAATAAACACATAGGCACAAAAGCTAAGATTATATTGAGCCTATGGTTTGATATTATCCTATACTATCTTTCAATCGATATTCCCTTGGTTTACTTTAAGTTGAAGTACACCTCCAAATGAACTCTGCTGTTCTATATAGAAGTTTATTGATGTATGAAAACACATTTGAGTTTGTTAGTTCTTAGAACGTTGAATGCTTGCTAAATACACTCAAAGGCTTCATGTCTCTACATTCTCCAATACTGGGGCTTGGAACACATTAACACCATTGATCAGCTACAGCTATAGAAGCACTAGACATGGCAATATAGTTTATTTCAGGCATGTGCTCTGACACTTTGCTTTTCAACTTGTGAAACAGGATAAAGAGAATCTAAAGGTTTCGTTAAAGTCTTGTTGGGCAGTAGGCTGTTGTCAACAACACAGGTTCACATTTAAGTGTAATTGGCAGTTTGTGCCAATTAAAAACTATAAAGGACCATCTGTCTCTAAATACTTATTAAAAGGTCTTTAGTGGCAATGCAGATAACGGCACTAGAGTGTTAATGCATTGGTTCTATATTAAGGCGATAGGAGCACAATGGTACCACAATGGTATATGTTTACATACCCGTGGGATGAACCACTAGACAATGTTAGCCCTTTACAATTCAGTAGTATCACATCAGTACTAGTTTCTGTATCAGGACTGCTGTGCAACCTTGCTGCAAGCACTCATACATACTGTATAATTAGGGCTTCTAGTTTTGGGGTTTTATTCGTGATCATGTGATGTACCTTTAAACATATTTTGAGCCGATTTGCTTTCTTAAACAAACACTCCAAAGGAAGTTGTTTCTTTTTACCCTCATATCTTGACTGAGTTAACAAACGACATGCATTGAACTCACCTGATTCTATTTGAACCTGCATTTCGTTCTGGCTCTAATCACTGAATTCAGCTTATTAATGTGTTAGCTTATTAATTTCCACTGTGTTTCTAGTAGTGCGTCACAAATTTAAACAATCTGGTATTCAGTTAAGGCTTAACAACTATTAATTAAGGTTTAAAGGGACGGAGAGAGATGGAAAATAAAACCCAAAAACTAGAAGCCCTATGTATAATAAAGAGTGATTTGACTGTGAAAAGGACCCATATCTTTGCTTCATTTACAGAGGGAGACAATGAGAACATGAGTGAATCTGGATCCCCAAGCATGCTGAAAAAGCTGGTACGCTCTAGAAGAAACATCAGCTGGTACAACCAGCACCCAGACTTCTGGAACTGGTACAAGTACTTCACTGAAATTGGAAACCAAGAAGGAGTAAGTATTGGTTGTTCAGCATAAAACTAAAGACTTGTCCTGCAGACTAACAATTCAGCTCTCTGCCTTCACCTGCATGCTGTACAATAGCTGCCTTTATTGATTGACAATTATTTAAACACTAACATCTCACACAGTTGTCTGCAGAACTTAACAAAAAGGCAATTATCCAAGCAAGCCAGTATCCCAGCCAGCAGACTTGGAGTTCCCTGATTTAACTTTTCCATGATCTGCTAGTTGCTCGTCCTTTATAGGAATCTGAGACTCTGTATGGCATAACAGTACAATGCTGAGGCATTTCTAACTAGCATTTCTAAAGTGTAACTCTACTTTATATATCTGCCGAATCATTTTGCTGAATATTCTTGTCTTGGTTTGTTTGTTTTTTGCCTCAGCTAAATGAGCTGGACCGGGTCTACCTGAAATACCTGCAGAACCGGAATCGGGCTGAGGGCCAGCACTCCTATGATCAATATCTCCGCCACCTGGGCGAAGTCTACAAAACCTGCGCAAGTTCTGATGACCCAAACTGCATCACAGACATAATTGCCCCGGCCAAACCAACCCCGGCCAAACCTGCCCCTATAAAGGGATGCGATCCGTACAGAGACCCCTACTGCCAGCTAGTTCGAGTAGCCCCAGCACCCATCAAAGCTCCTCTTTCTAACCATTACCAGCATTACCGAGCACCTGTGCCCTTCCTTTCTGCTCAGCAGGCCAGTGAGTTATCAAGGATTTGCAACCCCTCTGATGTTGAATGCTTGCAGTACCATCTCCGTGCTGCCTATGGCTACACATCAGAACCCAAAGCCCCAGCCCCGGCTCCATCATATGCTTACCTAGGGTATGATCCAAACAAAGCAGTGAAGAGGGAAGTCTACCACCGCTACCCAAACTGTGACCCCAAATACGACCCTTACTGTGTCCCAGAACCCGCCCATAACCAAATGGCCGCCCCACCAAGCCGCTGTAACCCACTTTATGATGATAACTGCAACCCTCTCATTGCCTCTATGTTCTCCAGCCCCCTGAAACCTGAGTGTGATCCTTACTACGACCCCAGTTGCAGACAGGAATACAGGCCCAAGGATGAGCCGGTGTCAGACTCAGGATGCGATCCCCGTTATGACCCATACTGTCGCAGTCCTGGCCCTTCTTATGGTGAATCTAGAGTGGAGCCTGAGCGCTATCCCATGACTCAGGGTAAGACAAAGGAAGGCTATGCCTGCTATGTGCATTACGATGAGGAGTGCTACCCTGTCCGCAGTTCAAACCCTTCCCATCAGAGCGCTGCAAGCACCTTGCAGGACTGTGACCCTTATGACCCAAGTTGCCCCCTCTATTACAGTGCTAACAACCCCATGAGGTCACCTCAGCCACAGAGCCCCTACCACAGTGCTAGTTCCCCTGAGGCTTATCACCCCCACGTTAACCCTGGTGGCTTCAGAGAGGGCATAATCGAGCCTGACTCTGACTGCGACCCAGAGTATGACCCCAACTGCCGTCTCCGCAGGTACGAATCCAATCCCAACCTCTCTGCCCCAGAATCCCACCACGATGATCCCCAACCCAGTCATGACAACAGGGGGGACGAGGGCCCCAGCCATGACCAGCCCGACCAAGACCCCTATGAGGGCAGGCATGAATCTGAAAACGCACCCTACAGTCCCTACTCGGGGTACGAGCAGCAGCAGGAACCGAGAGACGAGGAACCAGATCACAGATATGATCAGGACTATCAGAAAAAGTAAAAACCTGTCACTATAAGCAAGCGACTATTAATGCTTCTGCAGTACAGGGTATTAATTTGGAAAGCACGTTTGAGTAAGACCTCATACTCACATAAGTGCTGAGCTCTGAAGTTTTAGAGTTATGATACGGTGGGGGAAAGGGGACACAGAAAATGAACAATTTAACATTTTAAATTTTTATGCAAATGTCCATGTGAAATGAGTTTGTAAAATGTCCATGCGCAAATCAGCATATGGTTTCTGTAGTAAAAACCCATGTAATCTGTGATTCTAGTGCACTTGAATATGGGTTACTGGTATAGCTAGACTGCAGTGTATTTACTATTTGTCAATTTCCTATGTATTATGACAGTGTGTCTTTCAAAGAATATTTAATAACATGTTTTCATAGCTTTGCTTAAGTATGCATTTATAAATATCAAAACTGTTATGGTGTTAAGATGTTTTAGAATGTTCCAATAAAAGATCTGAATGAAACTCTAATTGCAATCTGTTTCTTCCACTGAATAATTACCCATTTAATTTAACGTAGTGAGAGAAATTACAATATGTGAGGCTTCCCATACAGTATGTACACAACATCTATATCATTTTTGTTTTTCTGTGGGAGGTACACTTAAAAGAAAAATGTAAAACTGTAAAATAACACTTTCCCACTATAACCAGTGGTAACAACATTAGAAATAACAATTCACACAGCATACTCTAAATATGGTCTGCTTTATCACTCCAATATCCTCCACCTTGTCTGAAAGAGCAGAAGAAAATTCGACGATCAACCCACTAAACCTGTGCTAGAAATGGTACCCTCACAGTTTACATGTGAATACAGCAAACTGGTTCTATCCTACTCATACTGCATATTCTGAATGGACTGCTTTTATTCCTAATATTTCACATTACATCTGCAACCCTACACAGATATGATTCCAAGCATGCACGCTTAGGTTGGCTATGATGGTTTGTGGTCATGGCAGAATATTATTTGTGGCAGCAGCACCTCATCCATTTCCTGCAAGAATTTGAGGAATAAGAGGAGGCTATTCAGCCAATGAAGACTCATACCTTTAGTGTACCATCTCCTCTGGGGAGGAGTTGGTAAAGTTATTGCTTGTTGAATGGCCCAGTTGTTTAAACCTATATTGCTGTACCTTACCAGAAAGTCTATTTTACACATTTAATATTCTTGGAAGAAGTGACAGACTATTGAAGCTGCGGTAGAAGAAGTGATACGTATCAGAAAGTAGTTATTTAAAATTTCAAAACTATAGTGGAATATAGAAACACTGGCATGCATTGCTTATTAAGAGAAGTAAGCCATTCATCTTTGTGTTATTATTTTGGTTCTGCAAATGAAAAGTCGAGGGTTCATAACACAGAATACATGTCGACGTAGTACAGGAAGAGATATCTGAGCTTCAATACATGTTGTGTTTCAACCCTGCCGTGTACAACCCCCCTGCCATTGCCATTGCGTGATGAGCTTTAGAAGAAATGACATAGAAAAACAGAAACTGAGGACAATAGATCCTGTGGTTTGATTGTGATGATAAAACATTCACATAAAGGTATATAGTATTTTATACAATAGATGTAATATCCTCTGTGTAGTAAAACAAGGCCTTTTCAACAGTTTAGCATCCACTCAGAAAATATATATTCTACTGTACATTTTTTTACTTCAAGTCACTGCTAAAGGTAACACTATGCATGCTTGAGGTACACCATCAAATCTAGTGCTACGAAATCTACAGTTTGCCTATTCATGAATGGATCATTGGGTTTCCAAAATCCTTTGTTTGTCTGCCTGTTTCTTAAAACACAATCGTCAAATATAATTTACACTGAAATGCACAGACAATATCTCAGAGACATTCACAGCCTAAAGAGACAAGCTGTGCGTGGAAGTCAGCATTTTCTTCTTCGGTAACACTATAAGAAACTGGATGATTTACAGTAGGCCTTTTCTTCTGCTAGTGTTGGCTTTTTAATACTCACTGGTGATTACCAGGCAAACAGGGGGACCTGGAGTTCCAGACAGAACAGACTCCACAGGGAGCAAGACCTGCAACACTTCCAGACGCCACACACACACACACACACACACACACACACACACTCCAGTCAGCAAATCCCAACAAGTTATTTTAGCACAGAAGCAATGCACTGTTTTATTCATCCACTACCTCAGATACAGATGTTACAGTTTAATTTGGTTCTGCTAAATAGCACAACGAAATGCATCAACAGATGCTATAAATCAGTCATCACTTTCAACCAGAACAGCTTTTCTAAAATTTAAGCAAGTTTTATTGAATCGCTCAAGGTGGTTTTCCTGAGTTTCCCCAAGCTATTATTTATAGGCTAATGTAAAAGACACAGCTGTTTTTTTTTCCCTTATGTATTCTTGCACTGCATGTGTACAGCTATAGCCAAAAGTTTTACATCACTTCATAGCAGTGTGGAGTAGTGGTTAGGGCTCTGGACTCTTGACCGTATGTAAAAATAATGTGATATCTTGTACAATTGTAAGACGCCCTGGATAAGGACATCTGCTAAGAAATAAATAATAATAAAATTAACAAATTTTGCTTCATAAAGTCGAATGAAACCTACTAAATCAGGTTATGTTAACATATTTAATTATATACTGCTTTATAGTTTTCCATATACTTAATGCTGTACTACTATTATGGCTTCTGGTAGACTTTTGCTAAATAATTTTGTTCATATAGTTTTTTTTTTTATTATGTCTCAGTCCTAAAATTCTAGGTGATGCAAAACGTGTAGCCGTGGCTGTACACTGTGTTCTACAGTAGTTTTTATTTCACCTCATTGATTTTTGTCAAAACTATTTAGCCTACACTTTAATCACATATTTGACTACATTAACCAGTCAATTTTTTTTTTTTTTTTTACTTTTTTAAATTCCTGGTACAAAGTATACAGTGTCCATTTATACCATGGACAGCGCTGGAGAAGTTACTTTTAAAAAGTAATCTGTTTCAGTTATAAGATAATTGAACAAAACTGTAACTAGCTACAGTTACAAGTAGTTACTCCCCAGGCACAGTTTACATTTTACAGAGATTTGTTTTTTGGTCAGACTGCAGTCTTCATATACTTTGAAGAACCAGCTATCAAACCCCCTTGTTTCCACCCCTGACATCAGTTTCTAGCAAGATGATATGAAAAGTGCGTTCATGTGACATGTAAAGCTTGACCTTCTCTGTTGAAGTGCTTTCTGATTTCCATGTGAAGCATTAGCCGTAGTCCTTGGTTTTTTATTTTTTTTAAACGTAACTAAAAGTATCTACCGGTATGTATTTTTTTTTTTTTTTTTTACACAAAATGTAATCTGTTACCTGTCTAACAAAGGAACCATTACAGTTACAAGTTACTGAAAAATGTAATCCGATTACAGTAATGTTTTACATATATTGCATTACCCCAACACTGACTGTGGAACCACTTCTAATACAGTATGGTCATGGATGCCATTTGCCCCATAATGCCATTCCACTAGCGCTTTGTACCAGAATCTTTGTATACATGTCAAAGCTTATGGGACCGTTATAGGTAACATGTCATCTTGTAGAGGGGCACATTCTTACGCAACACGCAATGGTGGGGGATGCAAGTTAATTACTTGTTTTAGTGATTTTTATGGTTATCTATTAAATAGCTTTAATTTATTTATTCAGAATTAAGAATATCTGACTGATTTCAATTAGCTAGTAGAATCTTTTGAATAATTCCGCTATATAAATAGACAAAGAGAATGTGATACCTTTTATTGGACTAACGAAGCAATAATTAATCACAATCTTTCAAGACCTCATAGGTCTCTTCTTCAGGTGAAAGTAGGAGAGATTGATGTTTACATTCAAAGGCGGCATCAGAACTTTAACAAACTTTAACGTGGGCAGCAGTGTGGAGTAGTGGTTAGGGCTCTGGACTCTTGACCGGAGGGTCGTGGGTTCAATCCCCGTGGAGGACACTGCTGCTGTACCCTTGAGCAAGGTACTTTACCTAGATTGCTCAAGTAAAAACCCAACTGTATAAATGGGTAATTGTATGTAAAAATAATGTGTAAAAAATAATGTGATATCTTGTAACAATTGTAAGTCGCCCTGGATAAGGGCGTCTGCTAAGAAATAAATAATAAAAAAATAATAACAAAAAGAACCCATTTTGAATCACTACAATTCTAATGCAAGGAAAAAGACTGTGTTGACAAGAAATAATAGTGGGAAAAGATAATTCCCTCGATTAGTATTTACTGTTACAATTTTTACATTTTATTCTTATAATTATTTATTTATTTAGTCTTTGTTATTGTCATTGTTTATTATGCAGCCACTCATCCTGTTTTTTTTTTTTTCATTGAATCCTTACAGACCTACACTGTAATTGGCCGTGAGACTGGGGACCTGTAGTCTTCTGGCTGGTAATCTCAAAACACTATTGCAAGATGGGAAGGACACACACATGCCTATATTCTGTGAACTGTACTTGAGGACTGTAACCTTCAGGGGTCTGGATTCTAACAAAACAAATGTGGCTTAGAATACTGTGAAGAACTATTCATTTGGAATACAATAGGAAATACAATTTCTTTATGTCTTAACATATGCGTACTCACACTAGATGGAAAGCACTGTATACAGCAATGCAGGAGTGGCGAACCCTTGCCCCAGAGAGCTGCAGGTTCTTCTGGTTTTCGTTCCACTTAATTAGTTAATTGAACCAATTATTGGTCAACACTAAAAAATGTTCCAGGTCTTTAGCCATTGGTTATTTAAAGATACCCAGAAAGCCTGCAGGATTGTGACTCTCCAGGACCAGGTTTGGCCACCCCTGCAGTAATGCTTCATTATAAAAACACAATACAACATGAAGAAATATTTATTCAGAGAAACTGAAAATGAACGGAATTTCCAATCGCATATCTTCCTGAATACTTTGTGAAAAAAATGTGTACAGTGAATCTATCTTTTGCAGAAAAAAGTGTAACCTGAGCTGCCGGCATTATTTTTAATGCATGCTCAAAATGCAGTATGTAAGCTTAGAGCGCCCTCTGCAGTGTACACTTTATTTAACATCTTCATTAATCATTGGCTGGTCTACACGGCATTTTTAATATGGCACAGATTACATTCAGTACTCTGAATAAACCACTAATCTGAAAAGGGTCTCATCTAGAACATAAGAAATGTTTGTGAATGAGAAGCAGCAGTTTGGCCCATCCCTTATAAAAGTTTCCCATAGTAAAAGTATAGCGAAATCTGATAAAGCACAGTGAATGCATTATTTATTATTATTATTATTATTATTTATTTCTTAGCAGACGCCCTTATCCAGGGCGACTTACAATCGTAAGCAAAAACAATTCAAGCGTTACAATACAAGTAATACAATAAGAGCAATGCATGGTAAAGCACAGGTGAAAATTGTAAAGCACAGAGACGTATGGTAAAGCATATTAAAAAAAAAAATACAAGAAGATAAATGGCAAACTATTGTATAGCCATAGGAAAAGCATAGGAAAAAAACTGCAAAATTACAGTACAAATTTACTGTGAGAGAACTTTTATAAGGGATGAAGACTCGTCTCATCTGGTTCGGATTAAGGTGAGTCTACTGGACTTTTGTGTCCTTGTATTAGAGGCATTTTCAGTAATTTATGATACAGGAATTTGGGTTATCTGTGTCAGGATTTGAATGTACCCGCCTACTCAGAACCTTTCCTTCTCAAATATATGAAAAGATTTCAACAAGCAAGATGCCATGGTACTTCCAGCATGGTTTTCCATTTTCTAGGAATGCAGAACTAAACATAAACAACTCCCAATGTTCATTGTAGGACTCCTACACATACCTGACTTGTTCTATTCAGCTTTGGTTTCTCTTAGAAGGAAGTGGGGACCCTTAATTTTGTACCAGTCTTGACAATCGCCATTGCAGAAACACATTTTTTGTGTTAAAAAGCCAAATGAACCCAGTCGTTCTGCATTAGTAGCAGATGAAAACATTTGGTGAACTGCTGCACTTGGACAGGTTGCTGAATAATTATTAGAGTAAGAGGTGTAAGTATAACAGGAAATCCTGTCCCATCCCAGTGCTTCTGTATGTATTTAATCTTTTACAGTAATTGCTGAAGGCTAGATTGCCATAATGTGTGTGTTTTGTATTGTTGATATCTTCATGTACAGTAACAGAAAAGATGTAATATTAGAGTACAATATTATATTTCACCTATAGGCAAGGAGAAGGAGATGTGATACCTTTTATTGGACTAACTAAACAACAATTAAGCTTTCAAGACTTCAAAGGTCTCTTCTTCAGGTGAAAGTAGGAAAGAGAGATTGTTGTTTATATTCAAAGGCGGCATCAGAACTTAACAAACAGAACTCCACTAACAACCCACGTAAACTATTCTCTACCTTCTCCTCCCTCCTAAACCCTCCCCCCTCCTCCTCCCTCCTCTATCTCCCCTGATGACTTTGCCTCCTTCTTCTCTTCTAAAATCTCAGATATCCGCAAACTCTTTAACACCTCTCCCTCCCCCGCACCCCCTCCTGCTCCAACCTCTACACCCACTACATCCCCTACTAACTCGCCCTCCTTCTCCACCTTCTTGCCCCTCTCAGACTCTGACCTCTCCTCCCTGCTCCAGGGTCACAAACCCACCACGTGTGCCTTGGACCCCCTCCCCACTCACCTCTTTCAAGCTGCTGCTCCTGCTCTACTCCCCTTCATCTCCTCCCTCCTCAACACCTCTCTACTTTCTGGTATCTTTCCCTCTGCCTTCAAAAACAAAAAAGCCTCTATCACTCCCCTCCTCAAAAAACCTACCCTCGACCCCACCTCCCTCCAGAGCTACCGTCCTGTCTCCCTCCTACCCTTCCTCTCCAAAACCCTCGAGCGGACTGTACACCGCCAGCTCTCTGCTTTCCTGTCCAACCACTCTCTGCTTGACCCTCTCCAATCTGGCTTCCGCTCTGCCCACTCCACTGAAACCGCCCTCCTGTCTGTCACCAACTCACTTAAGTGTTCCCGAGCTGCCTCTCTCTCCTCTGTCCTAATTTTCCTCGACCTCTCTGCTGCCTTTGACACTGTTGATCACTCTATTCTACTATCATCTCTTGCTGACCTGGGGATCTCTGGCACTGCTCTGGCCTGGTTCTCCTCCAACCGCACTTACCAGTTAACCTGGCGTGGAGCAACCTCCACACCTCACCCTCTCTTAACTGGAGTCCCCCAAGGGTCAGTCTTGGGTCCTCTCCTGTTCTCTCTCTACACCCACTCCCTGGGCCCCCTCATCGCATCCTATGGTTTCTCATACCATTTCTATGCTGATGATGCTCAGATTTTCCTCTCCTTCCCCACCTCTGACTCCATCATCTCCTCCCGTATCTCTACCTGTCTGTCTGCTATTTCCTCCTGGATGCACTCGCATCACCTCAAACTCAACCTCTCTAAATCTGACCTCCTTTTCTTTCCCTCCTCCTCCCCCTCCTCTGATCTCTCTATCTCTGTTCCTCTGGAATCTACCACACTCTCTCCCTCTTCCTCAGCTAAGAACCTTGGAGTCACCCTGGACCCCTGCCTCTCTTATTCCCAGCACATCTCCACTCTGGCACGCACTTGCCGATTCTTCCTGAGCAACATCCGAAGAATCCGACCCTTCCTCACCAACTATGCTACCCAGCTCCTGGTCCAGGCCCTGGTACTCTCCCGCCTAGACTACTGCAACTCCCTCCTGGCTGGCCTCCCTGCGTCCGCCACCCGTGCTCCAGCTCATCCAGAACTCTGCTGCCCGCCTGGTATTCTCTCTGCCTCGCTTCGCCCACGCTACTCCACTACTCCGCTCACTCCATTGGCTCCCGATCACCGCTCGCATCCAGTTCAAGACTCTTGTACTAGCCTACAGATGCCTTGACCAGACTGCACCCAGCTACCTCCAGACCCTCATCTCTCCCTACACCCCCACTCGACCTCTCCGCTCCGCCTGCACTAGAAGACTAGCTCTACCTCCACTACGCTCCCCTGCCTCCAGAGCCCGCTCCTTCTCCACCCTTGCTCCGCAGTGGTGGAATGACCTTCCTACAGATGTCAGGACTGCCCAGTCCCTGACCACATTCCGGCGCCTCCTTAAGACTCACCTCTTCAAACAGCACCTGTAGAACTCCTCTGTTTGTATCCTGGGACACTATCACCCTTCATGTAAATGTGCTTTATTTTGCTCTTATCTGCCCCCTATTTTACTGCATTTAATCCTGTACTTCAGAATACTGTAATCTGCCAAGTGTTTAACCTGTAGTACTTTGTATTTAATCATATCCTGATGTAGCTATCACTATTTAATCATATCCTGATGTAACTATCACTATTATCTGCTGTATTATTGAATTGTGGTTCATCACACTTGTACTTTGCTTGAACAAAAGTTATTGTATTTCTTGCTCTTATTGTATTACTTGTATTGTAACACTTGAAATGTATTTGCTTACGATTGTAAGTCGCCCTGGATAAGGGCGTCTGCTAAGAAATAAATAATAATAATAATAATAATAATAACTAGTTTCACCTGAAGATGAAACCTTTGAGGTCTTGAAAGATTGTGATTAATTATTGTTTAGTTAGTCCAATAAAAGGTATCACATAGCCTTCTCTTGTCTCTGGACTGACACGGCTACCATTTCATCTATCAAAGGCCTACAACTATAAAACACTTATCAGTGGTAAATTAAGAAACTACTGGGGGCTCCCGAGTGGCACATGCAGGATGTGCCCTATAGCCTGGAGGTTGCGGGTTCGAGTCCAGGCTATTCCACGGCCGACCGTGGACGGGAGTTCCCAGGAGGTAGCGCACAATTGGCCAAGCACCGCCCGGGTGGGGATGGCCTAGGTCTGCCAGGGTGTTCTCGGCTCACTGCACACCAACAACCCCCGTAGACTGGCCAGGCACCTGCGGGCCTGCCTGTAAGCTGTCTAGAGCTGTGTAGTGGCTGCATGGTGGACCCGCTGATTGAAAAGAAGCAGACGGCTGACGGTAAACGTTTCGGAGGACACGTGTCTGTTTTTGTCTCTTCCGAGTCAGTGCGGGGATGGCAGCGGTGAGCCGGGTTGAAATAAAAGTAATTGGACATTTCAAAATTGGGGAGAAAATAAGAAAAATAATTGGCAATTCTAAATTAAAAAAAATAAAGATTAAAAAAAATAAATAAATAAAAAAAAATAAGAAACTACTAATGAAATACTAAAAGCAACTTAATTGAAGACATTGAGAAAGTCAAAATATTTGTCATTTCTTTTAATAATGTTATATTTGAATTACACAGTATTATATCATCCATCTCCCAGTTTAAAGATTGTAATACACACAAGGTGAAGCCAGTTGATGATCTCAGCTAAATGCCTCCAGCACTGTGCCTTCACTTTCCAAACCATATCACACCATTCTTCATACAGTATCCTATCCAGTCTGGGGTTGTATTTAAAGTTAGTGACCCTGTCATTCACAGGATGGACAGCCTCTGAGTTAAAGCACATGTGTGAAGCTAAATTGGGATTCTTGGCAGATTGCTATGCTGCTGATCAGACTGGGGAATTCCCTTAATGTGCTGTCAGTCCAGTTCTGTATATAACACAGCTATCTTTAAAAAAAACAAAAACCTCCCACTGTTTCTGTATCTTTCATTACCAATCCCTGCCGATACTGAGAGTTAGTTTTATAATATGTATCTATAGTAGAAGAGCGACATCCAACCCCAGTCCACAGGGCCTCAGTATATCTAGTCCTCAGATCTGGGTTTTCATCAGGACACTGGGATTGGTAGTGATACCTCAAGAGTGTCACGAGATATCTGATGTGATCATTTGCACGGAGTGGATAGGGCCTTGTTGAACACCTGACACAAAGGACAGAACATCCTGCAGTACAATGCCCCCTAACACCACACTGAGGTATCTGTGAATTGCCAGCAACACTTCCTGCAGCACCTGAATGTGCCCGGAGGACACCCAGCACCTCCCCTAACATCTGGGAACCGACCAGATCAGACTCCATTAAGATGCAGGTTATATCACACTAGACTCCTGCAGGTCGGTGTAGGTGTTTCAAAATAACAAAACCAATATGAAATGTTATAAGTTGCGTGCTAAGGCACATTTTCCGAGCGGGAAAACAATTATTTTAAAGTATAGCTCTATTAGGAAACTATTGTAACAATGTACACTTAAAATAATTGACTATGGACACATTTAAGTTCAACACCAAGTCTAAATAAAATATTGTTAGTTATTAAGCAGTAGTAATAATCTGAAGCAGTGGTATTTCAAAATAACAGAAGCCCATTTTTATTATTATTATTATTTATTTCTTAGCAGACGCCCTTATCCAGGGCGACTTACAATCGTAAGCAAATACATTTCAAGTATCACAGTACAAGTAATAATACAATTAAGAGCAAGATAAATACAATGACTTTGGTTCAAGCAAGTACAAGTGTGACAAAATACAATTCAATAATACAGCAGATAACAGTGTCAGTGATAGTTACATCAGGATATGATTAAATACAAAATACTACAGGTTAAACACTTGGCAGATTACAGTACTCTGACGTACAGGATTAAATGCAATAAAATAGGGAGCAGATAAGAGCAAGTAAAGCGCATTTAAGGAAGAGTGATAGTGTCCCAGGGGAAAAACAGAGGCGTTCTACAGGTTCTGTCTGAAGAGGTGAGTCTTGAGGAGGCGCCGGAATGTGGTCAGGGACTGGGCAGTCCTGACATCTGTAGGAAGGTCATTCCACCACTGCGGAGCGAGGGTGGAGAAGGAGCGGGCTCTGGAGGCAGGGGAGCGTAGAGGAGGTAGAGCCAGTCTTCTAGTGCAGGAGGAGTGGAGAGGTCGAGTGGGGGTGTAGAACTACTTACTACTTTACTACTTATTCAATCAAAACCAAGTAGTGTAATCATTTGCTTGTACTGTTTAAGACGTTTTTCAAATCAAGTAAGTAATTAAATCAAATTGAATTTGAGATATCTCAAAATGACTTCCTGTCCAGTTTGAGATATCTCAAATTGAATTTGAGATATCTCAAATTTAATTTGAGATATCTCAAAATTAGTTTGAGATATCTTGAAATCGAGTTAGTTTCAGATATCTGCAATTCAAAACAGAGCATTTTCACAGGAAGTCAATTTGAGATATTTCAAACTAGACAGGAAGTCAATTTGAGATATCTCAAATTCAATTCGAAATATCTCAGACAGAACAGGAAGTCAATCTGAGATATCTCAAATTCAATTTGAGATATCTCAAACAGGACAGAAAGTCTATTTGAGATATCTCAAATTGAATTTGAGATATCTCGAAATGAGTTTGAGATACCTTGAAATCAAGTTAGTTTGAGATATATGCATTTCAATTTAAGATATCTTAAAATGCATTTCGAGATATCACTAAATGATAATTTGGCTTGCCATATACAGACTTGCTTTTCATCGTTCAGATGAGACGTACGACTGAGGTCCTATTGTAGGTGACTCTGCAGCAGCAGTTGCTGATGCATAGTTCACCCCCTAGTCTCTTTGTAAGTCACTTTGGATAAATTGTTTCACGGCCCTACGAGGCAGAATTCTTTCTTTGGCGTATACTGTGTCATAGGCTGGACATTTGGGGAGAACTAAGTAATTTGCAAGATTAGCTGGCAGGTTTTATTGGCTAGGCATGTATGCGGTAGTCTAAGTGTTGTAAGAATTGCTTGCCCAGAGTGCCAAATCTCATCCAACACAAAGGTAGCTCGTTCACCTCTGATGCCGTTGCCTGTTACTGATGTTCCATTTTTGCGGATAGCCATGGATATTGTGGGACCCTAAGAGAGGAGCCGAGCAGGTAATTGATATATATACCTCTAGTGTGTGATTACGCTACTTGATACCCGGAGGCATGTCCTTTAAGAGATATCAAGGCTTGGCAGATAGCAGCAGCTTTGATGCAATTATTTTCTAGGGCAGGAGTACCTCAGGAAGTTTTAACTGATCAGATCACCAACTTTTTATCAAAAACATTGAGGCAGGTCTATCAGTTACTAATTTTGAGGGGGATAAAGACCACACCTTACCATCCTGAGACAGATGACCTGGTTGAACATTTCAACCAGACTTTGAAGAGTATGTTGCCGAAGTTTGTTGCCAAGAATGGAAAGGATTGGGACCGTTGGCGGCCATATTTATTTTTTGCCTATTGGGAGGTGCCTCAAGCATCCACCGGGTTCTCGCCTTTTGAACTGCTCTATGGACGTCAGGTGAGAGGACTGCTGGACAGCCTTAAAGAGACTTGGGAGACCAACCAACAGGAACATTTATGTGTGGTTGTCTATGTCCTTAGAATACGGGACGAGCTGGTGGAGATGTCCGCACTGGCTCATGAGAACTTGGGAAAGGCCCAACAAGCACAAAAAGCATGGTATGACCGAGCTGCCCGATCTAGAACTTTTGAGTCAGGACAAAAAGTATTGCTGCTGTTGCCAACGACAGAAAATAAACTACTTGCAAAGTGGCAGGGACCTTTAGTGTCATCAGGAAAATGGGACCCCTCACCTATGAGATCGCCATGTCTGATTGGAGGAAACCTAAGGAGGTATTCCATATTAATCTGCTTAAAGAATGGATTCAATGAAAAGAGAGCACTGGTCAGCAGTTATATGTGTGAGCTACAGAGGAGGATGAGGAGACCACAGAGCAATACTTTCCCTGCAGCAGTACCACTGGAAGTCTGGACTTGAGCCATCTTCCAAGCCAAAGTCAACAGGAGATGAGTGATGTCTTGCCACAAGGATTGTTTCAAGAAAAACCTATGCGTACTAACATCATGGAGCACTGCATCCAACTGAAAGACAGCAATTCAGTGCGGCAAAGGCTATATCAAATCCCTGAAAGACTCCTGCCAGTGCTATGGGAGGAGACCAAAGTGAATCTATCGCTGGGTGTCATCGAGACCTCCCGTAGTGAATGGTGTAGCCCGATGGTTCTAGTACCAAGAAGGATGGAAGTATCTGCTTCTGTATTGACTTTCGGGACGTGATTAAACTAGCTATCACAGGGGGTATGACTGAAGGTATAACAGGGGATATGACGCTGTAATCTGTTCCTTTGTTGTGGCTATCAAAAGGACTGGTAAAGGAAATGGAGTGTTAAACGTATCGTGAGTGTTAAGTGTTTTGTTTGTTTGTCATTCTAACTGCTTGTCATTTGTCTTTGTCAGATGGCTAAACACTAATCGTGAGCTGTCGCTACAAGCCAGCAGCAAACCCGGACTACACTGTACCATTGTTTCACAAACTGTTGTCTTGCACTACCCCTGCACAAAGAGCACTCACTGTCAGGAGAAGTGACCGTGTCTGTGT
The DNA here is from genome assembly GCF_902713425.1 of Acipenser ruthenus. Lineage (NCBI taxonomy): Eukaryota > Metazoa > Chordata > Actinopteri > Acipenseriformes > Acipenseridae > Acipenser > Acipenser ruthenus. Next base: position 12,520,428 of record NC_081200.1, on the reverse strand, counting down.
TGGGTGTAATTATAAAGTGTCTTATTATTTCAGGACTGAAACCCTTGTTATGCACGGATCCAGTGCTTATTATTTAAGTGTTGTTGATACGCAACCCAGCCAAATAAAGGAGCTGTTTTATCGAACTTTCACTGTCTTGTGTGTGTTATTCCTGAGCACTACACCAACTACACCTGCGCACTGCAAACCACTTGTCACAAAGAAGATTCAAGCTGCAGGCCTCACTATCGATCCAAAAAAGTGTTTGCTGGCAAAACACGAGACAAAGTAGCTAGGATATGTACTGGGATATGGGAAAATTCAACCTCAAAAGGAGAAAGTGAAGGCCATACAGACTTATCTTAGACCAATTACCAAGAAACAAGTTAGATCCTTTCTTGGTTTGGTGGGGTGGTACAGACTATTCGTACATGCATTTGCAACTAAAGCAGACCCATTAAGTGACTTATGGAAATCTGGGCTCAATAAAGTACCTTGGACAGAGGACTGTGAAGAAGCTTTCAAACTTTTAAAGGAAGCTGTGTGCCAGGAACAGGTCCTTTGTAGTCCCAACTTCAAAGAGACATTTGTGGTGCAAACCGATGCATCCAGAGTGGGTCTTGACGTAGTCTTGCTATAAGGAGATCCAGGACAGTTGCAGCCGGTGGCGTACATCAGCCGGAAACTGTTTCCCAATGAGACCAGATACTCCACAGTCAAAAAGGAATGTTTAGCCATTAATTGGGCCTTGGACTCCTTTTGATACTGGAAAGAGAGTTCACCCTGGAGACTGACCACCATGTACTGCAGTGGTTGGGAAAGATGCAGGACTTCAATGTGAGGATCACTCGTTGGTTCTTAGCTATGCAGCCTTACTGTTTCACCATCCGGTACAGAGCCGGCAGGCAGAACAAAACAGTGGACTTCCTTTCTCGCATCTATGATACCGTAAAGTTAGAAGGGGAAGGAAATGTGATGGAGAGAAACCGGTTCTCCATCTTTAATACTGAGCTCTGACATTTTAAATATGCGCTGGACTTTCCTGTTCAAATTAAAAATGTTGATGTAGGAATAACTTACTGGTGGGGGTGAGGGGTGTGTGTGCTCTCAGCCAGACGACGGTGTAGCCAGTAAAAGAAAAGATAAAGTTAATCACAGATTGTCACAAAGACGGCCGGAGTGGGTGGCGTCAGACCAGAAGCAGGAAATAAAATGACAGAGAGGTGTGGTTTGGTGGAGCTGAGCGAATGGTTTCGCTCAGCATTTAATAAACAGAACAGAAAATAAAAAGGTTGTACAAACAAAACACAAACACAGGACACGGCACACGTCGCCAAAACAAAAAGACAAACAAAACGGACTAGACAGACAAACACGGTGAGCAGATACTTTAACTATTCTTTTTAACTTTAACTATGCTTTTTATCTTTACCTCCGTCTCCAATCCCGTTCTCCACTCACCGAACACCCAACCCCAGTGAGTGAAAACGTGCTGCTTTTATGCAGTTGTACCAAGACTCGATTGCTAGTCAATCATTCATTCAATTGGAATCTCGGTACAACTGCACGTGAATTAATATAGTGTACTCCCGTGACCACAAATTACATTTTAACCAGCACGTGAAGTGATTTGTGCCATCCTCGTGCCTAAATACAAATCTACATTTTTAAATACACGTGAAACACAGACCCGTTTATATCACGTGTACCAATGACTATGCACCAACATTTACACACAACACGTAACATATAAACATAAACTACGCACAAGGGCGTGGCCATATTGCCACAAAGATATATTGGCGGTAGACGTTGGTGTTTATTTTACAGAATAGGCGCACATATTTGGTAATATAACCCCTAGGTCTGCTTTAACCCTTTAACCCTTTGCGGCCCTATGTTGGACCTGGTCCGACATTGCAATTTTCCCTTTCCGGTCCAATGTCGGACCCTGTCCGACATCATCAAAAAGACGTAAAAAACAGGTCTCTAGTCGTTTTTTATCCGGAAAAAGCTGAGAAAACCAAAAATAATGACTTGGATTGCATTATTGAGGAGTTTGGTAATAAAATGAGTGATCAGGAGATGATTTATTGGTATGCACTACTATGAAGAGGTATGTGAAAAATACAGCGAACAATGGGTGGGGTGGGGCTGGAGATGCAGTACTGAGTGTCCTGTTGATATGCAGTGCCTTTTAAACCTGTTTTAATGTGAAAAAAATACTTCTAAACATCGCGTCTAAAATAAACTGCGCGTGTGAAAATAAATTGGACCTGATGCTCCTGGGACGTGCTGATTAAATGGACCGCTAAGGGTTAATGACTGCTATAACGACCGTTCCAAAATAAAAACTGAAAATAATCTAGAAAATGGTTACCTTTTTCTTTCCAGCAGTCTGCAGGCGATCTTCTGTTTTGGCTGGGTATGGGCACTGACATTTTGAGAAGGGTACAGGTGGTAGTGGTGTACCCTCAGTGTTAATAGCCATTAAAGGCAGGCTAACAATATGGATAGCTGAGTATCCTGGGAATTAAGATATCTTCAACCTTTTCTTTTTTTTGTTTTGTTTTCTGTTCATTGTTCATTGTTAGGTTTAACTATTTTTCAAAATGAAAAGAAAGCTTATTTTTTTGCACATTACTTAGGTCTAGCTAGCTATCACATTATCATGTTACCAAAATAGTGTGAGATTGGCTTTCTGAGATTGACGGCATTCTGATCCTGTTTCCTGTCGACCCTGTTTTACTTTCGTCAATACATGTATCATCATTCAAAACGTTTATGTGTTTCTGGGGTTAAAACAAAGGAATGGTGTGAATGTCATGCTTCTGAGAGTTTCACTGCCTCAATTCTTAGGGGATAAGAAATAATACAGGCAACATCAGCTATCCAATTCCGTATCTCCTATGTGTTTTTACAATGAATAATCTTAACTTCACTTAAAGTTTGTTTATGTATTTCTGGGGTTAAAACAAAGGTACGGTGTGAATTTCATGCTTCTGAGAGCATCACTGCCTCAATTTCTTAGGGGATAAGTAATAATTCAGGCTTAGAATGTAAAAGCATAAATAAGGAAGTTATCTAAAATATTATGACTTGGCTGTTTGAGTATACTCAACATGGACATAACAGCAATGGTCTCTGGTGTCTCCTTCTATATTAGGCTCAGAACCACCCTTATGTATGTATGTATATATAACAATATTTCTACTAGATTATGCATTTATTTATAGACTATTACGTAATGTGTATTTTCTAAAATAATGTATAAGACTTGTTTTTATTTCTAGACATAACAGCACACAAGGCATACAGCAACAACATTAAATTCATTCTCACGTTATCATTACAAAACTTCATCATTTACCTTCAAGTTTTGAAATACCGAAAAAAATTAGGCTACTTTCAAATCAGCACAATTGTAGGTTGCATAGTTAATAATCAGTGGTGTAGTCGAGCCGGAACGCTATTCTGGTACGTTTTTTTCTATAGGCAGAACCTTGACTTAAGAATTAACTTAAGAATCTTTACTGATGTGTTATGAAAATGCTTATATAGCGCCCAACCGTTATAATTTCGGTTCATGGGCACCGATGAAGCGATCTCTTTTCCGTGTGGAAATCAAAATAGTCTTTCTGTACCATGCCATTGAATAGGAAGCAGTGGTGATGGTACATGACTCAGAGTCACCACTGCTGATGGTACACGAATCGGAGTCACCACTGCTGATGGTACACGAATCAGAGTCACCACTTCTGATGGTACATGAATCAGAGTCTCACACACATCTCTTGATTCCTGCACAATTGTCTGATTCAGTCAGTTGTCCTTTTGATGCAATGAAGAGAACATTAGGGACTTCTATTACAAACTATAGTACAAAAGTTTAATAAGGTTAACAATGCTTTTTTAGTAAATGCTGACAAAGAAGACAGCAAAAGTGCATCCTACAACTGTTCATAAACACAGGTTTAAAGCTGCTTTGTATACTGGTCAGTGCAGAGGCCTGGGTATTGGAATGAATGACTGCCCTTGCAACTGGCTTAGTATGGGATTTCGTGCCCTGGGGGAAACATTATAAATTTGCAGGGGAAAAAAGTGTATGTTAAACTGTGATTTGGTGGGAGAGGAATGAGGTGCTGGTGGGCTGGAACGTGTGTCTATGATTTTCTCGTGTCTCTGACTAGCTGGGGAGGATAATCAAGGGCAGCGGCAGATATTTTATTTGAACGCCCACCAAAAAGTAGCCAAATAGTGTTTTTTAAACCGGCCAAAAAAGCACTTAAGATTTACTATATATTACAAAAGCATAAAGAAGTGCCACACATTTATTTAAAATAACATTCATGTTATAAACTATTTATTCACCTGCTTTGCTTGTTTTTTTCTCACAATTTACACTACCAGAACCGATGTTTTTATTTTTATCTGATGAGATCAAATGTGGTAGGTCCAGAAAATGTATTCAGAATGTAGTGTAAAATGAAATTGTCCAGAACTGTCAGTGGATACAGTCTTTAAAAATACATTTTAAAACAGTTGTAATTGTACTGATACAGTTCTTAAATTGGTGACAAATAAAAAATAACAGCGTTTGTGTGATTCTTAATTTTATTGGATGCAGAACTCCAGAAAAAAGACGAGAGGAGGACATGACATAGGCCTACTATACAGGGCATTGTGGAGAATGAAGTTCTGAGCTGGTGATAACGTCATAATCGAAAGGAATATAAAAAACATGCATGATATAAATAACCAAACCACCAAAAACAGTACAGTGCACTCCGTTTATAAGAATTACTGATATAAGAATCAACCGCATATAGTGATCATAACCACTGGAACAAACTCATTCCTATACTAACCATGCTAAAATACTCCACTTGTAAGAATCAAGCAATCCGCTTATAAGATTCATTTCGGGGCAAACTGAATGCATGTAATACGATACTGTATCAAGTGCAATGACGTGTACAGCCAATAAAGCTACTTTTGAATTGGAATTTGATCACATCTTGCGTGATAAGCATGTACGCAGTGTGTTTACAGTAGCGACTCCCAGTGGAAAAAAAGGAAATCGTGCAGTTTACGTGTGAGTCGACATGCCAGGAAAAAGAAAGACACTTTCTGTGGACGAAAAACCTACTACTGCACAGGGGCTTCACTGATTTCAATGATTTGAACCTCCTCCATTGCCTTGAAATGGAGGTTAACAAGGTTGTGGATCGTGCAATAATCCAGGGAACGCTGGACAAGTTTGTAATCAAACAGTGACTTTGCCACTGCATTGTGCAAATATTTTTCTTTGCTCTCTGTTAGTGAAAAATGTGTTGTAATAAATTGAATACACATTCACTAAATAGTTACTGAGTACAGCACTTTTATTGTGTGATATGCATGTAGAGGGAGGGGGATTATGGCGCTGTGCTGCGCGGTGGGTGGGGGGGCAATTGCAGAGCTTAGTGAAAAACTGTGAGACTTGCATTGCAAATGAAAAAAAGCAAGCCACAGATGCTTAAATGCAGTGGTAGTCCTAAAAGTAAAATATTGTACTATAATGTCACTTTAATTCAAAGGCCATTATACGTAACACCACATGGCAGTTAAACTAGGCATCCTCACGAGATGATCGCTTCTCAAGTATACTGTAGTAAAACAGGATTCTGCAGACTTGAGTAAACATAATCGTAATCATATAACAAGTTGCTTACCCATGAGGACTTGTTTTGATTGTTTTGATGTATTGTCCTCAGTGATCAGTGAGCACCGTTGACATTTCTATACTGTATTTAAACTGCTGAAGCATTGAGGCATGCTTTTGCTAATTGTAATCATATCGGACCGCTTTTAAGAATCAACCACTTATAAGAATCAAATCATCTCAGACAGAAGTGGTTCTTATAAACGGAGTGCACTGTATTTACATGCTAGATGCTTTCAAAACAAGCCAAATTTGGCTGGAAAACTGACCGGGGGAGTAGCCTATAAAAGTCGCATGTGAGACGCATGCATTACCTATTAAATGTTACCTCAAGCTCAATGAACAAATAAAACGTGAATCTGTATAATGTTTGTATAAGAAAATCTATATTTTATTTGTGTTCCAGTACTTTCAGATTTAGGACTACACCACTGTTGGTTACAACACTGGCTACCATGCATAGCCCAAGAGAAAGTCTAAAACACAATGCAAAACAAGAAGGCTCGTTTGCATCTGTGGCTTTAGAACTTTTAATATCTCATCTCACCAATGGGGGACTGGACATTCCGTAATGACAATGTATCACACAACACTGCCAGTTATACGGCAAGCCAAATTATCATTTAGAGTTATCTCAAATTGTGTTATGTAAAGCTCCATTTAAAGGTATCTGGAAATATTTTTCAGATATCTCTAAATGTATTTTAGATATCTTACAATGATTTAGAGATATATTTAAATATTTTAAAGTATCTTTAAATACTTAGAGCTATCTGTAAATTATTTTGAGATATTTTCAAATATCTATAAATTCATTTGAAATATCTCTAAATGATAATGTGGCTAGCCATACCCATCCTCCCCCTTTAATCTCAGCGATGGGCTGCAGCCAATCCAGAGATCCAGGTCAGGGCACCAATGTAACAGGGAAGAGGTTGAGTGCGAACCAGTGACCCAGCACACATAAAGTGAGAGTCTTAACCACAGTGATAAAGAGCCAGACTTGTTTGCATCTGTGATTTTAGAGCTTTTAATCTCATCTCTTTTCACTGACAGGGGACTGGGCAGAATCCGCAACAACAGTATATCACACAACACTGCCCGTTTGACTGGGAACTCGATTATTTGTGAAATGATTAAGAACTCTCTCACACAAAGTGACAGTAGCAGTAAAATGGTACACTACTTATAGCAACAATTGAACTGTTTTGTATGGCAAGCTAAATTATCATTTATAGATATCTCTAAATATTTGAAGATATCTCTAAATATTTGAAGATATCTTCAAATATTTAAAGATATCTCTAAATCATTTTAAGATATCTAAAATATATTTAGAGATATCTCAAAATGATTTACAGATATCTTTAAATTGAGCTTTAAATGAGATATCTAAAATGCATTTTTAAATATCTTTAAATCATTTTAAGATATCTCTAAATGTTTTTGAGATATATTGAAATACTTTTCAGATATCTGTAAATCATTTAGAGATATCTCTAAATAATGTCCTGTTCATTTAAAGATACCTCTAAATCATTTAAAGATATCTCTAAATCATTTGAAGATATCTTCAAATAACTTCCTGTTCATTTAGAAATATCTCTAAATCATTTAGAGATATCTCGAAATAACTTCCTGCTCATTTAGAGATATCTCTAAACATTTTAAGATATCTTCAAATAACTTCCTGCTCATTTAGAGATATCTCTAAATCATTTGAAGATATCTTCAAATGATCAGGAAGCTGTTTTGAGATATCTGGAAATGACTTCCTGTGAAAATGCTCTATGTTTTCAATGGACTTCCTGTCTATTTAAAGATATCTTCAAATGAACAGGAAGTTATTTAGAGATATCTCTAAATGATTTAGAGATATCTCTAAATGAACAGGAAGTTATTTGAAGATATCTTCAAATGATTTACAGATATCTTTAAATGAACAGGAAGTTATTTAGAGATATCTTTAAATGATTTACAGATATCTTTAAGACCCTCATTTTAAGATATCTCTAAATAACAGTTTGGCCTGCCATGCTAGCACAATCCATATGGTTTCCATAGTATTTAAAGATATCTGTAAATCAATTTGAGATATCTTTATTTCATTTTTAGATATCTCAAATTGATTTACAGATATCTTTAAATTAATTTTAGATATCTTAAAAACTGCACAATTAAAGATATCTGGAATTCAATTTGAGATATCTGGAAATGTTTTTACAGATATCTCTAAATATTTCAAGATATCTTAAAATGCAATTTGAGATATCTCTAAATGATCATTTGGCTTGCCATAGTTTTGCTGTTTTATTTGCCTTTGCACTTGTTTCAAAGGATGGCCCTATGTCACTAAAACTATAACAGTAAAAATGTAACTGTACAAGAAACTTAACACATACATATTAATTTCTGTTTCTGTATATCTCTTGCAAAATGTTCTAGGTTTATCGGTTTAATTAACCACGCTTTTTTATAGCCTTGTAGGAGGAGTAGTTTTTAGATACACTTATTATTGAGCAGTTTCTAGTTACAGTTATTATTTTGGGAAATACGCCCCCTTGCAGCTGTCTGTACCGTGCAAGCTGCAGTCTCCGGTGTAACAGTAGACTAGAATAGGCTTTGTGGATGGTTCTTTCCCATCATGTATTACACTGACCACATGTGCTTGTCAGTCAGGAATCTATTTTACACTGTGCATGACTTAGACAAAAACATGCAATACCGCAAATGTGCTTTCCTTTCCTGTTAAATGACGTTGAACTCTTTTAACATTGCAGGTCAAGGAAAGATAACTGCACTAAAAACTGCAGACAATCTAATCTGCTAATATATAAATCTATGCAATATAAGACACCCAGACTATTTAGTTATCCTGGGGTAGTCCTTCTTTAAGGTTATTATGGGTTTAGAAAATATCAACCATTTTCTATAACAGAATGACAATGTTTGCCCTTCATTGTTAATTCTGCACTCATTTCAACTGTCTGCTGTCTGCTGATGGTCCAGACAGGTGAGATTATAACTGATACAGTTTTGTTTTAATCTGATTGAAATGAGGGATTTGGAGGATTACCTCGTTTATCATTCCTCTTGATGAAAATCATCACCAGCCAAATAGCTTTTTGTATTTCAGGTCCCAGATGTTTGGAGCTCCTAGTCTGTAGCCTTCAGGGCATTGTATTGGTAAAACACTGAATATGTTTACATTATATATTCTAGTCATTAACTCACTTAAAGGTGTAATGTCCCATTTTGCGTCAGAAAGACATTTTCCATATTTAAAAGTACATTGACGGGGTTTACAAATGGGAATAATTATCTTACCCGCCTGTCATTCATGTTATTTGGTCTCCGATTCTGTCCTTTGTAATGTTTTGTATCCTCCTTAAAACGTACAAAGTAGTCTCACCAAGATTCTTAGCACTGTTGTCCACTATAACACACATAGACGAGGACAAAGACATTTAAGGTGCTTTTTTTTACCCCTTAATCACACATGAAAATGATCAGCCCTAAAGGTGCTACCTGTAAAATGTAAAACAAATTATAATAAAGACACCATTGGTAATAAATGTTAATATTGCTGCTCTGCTTTCCAGGCCTACAGGTAAAACTGTAAGTGAAGAGGTCAAACATTTCGGGTAATGCCTTTACCCTTGTTCTGGTTTCTTACCATTTTACCTACATTTAGTAGCAGGAGCATTCCTGTTTATCTAACAGGGTGACTAGAGAGACAAGAAGGGTTTCAAAGACACAAAACATAAAATGACAACAATATTATTGAATAATAAAAGACTGTTTTAATATGTCATTCTGGGAAAATCTTAACATTTTCAATATACATTTGAATATTTGAATAGGAATATTTTAAGACAGCACACAAAACTGATTTCAACTCTTTCTTCTGGGCCTGCTGTTTGTTATTGGCTGTAAGCAGCATCAGAATACATATGCATCCTTGGTGACCTTTGTGAATAAAAATACCTTTAAATAAAATGTGAGAAGTCCAACAACTGGTAACATGGAGTGCAGCCATCTGGCTATCAAGTTAAGCAGCAGAGCTGTATTAGACTTTGAGTGGACAGAGGACACAATTACATTTCTATGCCACATAGACCCACCTGGTCATTTTAACTCTGAATAAAAAACCTCTGTTGCTCTCTCACATCGTGCAAGTCTGGTGAACTGGCTTCAGTCAATGCAACAAGGCCACTTGGTATAATATACTGGGGTCAACCAGTAATTTATAGTATTTGTACAGTATAATTCCTTTAAGGTGTAGGGTACAGCGTATTCTCACTGGCGATATACTGAAACTACCATTGAAGAGATGTTCTCTTTATTAACAACAGAGTAAATTACACTATTTACCAGTAAGTAAACAAAACAAAATCGAAATTAAAGGGAAAAAATTTCTTAACGGGGAAGAGAGATCTAGAGATCCTCCGTTGTTGTCCAAAGTGGGCGTTTGATAGAAGTTTAAGTAAAGTATCACAAACCTTAAAAGAATAATATGATTATAATAAGTATACACTGCTGATGCCTTCACCCGTCCCTCCTGCACGAACACCCCTTTAGCGATCTCCGTTTACTGTTTTCATATCAGGGTAGAGAAGGAATCCAGAAAACGTGGAATCGTTGATGTTATCGGCGTAGATTCCTGCATAGGCCTCTTCTCCGTACACCTGAAGCCAGACCTCCTCCCCTGTCTCCAGGTGCAGGACGATGGAGCCTGAAGCCTGGTCGACGTTGTTTTCCTGGAACTGGTCGAAAGTGAACATGATGGTCTTGTCACTCTTGTACAGGCTGACCTTGACGTCTTTCAGGTAGACAGTGAGGTGGTAGGTGAAGTAGTACACTCCAGGAATGGAGCAGCGGAACTTGCCTGTGCTGTCATCGTAGTGCCTCTGGCCGTTGTAGAAGATCTTGCTGAACTTGATGGGCACGTTGGGCATGGGGGTGCGGTCTGTCAGCCCCACACTGAAGGCAGAGCGGTAGAGGAGGGCGCTCTCCCCTTGGTCGCCCTTCAGGCCTGGGGTGCCAGGGAAGCCGCGGGGTCCCTCTGGACCAGTAAGGCCAGGCTCTCCGGTGTCACCCTTCTCTCCAGGTGCACCTGTTCAACAAAAAGGGCATTCAAGGGCTTTATTTGCGTGATTATCAACATTTCTAGTGGAGAAATATTTATATCAATTGCTCCCAGTAACAAGTACACTCTCTCTAAACAATGCAGCCATCCCAGGATCTTGCATTTCGGTATCTCTAGGCTGCAATGATTTTGATACAGACACTTGATTTGGAGTGGTGTTGGGCAGGAGGAACTCATATTTTTTTCTAGTCTATCGAGTATGTTTAATAACAGAATGTCTGTTCCTTAAAAGATTAAGAGTTAATTGAATGTTGAAGCACATTTTTATCCCTCTGGCAGGATTGATAAAGGCCTGTGTTTAGAAGCTTTATTATAATAGTGCAACAGAACAGGGGATTGCCACTTTACACCCAGGAGCTCTGCAGAGTATATTAGCGAACTAACAACTCCTGGAGGACAAGGGCCTGCCCTGAAGGTGTCCACTTTGAGCTCACTGGGGTCAGCTGTAGCGTGGTGAGGATAAACAGACCCTGACAATTTTGCCTCCCTAACCTGCGGGAGCACCAGAGCCAATGCGACATTCCCTGTTGAATCAGCAATGATTGGCAACTTCACACAGAATGGAACAAAACAAGCTCCCATGTCTGTATGACTCACCCTGCACACTACAAGGATGTGCATTTAAGTTAGCCACTCAAGGACCCTGTATTCAGCTCAATCATTTTATGGGGACACTGTCATTTACAGTTATTCATTACTACTGTAAATACACATGCATGACCTTGGGAGTACCTCAAAGGTCAATGGCATTTAAGCATTTTAAGATTAATAGTTAGTGTTACCTTGAAACTGAATAAGGTCGATTTGGTACCACAAATAGCTTTGAAAGTCTCACACATAAAAACGTTCTGTTTTGAGAAAATTGGAAACTAAAATAATAACAGCAAAACCTGTAATAACACAGGCCACCACGAGAAATGACAAGAAAATGACATTTTAAAAGCAGAACATTATTGTTTCTGTTTTTACCTGGTTCTCCTGTGTCTCCCTTTGTTCCATCTCGTCCGTCTCTGCCGTCTCTCCCGGAGGCTCCATTGTGTCCCGGGGTTCCTGGCACGCCTCCCATCCAGCCGGCACATGGCTTCCTCTCATCCACTACCTCACCGCCTGGGCCTTCTGCATGCTCTTCGGGGGCCTCCGCCTCCACCTCTTCACCCTCCTCCTGAGAGTAGGACAGCTTCACCACCAACACCAGGCAAAGGAAAAGGGTCCGAACCAGCTTCATTGTGACAGCAGTCTGTCCTCAACTTCTGCAAGCTGGACAACATTTTAACATTATGGAAAGCAGCTACTGAGAAACATTTCAGTAAAGGAATGCCTTATCAGCTTATTATCGCATTATATGTCTTCTAAATCATCGTTTATTACTGTTGCTGCACTCGTGGATAATTGGCATGTTTCATAAAGTCACCATCTTGTTTTACATCTGGGCCTAAGTCATTAGCCAACCTGAACAAGACTGAATGACTGTAATGAGGCCATTAAAGAAAAAGGCCACTTGGGGTGAACTTGGAGTGTGCATCAGTAATTTCTTCCCCCGTGAAACAGTAAGTTTGTCAGTAATTTTCCATTGCTCAATCTTTAAAAAATAAATAAATAAATTCTATAAGGAATAAGTGGAGAACAATTACCAGTAGGTTTAAATGATTATCAAAGCAGCATTTCTGAGTTCCAGAGTTACAATGGTAACTTAAGAAAACTATAACAACGTTATCATCTGCCACAGAATTTGCTGATACTTATCTAAATAAACTGCTGACTCCACCTCTAATTTTATATTGAGTTTATTGGCTTATTTCAAATTGGAATGACAGGCACTCAAGGCAAATTATTTTCAGATATAAACCTGCAAAAACCGCATTGATCTGCCACATTTTGAAATGTGGCCAGGTGTTAGGGAAAAAATCATTACAGAGCCAGCAAATGTATATCTAGCTATAATATTTCAGGGATGCTATAATAAAAAATGCAACCCTAGGGAATGTTTGTAAGTTTCACTGAATATTGATATGTCACTTGTTATATTATATCCTGAAAGAATGTGCAGAATCACAAAAATATTCCTATAGAACCATTATTTCTTATAAAAGTTTACCATGGTATTTTTGCACAGTATTTTTGCAGTTTTATCATGCTTTTTCCATGGTTATATACTATTTATTTACCATAGTTTACCCTGGTTTGCCATATTTATTAATATGCTTTACCATACCTTGTTATTCTTTACAATGTTTCCTTATGCTTTACATGTTTTTATTATGCTTTATTAAAATTTACGATGGGAAACTTTCATAAGGGATTATCCATTCGGAAGCATAATTTTAAACCAAAGCATGGGCCACCTGTGACATTCTAAATTAGTGTGACATGCAGAATTGCCTTTCCTAGACAAGATCAAATGCTTGTGCTGCCCCCTTTAACACAACAAGGAGTTATTTTTAAACCAATGACTGCTGATGTCAGCTTCTGCATTGCATATTGAGCTCATGGGGTAAAAGTAGGCAGCTACTAAATGCCTTCATTGGATTTGACTGATAACTGTGTCAGAGGCCATATTCTGACATTTCTCAGAGAAAGCACACATTTTTGTTATTGAAATAGAAGGAAGTTGCCAATACTGGAGAAAGCCAAAATATATTTCCTATAAATAAATATTGTGGACTAATTGGATGAATTTACATGTTTTATTTCTTCTTCTTCTTCTTCTTCTTCTTCATAATAATAATAATAATAATAATAATAATAATAATAATATCAAACTTGGAAAATCTATCTTTCTAGATATTTATACCTAAGTTTAGGCGGTATTTGAATTGTTTTAGTAAAATCAATATGCTTTTGAGATATTACAAGAAGCATTTTTTCAGTTTTGTGCTACAATCTTTTTACAGCATAAACTAAACAGTGAATAACGATTACGAAAGACAAGTAACAACTCATTAACTTTCAAAGTAAGACAGTCAAGTTTCAATACAGTACAAAAAGTAGCACAGTGTTTAGACTAGATTTCTGAAATCTGTACCATGTTCAACTGGCCAACGACTGAGGGAATCTGTTGTCATCCTCTCAATACAAAAACTAGCGCTGCACCAACAAAATGAGATTCTAAAACTCAAAACAACAAGGTACCAGACTGAAAACATACGCCAATTGTTAAAATTAATGGAAATGAACACTTACCGGCTGCTCTGTATTGACTGGCTAGTTCACTGGGAGTGGCAGTGGAGAGAAGGGGAGAAGTCTTTGGTTCTCAATGTCATCGGGGCCTCAGTAACTGGGAGCGATGACTATCACCCTATATTTATCCCTGCCAAAATGTATTTAAAGCATGCAGATTTAAAGGGACACCCTCCCTTTTCCCTGGCCTGATTCATTCTCAGCCTCTTACTAGCTATTTTTTCATTGAAATTGTCCTTTCTTTACCATGATGCAATTGTGCTTTATGATGGAGGATGATCCACATTCTGAGGTTGGTTTATAATGATCTTAACAGTGTCTCTTAATACCACCATCCTTTCCTAAACCTGCTTTTTGCAGAACTATTTTCTTGGTAACTTTGTTCTATGAGATAATGTTAATAAATTACTTGCTGGGGAGAAAATACAATGAGGATTAAGATTTAAAGATCAACATCTGAACAGATGAATAATATAGACCCCACAAAAAAAAAAAAAAAAAGATTTGTTTGGCTTAGTAGCTCCCAAGCTTATGCATTGGCAAAGTTTACCATAGCGTTACAATGCTATGCACATACTTCCTTGTTTTGTACCATACACTTTTACCACAGTAAGGTGAACCTAGCTCTGAAGAGAGGGCAGCAGTGTGGAGTAGTGGTTAGGGCTCTGGACTCTTGACCGGAGGGTCATGGGTTCAATCCCCGGTGGGGACACTGCTGCTGTACCCTTGAGCAAGGTACTTTACCTAGATTGCTCCAGTAAAAACCCACCTGTATAAATGGGTAATTGTATGTAAAAATAATGTGATATCTTGTAAGTTGCCCTGGATAAGGGCGTCTGCTAAGAAAGAAATTATTAAGAGATCATGGAGGCATTAAATTCCAATTATGATGCAGCTGATTATCAGTGTCACTGTGAGACCTTATGGCAGTGACCATGTTAAAAGAAATATATCTAAAATATAAAATACATTCAATTATATTTAAAATATAGAATGTCATTTTTATTTCCTTCACAAAAGGTCCTTCATGAGTGGCGTTGCCAATGTCTTACACAGCATCCTACGTGTATACTATATTGTTAAATAAGAATTCAACCATATAGATTATCTTAATGTGGCATATTTTTGTAATATGCATAGTCAGGCCTTTATATGTAGCATAGCAAAAACATACCAGTTATAAAGCAGCTTTGAAATAATTATTGAACAAGAAGCATTCCAAACTACCCCCTAAACATAAAAATTACCGCTGCACAAAGGAGCCGGCTCCTTTGCAAGGAGCATATATTGGGCTTATGTCTTCGTGTGTGATTACGTTACCTACCAGCCCTGCTGCTGCCTTACCCAGTGCACGCTACACTCTCCCTGGCCAGCCGCTAACCGAGATCGCTACACTACTTAAAGTTGATTCCTAAAGTTTGTTTTAAAATGGTAAACATGAATCGTTTACCACAGGTTATCTACTGAAAGAGTCTTCAGGAACATCTCTACGGCTTCTTACAGGTATGTGTATCTACACACAACCTTACATCACTAAGGGCTTGGGCTCATACCTTTAAGATGAGGGAACATGAACTCACTTTTTCAGGAACAGTGGGTTGAAACCTGGTTCCAGGAGACCGGACCTAGCTTGAGCAACTTTGCTGTATCAAACCCCAAGTCTACGCTGGTGTGACATCGGGGCCGCCGCCAGGTTTTATGGGCCCCGTGCAATGGACCTCTAGTATCAGAAAACTGGTGACGGAGTCAGAAATCGCGTGTGATGGGTAAGTGCACTATTTGTTACATATAGTTATTTAATTTCTACATATTAAATAACTAAATCTAAATTGAATAAAAATAAAACTTTTGAAAAAAGGATGTGTTTTTAGACATCTTCATCTTCTTCCTCGTCGGTCGGGAGTCCAGCATCTCTCAGACGAGCTTTAAGGAGGCGTAGCGTATGCTTTTTTATTAAAGCTATACCACTAAATATGTGTTTTCCTTTTTGCTTGCATAGATACAAAACTTAAATACATATATGTAAATATTATATTCTAACACTCTATTTGGACATATAGCGTGTGTTTGCTATGACAATTCAAACAAAATGTTCTATGATCATTTAAAAACTAAATCCGCCTCCGCAGTAGGATCACAATAATCCTGGTATTTTGGATCAAAGTAATCCTGATCTCCTCTTTAAATTCTGAAAAACCCAATTGCAACATTTAATCATGCTTAAAAGTGCGATCGGATTACCAAAACAAAATCCGGTTCACAGTAATCCCGATCACATTTTGATGTTTTGAAAAACCCAATTGCAAAATATAATCCAGATCAAACGTGGAAATCCGATTACCAAAGCCGGCCCAGGCGATTTAACAAATATGCTTTAACGCATTGTGTTTGGGTGGCAGTGACCTTTTCATGAACTTGAGCATGTCTGCAAACCAAACCAGGTGTTGTGCTAGGCCTCAGGTCAAATCTTTAAAAACTGTCTAAAATAGCTGTCACTATAAAAATAGGAATCACCATTTACAAAAGGAAAGAAATAGTGCATCAAAGTAATATTCGGATAAGTTATTTCATAATTTGTCTTTTCAATATATACGCTGCATATTGGGAGCATTGGTTCTCCAAACCCTCCAAAATCTCAATACCAATTCAAAATGTGTTTATGTTGAAAATAGTTCATTTTTACCCATTGAAAACTGGAAGGTTTATCCACCTTTAAAAGTGAGGCATCTGTATTGAGGGATGCACAAGAATGTTATGATAAAACTCCAGATGGTGCTGTTATCAAATATCTTAGATTCTCTTTGTTGATTTACATACAGACATACCAGGTGAAGTATAAATGTAAGCATGTGTTGCAGGTGTGCATTAGCACTTTATTATTGATTTCTTTTTACTCTGTTGTTGTTCACGTGTGTGTATTAGTTATTTTTATTTAAGATATGTGTTTGTAATTTCACTGTGCACTGTTTATGATTGTGTGATGTCTTGCATTTGTATTTGATTTTGTTTATTTGCACTAATGACTTTGAATCACGGCACTTGCCTGGACTGCATCCCCACCTAACTGTCTGAAACACATTCCACACTTTTTAACTTTTAATTGTTCCTAATTGACTAAAGGGTTTATAAGGCATGGGAAAACATATATTGAGGAAGGGGGTGGGAAGACAGAGACAGAGACGTTTGCCTTGAGCCACAACAGAGTGAGAGACGCAAGCCGCAACTGAGAGAGTCGAATAATAGCCGCAGTCGCCGCCCAAACAGATACACTAGCCGGGAAGCAACAGAAAGAGAGCACTGACCACAAGGGTAATTGAGTACTCAGAGGGCAAAGAGGTGGATGTACCTCCCCCCTTGCTAAGTTAAGTGTTCAATCTCTACTTATTTTATTGTGTTGCGGTTGCTGAATTACTCTGTCCTTGAAAACTCAGATTGCTTATCCGAAGATTTAAATCGTTTACTTTCTTAGAACTTGTCACCAGCTGACGCCCCTCCCTGTCTACTAGAGTTGCTGTAGCTCGTTTGAGTCTATACTGCATTGGGACGCTGAGAAGACGGATTCTGGACGTTTTATTGTTTTAACATTATTATTGCTATTGATATAGTTACGCTCGTTAATACTATTGCTGCTATTGTTTCTATTGTTATAGTCATTGCGATTATTGTTGTTTTCTTATATTCATGTGCTTGGCCATTTTAATGTTTTTATACATTTAAACTTGAGTACTTTTTATAGTGTTAAATTTATAAACATCCATTTTTGATTAATTCCTGTGTCCCTTGCCTGTGTTATCAGTGTTGCTTGCCCACATTTACAAATTATTGAATTTGTCTATGTGTTGCATAGCAACACATGCACCTAATCTTCTTGCAGCTGACTCCATTAACTAACCCGAAAGAATCTGTTTGCATGTATTTCTATTTTGCTTATCACAGTCCAAACTTATGATTCTGATCTAAATTAAAAAAGTTTAACAAATTCCTCGGTGAAGATGTTTGATTTTAGTTGAATAGGTTGAAGAAAGTTAGGTCTCTTGAAAGATAATACATTGATTATGTTAAATACTAAAGCAGTTTGTTTTTCAACCATTGGACAGTGGTAGAAAAGATTACAAGTGTAGGGCCGTATTCATAAACCGCCTCATCTGGCTTTTTTCTTCTTAATATTATTCCTATCATTAAATGTGTACAGTATAGTAGAAACACATTCAATGATTGAAAATAATTTGAACTTCAGAGTTGCAGACTGTGGTGGAATTTTCTGCATACAACCGAGCAGGCACCGGTCCCGTACCGAGAGAACGATTGAGACAGAGACAAGTCGGAGCAACTCACATTTTATTAGTCTGCAGACTGGAGCATTCAACAAAGTAACAGAGACTCTGCAAGCAACCGCAAAGAAAGCTCAAAATACACTAAGTCAAACAGTTCCTTATATAATCAGTTTTTGCACAGAGTTCATGACTTGTGGTAATTCCTATCCTGCTCAGTCAGCTCAAACCAACCTTGTGGTATTCTTGATACTGTTGTCTACCGAGTTTTCTGATTGGTTGATTTTTCTAGTTGCTAGGGAGAGAGTGTCTGTCAGGTCTCACAAAGTTGATTCCCCCAATACAAGAATATTAGCTAAGTGACTGGGGAGAAAAGAGGAATTATCGCTGTCTCAAAATATTATCATTTGAGACAGTGTCCTATTCTCATGTCGCTGACTCATGCACTTCTCTGAAAACAAG
This sequence comes from Acipenser ruthenus, assembly GCF_902713425.1. Taxonomy (NCBI): domain Eukaryota; kingdom Metazoa; phylum Chordata; class Actinopteri; order Acipenseriformes; family Acipenseridae; genus Acipenser; species Acipenser ruthenus. The sequence continues at coordinate 12,501,686 of NC_081200.1, read as the reverse complement.
GCTGCTGACCCTTGACCACATTCCAGTGTGTTAGTTCAACATTGTAAATCTAATACTTTGTTAACATCAAACTTCATATAATATCATTATTCAGGTTATACAAATCATAGAGATCACCCAAACATATTAGATTAGAACTCTTCGTGCGATTATTCTATCATTCTTCTATCACATTCCCTCCTTTTGTAAATATTATTACAACTATTGTTAGATAGAATAATTATACAACATCGTCAGCCATATCACTGAAAGGGTTATCATCTTCATTGCACAGGTTCTCAGTAGTAAGCAGTGGCATAGTTAGATGGTGTCCAATGCTTTGGTGCACAGTTTCTTGATGCATATTACAAACAACATTGGCTAGCCCTGTAAGTGATCTCTTGTTTCTTTAAACACATATTTCAAATAACAGACAATAACATAGCGATAAGCAGTACCAATAATGAAATAAGCGAGGACGCATGTCCCACCACATTCCACTAGTCAGCCCAGTCCACTCCAGCACTTTCTCCAGCTAATTCACATAGGATACCCCACCCGCATAATCAGGCATCTACTAATATCAGTTGACCAGCGTTGCCCGCCAGCGACGCCTGCACTCTACTAACCCTTGAGTGAACGTCCATAAGCTGCTTGTTAATGTGTGCCAATGCCATCAGCATACCTGTATGATTAATTGTCTTCATCCATTCTTCAGCATCTTCAATAATGCCTGTGATATTAATAGGTGGAGTGGGGTGCATGCTCAGGTGTCCCACAGTCACAACACCCTGTGGGTGAAAACACACAGCCGGCGACATGAGGCATACCTGGCCGCTACTTCCCAACCCCATGCTTGAGGTGATTACACACCATGTTCCATTCCTCATCTGAGTGCATCTTTCGTATCCTAGCTTTGGGTGTACCATTGCTTCCATCATTTACATTGACAGGTTAAGGCTGCCAGCATGGTCACACAGAACAGCATCACCAAATTCAATACACTCAGTGGCCTTGAAGTGCAGGGTGGCATTTTGGGCACACTGACCAACCCATGTCTATTTGTGGGACGATAACCCATGTTCCAATTACTACCCCTAGGTTACTGACATTTATCCCGGTACTGTGGTGGACCCGACCGGTGGCATGTGGCACTATTAAAATAAAACAAATATCTCTGTCACAGCGTTCAGTACATATCACCATATTATCCTGAAACTCTGGATATGCTGGGTATCCGGTCTTAGCTATTCCACGTAACATCTGTTCTCTCCAAGCTGTCAAATTTGCATCTTCAATTATTGCGTCAACCGTCTTTCACCAGTCATTTGTTCAGCCATGGCCAATCTCTGAATGGCATCGCCTGTTTCAGAAACTGGCCATGGTTTTCATTGTCCTGCTGTATATTATATATGGAATTGAGGCCTGAACTCACAGCCCCGAACCACCCAGCAATGTCGTCAATCAGACCCCTCCTTTGACGGCCACCTGTGTTACGTTGGCAAGTATCCAATTCACGATTAAAGGTTTTATTCAATATTTTAGTTAATAGTCTAAACTCACCACACCTTTTGGTGTATTGTCGTTTAATATCTTCAATGTTTATTCTTACCAACGTTTACAACCAGGTTACTCCCATCACAAATGGTTTTGCCCTCCCCACAGCTAGCAACCTGTCTGGGGGAGAGGGCGTTAACGGGGGACATTGAGTGGAGTGGAACTGTAGCTTCATACCTCCCATATACCATGTATTTCACACTCTGTGTGCTATACTTTGCCCTGTCACATTAACACATGTCCAATTGCTTGTTGCATTAGTTTGCTCCTGTTGTCACTGTTTGGCACACGTCCAGAGACAGTCCACCTCCAATGACGCGTTACTGCTTACAGTTCAGTTGCATATTGACTCATACTGGACCCCTCCCACTGTTATATCACAAGTAGGACAAGTAGGACAAGTAGGACATTGTTCAAACTGTGCTGGATTCATTGCATTATTCTGGCTTATCAAACGCACAGGTTGCCACGTTCCCTCTATGTCACTCTCGAAGGGAAGTGGTCTTTGTTTCCATCCATTACCCTGTCGTTGTCTAAGGATTCACGTGCAGTTCTTCCAGGGGGCCCCCAAAGCTCTCTGTACAGTCTCTCTGTACAGCCTCGTTCCACGCCCAGAGGTGTGGAATCCTCTCCGACTCTGGAATGACATAATACCTGGAACACAAATCATGTTACTGTCCGTTGCTGCTCCCGCTGTCTGTGGAAAGAGATATACCATTAGTTTCAGGATATTCAGTGTCAGCAAATTCAAACTGAGATGTATCCACGCGATGGTACCGTTTGGTCTGTGTCCAATGTACTCACTTAACCCCATGTAGGAGCTTCACTGCTACACTAGTTTGTGTCACCATCAGCACTATGTATTAACCAAACCATTGACATCTCTTTTCCCTCCTTGTGTCTATTTTGTGTGTCTATAATAGACTGCTGTTTCTTGCCCGGATCCTCAATAGACCCCTCGGCACTCAACCTGTTTTTTCGTCTCTCCCTTTTTTTTTTTTTTTTTTTTTTTTTTTTTTAATCAATGCATTCCGTTTCTATCTGTGCAAGTATAACAAAATATATTCACTGACACAGCTGCTGTTTTGTGGTTAACTGGAAACCGCACTGCTTCCTTAGCTGGCTTGTTCACTTTTTCGTTGCCTAAAGACAAAAAAATCTGTTCCTTGACTGTGTGCTTTCACTTTAGCTGACTGTGTGGTTTGTCCAGTTCTTTTACTTGGTCCTATAACGAAACAATCACCTATGCCCGAGATTACCACAATTGTCACATTTAGGCTTCTGCCCCTGTTTGCAATCTGACCTTTTATGTCCCACTTTACCACAGCTCTGACATGCTCCATCAAATCGTACAGCACTTATTTTCATTTTTATATTCCTTTTGTCTGTTTACAACTGCTACTGCCCAATTCATTACTCTTTCGTATGCGTTCCCTGGGTTTAGTTTACCCCCAGCTCAATTGCCTTCTGCAAATGTGGACCCAGTCCACTAATTAATACCTGTACAAACACTTGATCTGACTCATTTGGTCAACACTTCCTTCCTGTTGCTCTACCTTAGTCAGATAATCTTTAGTTGCATTTTTGCATTTAATCTTTGGCAGACATGCTCCTAATGACTGCTTTTCTAACACCGTTAATGCATAAACTGTCATTTCCTTTTCCCCATTGTGCTTCTCACGGCGTCTTACTAATGTTGCAACTTTATTTTATTTTTTCTACAGGATAATTTCAATCGGTTCCTGCTGCAATAAACCACTGTCTTGTTTATGTGACGCCCATGCATCTGGGTAAACTGCACAGACTGTTCCCCATTTATTCTTCTCTAACAGTTTCCAAATTATTTATACTTAATATGTCGCTCAGAGGAAAACTCGGCTTCTCGCACTACAGGTCGTTTTAGCCAAGGGACCCTAGTCTCTACAATTGCACTTTTTCCCTCTGAGCCATACCCCTTCTTTTTACATCCACACACACACACTCAACCAGAGCCGGGTCACTCAATCACATCTCACAAGGAATTCCAGTTACACAACAATGCCGCAATCGGCAAAACACTAGACCTTACATGTCCGTCTACCAGGACTTAATTTACCCTCTGTCAAGTCTCAAGTCTTGGTCCAGCAAACACCCACGAGTGCTTTAAATGCTTAGTCGAAGTACAAACTCAACTGTTAGCGACTGGATCCACTAAATATTGGGGATGGTAATTAAAACATACTCATCCTCCTTGGACAGTCAATAACAGACAAGTCAGCGCGACAATTAATTGCAAATTGTTTATTATGTTAAATCTGTAGTGGGGTCTTTTGGAAGGACTCAACGTGACAGCTAGTAGCGCCAATCTTATAAACTTTTAATACGCAGCGCGAAGGAAGTCAGCAAGTGCATTCAAAATACAATTCTGACATTCGCACTCAATATAAACCACATGTGCACATAAACAGATAAACAAACAGAAAGGAACAAACACAAAAGATGGACTATTAGTTCAGTAGCTTTTTTTTTAGGAACAAGTTATTACTTCAATTCACTTCATGAACGATAATCATTCCCGGGATTTCAATAACCATTTACCTTACACAGAACTCCCAGTCGGTTTCTATAATGAGCTACGTTACTTGCACTTAATGTTCCTCTCAAGGAGAAACTTGTCCTGGCATTTTACGTAGCACCAGATCCTCCAAACTCAATATAAATCGCCCATTTATTGTAATATTTTCCTTTAAAACAAGAATCTACCATTCATTCTAGTCCATTTAATACTAACACTTTTCAGACAAACACGCGAAACACTCAAGATCTCATCATCATCCCGAGCACTCCACAATAAGACGTCTATTTAATTTTGGTTCCCTACCCTGTACTAGTACAAGCCACTGTGGCTTTCTTCGTTAGATCACAACCTGCGCATCCCGTGCAGTGCTATGACAGTTCTCTCATAATCTGCCTCACCGTCGTGGGGGTTAGTGATCACAGCCTCACAGTGCTCTGACTACTTGGTCTCCTGTGTAGTGCCAGCAACAGCTTCCTTAAACTGCTCTGCTCACAGGGTCAGCCTTGTAGTTCTCTGGGGTCTGCCCTGACCACTCGGTCTCCTGTGTATCGCACAGGGTCAGCCTTGTAGTTCTCTGGGGGCCTGCCCTGACCACTTGGTCTCCCGTGTATCACACGGGGTCAGCCTTGTAGTTCTCTGGGGTATTTCCTAATCAAATCGCTGGTCCAGATTGTCTCTACTCACCGCCTCAGCAGGGCTGTTTTGTTCGGGATCCTTTATCCGCCTCACTGACGCCCCCAGCCAGATTCGGAGCGGACTCCGCCAACCCTCTTAGTTGCGGGCGTCCTGACCCAAGTTTAAGGATTAGGTCTCACCGGTGATTTACTCCGTTTCCCGGGACGATCAGCGGACGGAGTTTAGGATCCCATCCTCGTCGCCATATATGTGGTGGAATTTTCTGCATACAACCGAGCAGGCACCGGTCCCGTACCGAGAGAACGATTGAGACAGAGACAAGTCGGAGCAACTCACATTTTATTAGTCTGCAGACTGGAGCATTCAACAAAGTAACACAGACTCTGCAAGCAACCGCAAAGAAAGCTCAAAATACACTAAGTCAAACAGTTCCTTATATAATCAGTTTTTGCACAGAGTTCATGACTTGTGGTAATTCCTATCCTCCTCAGTCAGCTCAAACCAACCTTGTGGTATTCTTGATACTGTTGTCTACCGAGTTTTCTGATTGGTTGATTTTTCTAGTTGCTAGGGAGAGAGTGTCTGTCAGGTCTCACAAAGTTGATTCCCCCAATACAAGAATATTAGCTAAGTGACTGGGGAGAAAAGAGGAATTATCGCTGTCTCAAAATATTATCATTTGAGACAGTGTCCTATTCTCATGTCGCTGACTCATGCACTTCTCTGAAAACAAGGCTGCTGACCCTTGGCCACATTCCAGTGTGTTAGTTCAACATTGTAAATCTAATACTTTGTTAACATCAAACTTCATATAATATCATTATTCAGGTTATACAAATCATAGAGATCACCCAAACATATTAGATTAGAACTCTTCGTGCGATTATTCTATCATTCTTCTATCACAAGACTTATCAACACCCTTCATACATGATGCGTTCGTGACCTGTAGGTTTCACTCTAGGTGATATGTATTTAAATGACAAGCTGCAGATTGATGGATACAGTCTGTAGTAAAAAGATTTTACCTTAATCAGCTACCACACCCCTTTAACTGATATTTACACCCAATTCTAATTGATATTGCATTACTACCTCATTCAGCCTAAATGATTACAGTGATGAAGGCTCATCAGCTGAGCAAGATTCCATTAAAAAAACACTCACACTGTAGCGTTGAATACCAAAAATTGTATAGACTTTATTTCATTCATCAAAACAGACTTTTAAAAACATTCTTTATACTATTGAAGGCTTTAAGCCTCTCCATCATGTTGGTCTGCATTAATTAGAGCATTGTGGACAAAAGACCTTGAATAATAGGAGTCACATAGGATATAAAAGGTGGTTGACTAAACACTGTTGTGAAGCGTTGATAAACTGCATAGATAACAACTATTGAAACGCACCAGTAGTATTCTCTGGGGGTGCGGTACAAGTCCCAAAGAAAGTACCCATAAGCAAAACAAGCCATGGCCTGGTAGTAATATTGGCAACTATTGATAAGGGAGGAGTGTATATTTCATGGCATAGCTTATGAATGCCTGCTTGTGCCACTCTGCAAACTACTTTATTTTGAAGAGAAATGTCCAAGCTTTAAAATGATGCCCCACTTGAGGTAGCACATCCAGACTATCAATGTGATCTCCTTCTTAGAATGTGAGCTAATATTCAATATGTAACTCTGTGAATAAGTACATGTAACTAACTTCAGCCTCGAATTGGGAATAAGTAACTAAGCAGGGGGTCTGCAAAGGTTAACAAGTTCATAGATTGAAGATAATCTGCATTTGCAGTAGGCTGAAATAGCTGCAGGAAGTTCTGCTTTTTAAAGACATTTATACATTTTGTATATCACAGAAATTACGCAAATATATTAAAGGGTACAGTATATTACAGTAATAATTAGTGCTTCTGATTTTCTGTGTTTCCCCATGACTTTTCTACTCTCTGTAGTACATTGACCATGGTTCTGCCTGTACCATGGTTCTTAAAACTGTAGTACATTGACCATGGTTCTGCCTGTACTGTGGTTCTTAAAACTGTAGTATACTGACCATGGTTCTGCCTGTACCATGGTTCTTAAAACCGTAGTACATTGACCATGGTTCTGCCTGTACCATGGTTCTTAAAACTGTAGTACATTGACCATGGTACTGCCTGAACCATGGTTCTTATAACTGTGGTATATCTACATCATGGTCTGTTGAGGGGAAAAAAAAAAAATTGTCAACATACAAGCACTTTTTTATTCAACACATTTGACAGCACAAGATATATGTATTATACAGTTCACCAAACAAATAGTGCAGTGATTTCTAGCCCTCAAAAGGTATAGTAACAACGTTTATATAAACATCCACATTTAGTTAACTTCAGTAACATTTTAATCAAAAATGGTAGACCAAAAAAAAAGTTCACTTTAAAGTTTACCATCTTGTAATATACAGTAGAGGTCTATTGTTTCTGTGTTGTAAACTGTAGCCTACTTTTATCGGTTTCAATTAAGAAAACTGGAGCATTCTGTAACCATTAAAAAACATTTTAAAGTGCTGTAATATTTCCAAAATATTGGGCACTCAACAATTACCAATGGTTCATACCCATCTTAACATAATTTAAAATTGTTCTACACTACAAAAACAGTGTCCAAACATGAAATGAACAACTTTTTAACCCCATTACCTGCCAACGTTATATATACTGTGACAAAAACCAGTGTGTACTAACATTTACAGCTAATGCTGTGGTTACAAAATTACCCTAGAGGGCACAAGTGAAACACGTTCCTGAGTGTGTTATGTAGTATGGAAAATTTAACAATTGTTGCATAAAATTGCTTATATTGTTTAAATAACATAAAGTTCTGTTTTCTTTTTATTACAAAAAAATTGGGGGTTTTCAGGTACATTAAAATACACTTGGTTTTATGTTGTAAAGTGTTAACTTTCTGGAGAAAATGATTATTTTGTGTGTTATTTTTAAGCCAAAGAAACACAGTGGTTAACACTAGAAAACGCGAACCTGGAGGAAGACTTTGGGGGAGTTATTTTGCATAAAAATGATACAATTTATGTTGTTAAGCCCGGGTAACTAGTGTGAGGGGGGCACTTCTGGAGAGGCATAAAAGATTGCCTGATCACGTCTAAAGAGCTGTAGCTTTACTTCGAGAGAATTGCCAAATCTTTACAACACGGTGGCTGTTGTGTGCATAATTCAAAGTTTATATTAGTGACTCGTACCAGAGTTACTGGGACTTCTTGCTGTGCCTCTTGCAATTGATACCCTGGCTAAGGAGCATGGTTAGCCTGTAAATTGAAGCTGAACTCAACTGAAAGTGTAGCTTTCTGATTCCTTATTTGGATTATAAAACATTATTGTGAAGCCTCTGTCTATGAAAATAAAACTTGCGTTTTCACATACTTTTCGTGTGGACTGGTGTCACTTAAAGAACGCGCGCAGGCTATTGGAATACAAAACAACTGAGTTTGTTACAATATTTTCGCCTGTCAGTTAAATATGTTGTTGCTTTGCACTTACATGTTCTGGAGAACATTGGCTCTAAAAAAAGAAACGTCCTTATTCGTTTCTTATTTTTCAGTCCCTGCTTTTTGCAGATTCCCTTCTGAACCTTGCAGGCATTGCTGAGCTTAGTTCCTAACATGCAAGAATTGTGAATAAGTAACTAACTTCAACCCTCGAATCGGGAATAAGTAACTATGGTAATGTGCCCCGCCCCTGTGTTTATTTGTGTGTTGTGTGTGGTGTGTTAATGTTGCTGTATTGTAGTTGTTACACGGGATATAATGTGGGTAATGAGCACGAGTGTTTAAAATGTATAATTGTATTTAGACACAAGGGTGGCACAAATCACTTCACGTGCAAATTAAAAGTGTATTGATATGTGAGCACGGGAGTGCACAGATTAGTTCACGTGCTGGGATTCAAGTGAATAATTAATTGGTAATTGAATCCCGGCACAGCTGTATATATAGATGCATGAAGCACTCACTCAGGGTTGTGTGTTCGGTAAGTGGAGAACGGGTGAGAGAGAGAGAAGTAATTTAAAATATAAACAATTGCTACTATGTGCTGGAGAACCAGCACAGTACTTGTTTGTGTCTGTTCGTCCACTCGTTTTTCTGTCTATTTACTTTGGCCAAAGCGTCGTTTTGTTTTGTGTTTTGTGTTCCAAACCTTTTATTTTCTGTCTGTTGGATAATAAACCTTTCTGGTCTGACGCCACCACTACAGCCAGCCTGCCACATATGGTGGGATAAACAATGCCTCCAGGAGCTGGACCAGGAAGGAGTGAAGTGTGTTTTTTTTTTATTTTATTTTTGAAAAAAATTATTTAAAAAAAGAATAATAATAAATGGACGGCTGAAGCTGGAGAGATGGCTGCGGGGAACTGGAGGACCTCCTCGGTGGTCTGGAGGACCAAAGCTGGTGCCTTGCTTGCGGGGTATATGGACACACAGTGGCGGTCTGCCCCTTCCAAGACGAGGAGGAGGAACCGGCCCAGGAGAGGAAGGTAGGGAGAAGGAGCAGGAAGAGAAGGGGAGAGGAAAGCTGCAACAGCAACCGCAGCAACAGCAGGAGGAGGTCGGGGATGATGGCTGGGTGGATGAGGATCCCAGTCGTCTTACGCCTGAGTGGGAGGAACCTGAGCATCCAGCACCCAGATGGGGGGACCACGAGCGTCCAGCGCCCAGATGGGGGTACCGCGAGCGTCCAGCGCCCAGCTGGGGGGACCGCGAGTGTCCAGCGCCCAGATGGGGGGATAGCAAGCGTCCAGCGCCGAAATGGGGGGACCGCGAGCGTCCAGCGCCCAGACGGGGGAACCGCAGGAATCCAAAGCCCGAGAGGCAGCTCTCCCCACCTCCACCAGCAGAGGAAAAATGCCAGCTGCCTCTACCAGCAGAGGAATAATGCCTGCTGTCCCTATTTCCACCAGCAGAGGAAGAATGCCTGCTGTCCCCATTTCCACCAGCAGAGGAAGAATGCCTGCTGGTTTCGCCTTTAGAGCTGCACCAGTCCCCTGCTGGTGAGGGAGAGCCGCACCAGTCCCCTGCAAGTGAGGGAGAGCCGCACCAGTCCCCTGCAAGTGAGGGGGAGCTGCACCAGTCCCCTACAATAGAGAGAGAGCCACACCATTCCCCAGCAACAGGGGAGACTACCTGCTGCTCCCACCTTCGTCGCCAGGAGACTACCTGCTGCTCCCACCTTCGTCGCCAGGAGACTACACGCTGCTCCCACCTTCGTCGCCAGGAGACTACACGCTGCTTCCACCTTCTTCACCAGGAGACTACATGCTGCTCCCACCTCCACCGCTTCCACCACCAGGAGGAGAGCAGCAGGAGCTGCCTCTACCTCCGCCACCTCCACCAGCAGAGGGTGAATACATGCTGGTTCCGCCTCCACCGCCGTGGGAGGACTGCTTACTGCTCCCACCTCCACCACCAGCAGAGGGTGAATGCCTGCTGGGTCCACTTTCACCAGCAGAGGGTGAATGCCTGCTGGGTCCCTTTCCACGAGCAGAGGGTGAATGCCTGCTGGGTCCCTTTCCACCAGCAGAGGGTGAATGCCTGCTGGTATCACTTCCCCCACCATCACCATCATGAGGAGAGGAGCTGGAGCTGCATCTGCCTCCACAATCACCCCCAAGAGGAGAGGAGCAGGAGCTGCCTCTGCCTCCATCACCAGAAGAAGGACCAGGACGTGATGCTGGCATTCCTCAGCAGCCACTGCATAGTCTGCTGAGGGGAGCACGGGAAAACAGCCCGGTCGCAGCGGCCACGAAGAGGGCCAGCACCGCCGCAGCCACTGCCACAGTGGCTAACCACAGCACCGCCCAAGGATTCCTGCCTCGCACTGCCCAAGGATGCCTGCCTCGCACTGCCCAAGGATGCCTGCCTCGCTTTGCCCAAGGATTCCTGCCCCGCATTGCCTGGGGTTACCGGTGGAGCCACCAGTTACAGGGTACGAGGGAGAAGTGGAGCTCCCGCTGCTGCCTCTATGGCCAGGGGCTCCCCTTCTGAGTTTGCCTCCCAAGGGTCCGCTGCTGCCGTCGCCTCCCGAGGGTCCGCTGCTGCCGTCGCCTCCCGAGGGTCCGCTGCTGCCGTTGCCACTCGAGGGTCCACTGCTGCCATTGTCACCCGAGTTCTGCTTCGCCTAGGGTCGCCAGCTCTGCTTTGCCTGGGGTCACCAGCTCTGCTTTTCCTGGGGTCGTCGGAACAGCTTTGCCTGGGGTCGCCAGAACAGCTTTGCAGGTCTGCTGACAGTATTGCCCCAGGCAGTTTTTCCGCTGCCAGGGGTACAACGGGATAAAGCAACCTTTCCGCTGCCAGGACTGTCGCGGCTGGAGGAGCCAGTCGGGCACGGTCAGCCTGGCCACTAGGGGTGTTGGATTGGGAGGAGGATGTCCCACCATGGCCGCCCCCATGGACCATTGCTGCCCCTGTTTCTGTGCTGGACATACGACCGGGACTTTGAGACTAAGGGGGGAGGTGGCCATTGAGGCCATGTGTGCTGCGCACAAGGGGGGGATATGTGGCAATGTACCCCGCCCCTGTGTTTATTTGTGTGTTGTGTGTGGTGTGTTAATGTTGGTGTATTGTAGTTGGTACATGGGATATAATGTGGGTAATGAGCACGATTGTTTAAAATGTATAATTGTATTTAGACACAAAGGTGGCACAAATTACTTCATGTGCAAATTAAATGTGTACTGATATGTGAGCATGGGAGTGCACAGATTAGTTCACGTGCTGGGATTCAAGTGAATAATTAATTGGTAATTGAATCCCAGCACAATTCTATAATACAGATGCACGAAGCACTCACTCGGTGTTGTGTGTTCGGTAAGTGGAGAACGGGTGAGAGAGAAGTAATTTGAAATATAAACAATTGCTACTACATGCTGGAGAACCAGCACGGTACTTGTTTGTGTCTGTTCGTCCACTCGTTTGTCTGTCTATTTACTTTGGCCAACGTGCCTGAAGTAGGATTTTAGGTCAGCCAAATGTTAATGTGTAGTTGAGAATGCATAAGTACCTATAAAGCTTTTTTTTATGTTAACAACCTGCAGTGTCTGCACAGACCCAGTTTAACACTAACAGGAAGCCTAGCTTAACCACAGGCTGTCTGCATAGAGCAAAATAGGATGCCTTAGCTAAACCACAACCTGCCTACATGATGAGCTGCACTGACACAGAGAGACATCAAATCAACTCCAAAGATAGAAGAATCTTCACCACCTGTGTAACCTCCCGAGCTCGTGATTAAAGCTTTTCCTTACTACAAATACAACGGACTGGTGTGAATTCATTTCCCCTACATCAGTGCCATTTTGTTTTGTGTTCCAAACCTGTTATTTTCTGTCTGTTGGATAATAAACCGGGCAGCAGTGCATTCAATTCACCACATCACCTTGCAGCCCCCATCCAGAACTCGTCTGTTGAGTGTCAGTTTTGGGTTCCAACCTAAGTTAGCTGTGATTGGCTGAACGTGTCGGCAGACAGAAAGAGCAAGACCTGATTTCCTCGATGGAAGTGGGCGAGGCTTAGGGGAATGATTGACACTTTGTGCTTGCACAGTTCAAATAAAACATAATTAAATAAACTTTGGAGCAAAAGTACACAGCTCAAATAAAGAACTTCCACAGGATAAATTGAATTTAAATTTAAGGTATGCTGTTTTTTGTCCTTGAGTAAACTGACTTTCAATTTATGGTATGCTGTTTTGTTGTTAATAGATGATTTTTTTGTTAACAGATTGCATTATATCATTTACTTTTTGTTACTTTCACCTCTCATAAAAGTCAGCTATTGCACCTATAAACTGTAAAACGAGATTGAGTGTATATAATAATTTAGCGGCGTTACACTGCAAAAAAAACTTTAGTTAAACAAGCTATGACCTTACAAGACCAGTGCATATAACATCAAATGGAAACCACCCACATGACAAAAAAGCAGACCTGAAACCAAACTTTCATGTCCTGCTAGGAAAGTTTTTTTTTTCTTTTTTAATAAAAGCTTGTGACGATTAAGCACATTGTCTGAATTACATGTTACATTAAATTGGCCACTTTACAGGGGCGTAGCTAGGAATAGATTTTTACTGAAGCATCAGTCTAATTTTTGTCTACAATCTAGTTCACTGCTACTGAAGTTAATGCTGAGACTGGTGACACTGATGCTTAACTGGAACTAGTAAGACTGGTGCTGCTACTGCTGGAACTGGTGCTGCCACTGCTGGGACTGGTAACACTGGTGCTGCCACTGCTGGGACTGGTACTGCTACAGCTGGGACTGGTAAGACTGGTGCTGCGACTGCTGGGACTAGTAAGACTGGTGCTGCCACTGCTGGGACTGGTGCTGCTACTGCTGGGACTGGTAAGACTGGTGCTGCCACTGCTGGGACTGGCAAGACTGGTGCTGCCACTGCTGGGATTGGTAAGACTGGTGCTGCCACTGCTGGGACTGGTGCTGCTACTGCTGGGACTGGTAAGATTGTTGATACTAGTGCTAAGACTGATTGGACTGCAGACACTGTATGATGCCACAACAAAAACACTGATTTAGAAGGCTTTACTTTAAATAGAGTTTGTCAATCCTCCTATGGCCTGATCTATTGAAACGCTGTAACACTTCCTCCTGGGACATGTCTCTGTGCACATAGAGCAGGGCAAGGCCATTCAATCTATTTGTACCCATACTGCTGTGAGAGCAATGAAACATATCTAAAGGATGCACTCAGTTAAACTCTTTCTCGTCATGAACAGGGAGCTGAGGAATCAGTTTGCTGCGGAAAACACGGATTGTCTATAAACTGTAGGAGAATTATTCGTTTTACACTTGGGGCAGGGCAAAAAACATGCAAAGCTTTTTATTTTGTTTGTTTGATAACCAAACCAATACACTTATCATATATAATCATCAACACAGACAATGTTGCTTTAAATTTACGTAAATATACTTTAAACTGCTTCTGGTGTACAGAGGTCAAGGTTGAACGAGGCGCCACGCTATCACACTGGAACGTAGCTGCTGTTTGCTTCAGTACAGTATCCAGTGCGTTGTTACCACTGAACAAGCTGTTTAAAGATGCCGAAAAAAAAACAAAAACAAAAAAAAAACTGTATGTACTTCCTCTGATTTTTTTTCTCTAACGAAAACATTAGCATTTTTTTTTTATTGCTGTTGCCAAACAGTGAATTTATAAATAGAATTACCTCCAATTCTTCTAGCCCATGGCATCAAATACAATACATGAAGAGTACTACGGCTATGAATCTTCAAGGGAGAGGGAAGGCGTTGCCATGGCGCAAGAAAAACACCGATTTATCAAAACGTATCGCAGCTAAACATCACATTGCACAGGACTGTCAGCAAAAAAACAATATTAATATAAGAAATAACGTCGTACCCAGAGTGCATTACAGATTGGTTTCTTCGTTTCATCTTTGATTACACTGTGTAACAATTTTTTTTTTTTTTTTTGGTTCCTGGGTAGTAAGTGTTATTTCCTAATTGCTTATGCCTCAAAAGTATAGAAAATGGCTATTATTCCCCACAAACTTTGCTTTTGTGACCAGGACAGTGATATTTTGAAATTTACCTATTTTCCAGAACATTCCAGATAGATTCAGTGCTGAATAAACTTGGAGTAACTTCTAGAACTTTCCAGTAATATAAATAGTAGTATAAATACAGGGGCCTTAAGCCCACCAGTTCAGTTTAGTTCCAGCTGCCTAAGTGGATACATATCTGCATTTTTCTGAGATGGCATCAAGGTCATAGGAGACTTCAAAATAATACGCCTTCACATAAAGGGAAAAAAATCCAGGTAGCCTACGGTCCTTAATATTTATATCCGGCTTTATAAATTAACTTTACAAACTTAACTGGATTGTATTACCATAGCACATTTGTTCAGGGAGCCCACGTATGTTTAGAGTTCCCCTTTCACTGGTACCCAATTTGTTTCACTTGGGGGTGCATCCATAGATATAGATATCAATGTATTGATGCAGAAAACGTCATTATTATTTATTTCTTAACAGACGCTTTTATCCAGGGCGACTTACAATTGTTACAAGATATCACATTATTTTTACATACAATTACCCATTTATACAGTTGGGTTTTTACTGGAGCAATCTAGATAAAGTACCTTGCTCAAGAGTACAGGAGCAGTGTACCCCACCTGGTATTGAACCCACGACCCTCCGGTCAAGAGTCCAGAGCCATAACCATACACCACACTGCTGTCATAACAAGAAGACACATTCGATACGAGTAGAGCACGCATCAGTACTTTTTTTTTAATGGTCTTATTTAGTTTTGTATTACAGATTATTCCATTTCGAATACTTTATTACAAAAAGCAATATGAAAAATGGGAAGCAAGCTTAAATCAGTTTTTGTACTTTAAACTCAGAAATTGGAAAATGAAAAACGGGTCGATTTTTGTTTTTATGAAAAACCGAAATAGAAAAAACGAGTCGTTTTCTGGTTTTCTGATTTCCGATTTAGAATGCAAAAACGATTGGCTGGAATGTACACGGACCGTACACGGACCCTCAATGTACGCTACGCCCCTTTTCTGTATGTAGTTATTACCTCCTCCTCACATAGCCCTAGTAACGTCTGCCTGGCCCAAAATACTCTCTCCATGACTCTTCTCCTCACTCTATGGAGCTCTTCTGCTGCTTCTGTGACACCGCCTGGTTTCAAAAAGCGGTACTTTTAACACACCCTGAGGCACCTAATAAAGTTAGCGCCCTAAGTGAATATGGTTTGCATATCAACTACCTCCCTCGTGGTAATTTGCATACGTTTCCAAACATTAACATTTAAACGCGCTACCACAAACCTGCCTTTAATTCCAAAATAGCACAAGATGTAGCAAGTGTTGAATCTAAAAGTACTAATGTAGCCTGACTACGCCAGTTCAGTGCGATAAGGCACCGAACAAATTACAGAAGATCCTTTAGGTTCTTTTTATTCAGATAGCAGATCTAAAAATGTAGGAACAAGGTCACCAAGAAAATCACAGATACATTTTAACAAGTGTTTGTTTATTGTAAACTTCCAAGAGCAACACCTAGTTTCAAACAGTACTGATATAATAAAAAAAATTCCATTCACCTATTAACAGGTAGCAAGATTTCAAGCAGATACACGTTAGGTTACCTACCATAACCCTGGTTTCCTGAAAGAGAAGACGACCGCCAACATTAAGTATGGGATATTCCCTGCCCTTGAGGTAGGTAATACTGAGCTCTCTATATCAGAGCTGCCGAAGGCCCCTTCCTGTGATGACACACTCGGTCCCGCCTACCGAGGGTATAAAACCGTCCCTCACCGGAAGATCTCCCTCTTTTTCCACCGAACCCGTGAGGGCGACCGAAGCGACCAAATGGTTTGTGGTCGTCTTCTCTTTCAGGGAACCAGGGTTACGGTAGGTAACCTAACGTTCCCTTTCAAGTCGAAGACGATCACCAACATTAAGTATGGGATAATGTATACCAGAGCCGTCGCGAGGGAGAAGGAACGGCAGCATATGAGGGACGCACAAGCGCTGTCTAACCTAGAGGTTAGCGGTGTGAACTTACACCCTCAAGGACCCTTGTGCCCACAGATGGCACAGCAGGATCTACCACATTAATGCGGTAGAATCTGGTGAAAGTATGCAGCGTAGCCCAGCTAGCCGCAGTACAAATCTCAGACATCGAAGCGCCCTTAAAAAGGGCCCACGATGTAGCTAACCCTCTTGTCGAATGCGCAGCTACTCTACCAGGTGGGGGTAACCCAGCACCACCATATGCAGTCGACACCGTGTCCGCAATCAAGTGTGACGGACGCTGCTTAGAGAGGGGCTGTCCCAAGGTCCGTGTACCATAACAAACAAAAAGCTGATTCGATTTACGCAAAGCTTTCGTCTTAAGTACATAAAACCTCAATGCCCGCACTGGGCAGAGGAAATTAAGTTTCTCATCCTCCTGTGAAGTAAATGGAGGCGGGTGAAAAGACTCCAGTTCCACAGATTGGTTAACATGAAAAGCTGTGATCACCTTGGGGAGGAAAGCAGGATTGGTGCGCAGCGAAACTCTGCTTCCATCCTCCCACACACGCATGCAGGAGCTATGCACAGACAGCGCCTGCAGCTCACTGACCCGTTTAGCAGAGGTGATAGCTAAAAGGAAGGCTGTCTTCATAGACAGATACTTCAGTTCTATGGAGTCTAAAGGCGATTCAATATTACT
Organism: Acipenser ruthenus; assembly: GCF_902713425.1. Classification (NCBI taxonomy): domain Eukaryota; kingdom Metazoa; phylum Chordata; class Actinopteri; order Acipenseriformes; family Acipenseridae; genus Acipenser; species Acipenser ruthenus. The sequence continues at coordinate 12,484,683 of NC_081200.1, read as the reverse complement.
CCCATTTTCACACCCTTGCGCAGGTGAGAGGGAACCCTTCACCAGCGTAGGGCCGCCGAGCATGTCTGAGACACAGTCAACCTGCGGTGTTTGTCGCGTCTGGCATTGAGGTGAAACGCATTGAGCCAGCTGGATCGCTACCATAGCTGCGGCCATCAGACCCAGCAGTTTCTGGCACAACCTGAGGGATACCTTCGATCCCTGTCGAAACAGGGAGAGGCAATCCTGAATAGCTGCTATCCTGTTGTCCGACAGGTATATGCGCATTGCATTGGAGTCCAGCCGGAGCCCCAAATACGTGGTGCATTGCACTGGTGCAAGCCGACTCTTTACATCGTTCAAGGCTAAACCCAGCCTGACTATATGCTCCGTCACAATTGCCGTGTGGGCTAGAGCTCCCTCTCGAGACTGGGAACAAATCAACCAGTCGTCGAGATAGTTTAAAACCCTGATCCCTTGCAGCCGCAAGGGAGCCAGTACAGCGTCTACTTCTTTGAAAACGTACGCGGAGCTAGGGAGAGCCCGAACGGCAGCACAGCAAACTCGTACGCGCTTCCTTGAAAGGAAAACCGCAGGTATCTCCTGTGCTCTGGACGAATGGGGATATGAAAGTATGCGTCCCGCAAGTCCACAGTTGTAAACCAGTCACCCGGCTGGACTGACTGGAGGATGTGACGGTGTGTCAGCATTCGGAATCTCCTTTCTTTCAGAAACCCGTTCAAGAGCCTCAGATCTAAGATGGGGTGAACCCCTCCATCTCTTTTGGGTACCAGAAAGTATCTCGAGTAGTACCCCTCCTCCTGGGAGACGGGGTCTACTCGACAAATGGCCTGCTTGCGCAGCAAGGCGGACACTTCTTCTTGAAGTACCGAGGCTTGCAAGGAGTCTGTCACGGAGGTGTTTATAACTCCCCGAAAGGGAGGAGGTCCCGAGTGAAACTGAAGTGCATAGCCGGTTTGCACGGTGGCGAGCACCCAGGTATCCGTGGTGCAAGCGCACCAGCACTGCAGCTGTTGTGCCAAAAAGGGGGTCTGAGGCCGCCAGCCTTCAGGGGCCTTGCTGGGGCTGCTGGGGTTGGGGCTCAGTTGTTTGGGGTGAACGCGTAACGCGCTGGCCCTGAGGGCGACCCCTGAGACGCTGGTACGTGGATCGACCACAGCCCACGTTTTCTTTACCTGCTGGCTGGGCCCTGTTACCCTGAAGGCGATGCCTTAGGTCACCCATTGGGGCTGTGGGAACTGGAACCGTTCTGGTGACAGTTTGTATCCTGCCAACGGCTCGACCTACTCCACGCCGGAGCGCGGAGGGAGCAGCGCAGCCACCTGACGGGAAGCCTCTTCTGCAGAATCTCTTCCACAGCTGGTCCAAACGTATGCCCCGGGGATATGGGCGCATCCAGCAGCGCAGCTTTATCTGCGTCAGGGACCCTGGCCTGTGACAACCACAGCTGGTTTCGGCTCAGGGCTTGTCCCTGCAGGCCGGAGATCTGCAGCAGTGTATCTGCCAGGAGACGCAGCTCCGAAGCCACTGGCTCCGAGAGCGGGGCCTCGCGCAATACTCCATCCAGATACGCGGTCAGCACACTCGCTGTGCTAGCCAAGCGGGTTGCCTGCGCCCCTGCTGCGTACGCTCGCTTTAAATGCATCTCAGTCACCCTGCACTGAGGGTTAGGACACATTGGGTCTCTAGCGAGCTCCCCCACAGGCGGGGCCCTAACCAGGGCTGTGATAGTGGAGTCCACTGGCGGAAACCCTGCCAGGCCAAGCTTATCTGCGCCCTCCAAGGAGGAGAGCGGTGTAGCCTGCTTGGAGATACTAGGGGCCGAAGCTGGTCTATCCCAGGAGGAACGCACTTCCTCCAAAAAGTCTGGGAAGACTGGGAAACACTGCGGGCGGGGAGCCAGCACCTGCGTCCGGAACACGGAGTGGCGCGCCGCCGGTGTCCAGGGAACCTGCAGGAACGCTGCAGCACGTTCCATGAGAGCCGAGACCGAGCTTGACAACGGGGTGGAATTGGCTTCCGACACACACTCAGAGCCGGGCTCTTCCTCTGTAAGGGTGTCCCCCACCTGCATATCAGAGGAGAACGAAGCTACGGACAGCGCATCCTCCTGTGCCAGTTGGGGCGAGCCTTCCCGCCCTCTTTGCGCACCCTGCAGGGAGGGGGGATATGGTGCTTGGGGCTGCAACGGAGCCTGAGCAGGGGCCGATGCTGAGGTCTGCTTAGACAATAGCTCCAGTACCTGGGCCATCTGGGCCTTCAGGTCCATTATATCCCTTGCCTGCCTGGAGCGTTTTACGCGCTTTGCGGCTGGAGACGGGGAGCGGTTACGCTGTGCACTCGGGATGTCAGGCAGGGAGTCCAGGGGCGCTTCGTCGGGGGACCCAAAGGCCGCCGACGACCTCGCCGCGTAGGACGCGGAGCTCTCCTTTCTGGCTCTCTCCAGACGAGCCTCTTTCACTTTAGGCTGAAAAGCCTCACAGACACTGTAAGCCACGTCCCTCTCGAGGGCCATGGTGGCATGCGGGACACCCAAGCACCGCACAGAGGGTATGGTTATCCTCTTGTGGGATACTGGCGTTATAAGCCGTACAGGCATGGAACCCTGGCATGGGTCTGTTCATAATCAGCATGGTTTTTTTTGTTTGTTTTTTTAAACGACGCACAACAGACTAGGCCTGCACTATACCGTGCGGCACCATGAGGTATGCGTTAGCAGCTCAGTGCCTACGCAATGCTCGTCCTCGAATGTTCCAGACGTCTTGCGCAGCGGGAGCGTAATTGCATACACTGCGCTCTGTGCGCTGTAAATACTATTCTACATACACTGCGTACTGTAACCAAGTACCGTGTGCGTAAAGCTCCTACGCTGGCGTCGGATAATACGTAGCCTGTGCCAAGAGAATCAGGCTATGCGTGCGCCGCAGTGCCGCAGCACCGGAGAGGACGCTACGCAAAGTGCGTACCCAGACCGCGTGGTCAACACACACACCTGGTCAGCGCAAAGCGTGTACCAGGGAGGGACAGAGGCCGAAGCCGCGGTGGGTAAAGTTTTTGTAAGCAAAAATTACAGTTTACAAGAAGGAAGAAAAGGAGAGAGAGCACACCGAACGCACATGAACCGACTCACCGCAGCGGTCAGGTTCGGCCGGCGACTCCGCTCGGACGGGGATACGGTAGTACCTAGCCCCGAGGGAGGGAGCGCGGCTGGGTCACTCGACAGCGGGGACACGGCAGGCCTAGCCCCGAGGAGGAAACTTGTGTGACTCTCTATAGGAAAAGACAACTCATTCGCGGGTGGCTGAACAGACAGCTGCTCACATACAACAAACAGTAAAGAGAGAGCGGCCCGCCCAGGGGGGGCCGCTGAAAGACAGAAAGACAAAAAACTCGGTCTCTTTTCAAGAGTCGTTGATTCCGGGAAAGCGGCAAGCCAGCTTTCAGCACGAATGCTAGGAACTACAACATCGATTCGAGGGCTCTTCCTATCAACACGCTCAGTTCTAGACACAGAGGTCCTACCTTACCGTCTTGAGAAGGAAAAAGAGGGAGATCTTCCGGTGAGTGACGGTTTTATACCCTCGGTTTGGTGGGACCGAGTGCGTCATCACAGGAAGGGGCTTTCGGCAGCTCTGATATAGAGAGCTCAGTATTACCTGCCTCAAGGGCAGGGAATATCCCATACTTAATGTTGGTGGTCGTCTTCGACTTGAAAGGAAACAAGGTTCACATGAATTAGATCATGTATTAAAGTGCAAATGCAACAACGCTGCTACCCAACAATAAAGTGGAAATACACTTTCAAAGACATGGTAAAACTGTCATTATAAAAACAATACCACGGCATAAAAGTACAAATATCCACACCACACACACAATGTCCGTGCAGGGGAGGGAACACACAGAGAGAGAGCGAGAGAGAAACCAACATCGCAATATAGCCTATTCTGTGCACTTCTTAAACTCCCGATTTAATTTACTATTTTTTTCTTCTGTGAAACAACTAAATGGGCTTTTAAATGGGCCAAGCCTTCATTTTTCATTTGAAGCAGAATGTACAAACGTGATCGCAACAATAAGCGTCTAGTCTTTATTAAAGCTATAATGAAAATGCGCAACTGTATTTATATTTATAAAAAAAAAAAAACAGTCGTTCTGATTTTAAATTAAAAAGTAAAACTTACGATTTAAAAGCCATTTTAGTTGTTAAAGACAAATAATAATAATAATAATAATAATAATAATAATAATAAACTTAAATAGTTTCTCAGTTGTGATTGAGTACACGAATGACTGAAAACGTCAGCTGCGTTTTTAAAGGAGGGTAGAAAAGTGCGAAAAACACCGTAAACCAGAAGCCCTAATTAGGCTATAATACTGTATAGCCCATATTCATAAGGGGATGACACTGAATAAAAAGGTTGTCCTACATGACCCCCCCCTCCCCACCCCTTTGTTTTCACTGTTTTGACTGCAAAAGACTTGAACGGGTGGAAACGTCGCACAGTTGACACGCTGCGCAAAACGACTTTCTCTTGTTATAGACTGGTATTTGCAATTAAATACACAGTACATTTACGACAGTGCACGAGGTAATATAAAATAATCGAACGGAGGAAAAGAACACAGAAGAAAACGGATTGTGAGTATTAAAAAAAACTTTATAACTTGTTTATAACCTAAATTGTCTGCATTTTTAAAAGTGGGATTTGTTCTCGTGTGTGATTTTGATTTCTGCTGTAATCCTTGGACGTTTCTATGTGCATCATGGTGCTGTCAATACTGCTAGCATCTATGTTTTTGCCAGTTTTATAGACAGGCAATTTCTGGTGCTTAAGTTAAGTTCTAACAACCACACATATGACAGTAGCTTGAACAATAAGTATATGTAGATTATATAGTCAATCTAAAGTATATCTCATTATTATAAATAAAATGTGATCACTTCAATATGCTTTAAAATATTTATCTAAATACTTCATATCATGTTTTGTTCTCTATACAGTCAGTACACCTTTTCATGGCAGTATAAATCCAGGAGGGCCAAAATATTTTTACTATCCTGAAATATATCATTTTGTAAATGCAGATTTATGGTTAATGGTTTTGTTATATACAGTGTATAATTTACAATAACAAGCCAACTGCCAAAACAATAAAACAATTAAATAAATGTGGCTTTTAACCCCCTCCCTGCCCTATTCATATATATATATATATATATATATATATATATATATATATATATATATATATATATATATATTAGACACACACACACACACACACACACACACACACACACACACACACACACACTATATACAATCGATGTGCCAGAGAACTAACTGCATACAATTCCAGGGAACAATATTCTGTACATTATATGTCAGAGAACTATTTTCTGTTTGCATAAAATGCCAGTGAGTGTTAAGTGAAATATATACACAAAATGCCAGGAAATAGAACTTACTAATCAAATGCCAGGGAAGATAACTGTATAAAAAATGAAGTGAACACATTTCTTTATTTTTCAGTTATTGTCATAGCCTATAGCTGAAATACTAACTCTGTTAGCTCCCCTTCTGTTACAGTCTCATTTTCATGGAGTTGGCCAAATCCATATGCAAATAGATTTGACTATTGATTCATTTTCTGTGACAATTTACTTAGGGTAAGAGATATTTTGAGAATTATTATTATTGTTTTTTTTTTTAATTTATTTCCTGTGCCACCTAAGCTGATCAAGCGAGCAAGTCAGGGAATCTCAATGGCCTGTAGCTCTGCAGCACTCCAGCAACACAGAATTTTTTAAAAGCTGTACAGCTATTCCCCCCTTTAAAAAAGGGAGGTAAATGCGACAAATACTGGGAGACGAGAAGGGAAGGGATATACACACCACTTCCAACATTCAAATTACCGGGTAGCTGTCAATTAAAAAAATAAAAAAATAACACTGCTTTGACTGTGATCCTCCTAGCAAAATCTTTTCAAAATGTGATACACCTCCAACCCTCCAAAAAATACTAATAAAAAATATACTACAAAAAAAAAAGAAAATACTACAAAGCTACAAGAGCATAAGATATTATGCCCATCAGAGCTCACACTTTTCCTGTAAACTAAGTCATGTGGCAACAGCTATAAATATCACAAGGTATTCTCGCTAATTTATTCCACACATTAATATTAAATAATGGTAGCTAAGTGTTGCTAGTTTTCTGGGATTTCAAACAAATACAATTCTACACATTTTTAACTGTAAAACTAAATAAACAAGCCTGCTATGTAATTTAAGCATTTTAATTTAATTTCTCTCTTTTTTTAGACTTTCATTGAAGTTCTGAAAACCTACCCTGACCTGTGGATGAAAAATGGTTAAAAACATTTATTACAAAGTTTTACTTATTGTCAGTATTTTTGTTTTTTTCCCATGTTTATTCATGTACAGCAGGATACATGAAACCAAAACATATCCTGCCCCACAGATAAAGAGTAGATTGATTCATATGAGTAAAAAACAAGTTCAGAAAATTACATTAATTGATTTGAATAAAAAACGAGTTCAGAACGTTACATTGATACCTGCGAAGCAAAAAGTAACCAGGAATAAAATTGTCCAAAATGCTATGACTGTAAGATCCTGGCCGGTATGGAAGGAAAACACCTCTACTGATGATCTTGGCGCCTCACTGAAGGATATCAAGAACAATTACCAGGCACTGAACAAATACAATGTGACATTGATCTGGAAAAATGTGTCTACAAAGCTGAGCCAGCAGGAGCTCCTGTGCGAGCTCAAAACTCGCGTACCACTTGAGATGATTAAAGCAGGTGACGGCCCCGTCAAAGGAGGGGATTGGCAGAAATACTTGCCCACAAAGGACTTGAATAAGAAGTTTGAAAACCTCAAGCGGTGTGCTATAGTGTCATCGGCAGGCTCTTTAAAAAATGCAAAACTGGGAGCTGAAATAGGTATTGTATTTGTTAATTTTATTTTCATTCTGTCTGCCCAATGTTGAGTTAGTGTCATTTACTTTTTCTAAATCTGCCTTTACCTGGCTTTAAATGTGTCTGGAGCACCCTATGAGCCGTGACTGAACAGCCTTCCTTGTTCCATTCAAACCATGGGGCAGTGTGTCTTGACTCTGCCAGCCCCATCTTGTCTACATGTATATAGATAGAGAATAGGTGGGAGTGGCAGAATGCACAACCAGAATAGGTCACTCTGTTCCTACCCCTGCTGCTATGCCTGTTTCTTGCAAGTGTTTTTTGATCCGGAGAGAGAGCAGAGATAGCAGCTCAGGCAAATAGCAGAAATGGACATAATGGTCAAAGAGGATACATTTGCTGTTTAAGAGAAAGGACTTAATGCATCTGTAACTAATGCAACATTATTATTCAATGCATTATTTTCAAAATAGGTAAAATAATTTAGAATTTGCGTATCATAAATGAAAATATAAAATAGGGTTTGTGGTTATGGCAAACTAACAAGACATTTTTTTTTCTTTTTCAAAAACTCAAATTAGTAGCTTATGGTGGTTTGTGGTATGCATTATTTGTACTGTCTTAACTTACATGATTATAAATTAACACCACTTCTACCAGCTATTTGGTATAACTATAAAGTCAAATGGCACTAGCCAAAACTTTGACTATTTGACTTTGCTTCTTATACAGTAGTTTAACCTTATAATTCTAATTGAGCGTTACAAGTTATGTACAAGTATTGTGAGAAATGGTCACATATCCCCCCCCAGAACAAATTAAACGACTTACAGGCTTGGCCCCACCAGCCATTATATCATATTGAATGTGATATGCCTAGGGTTCCCAAACTTTTTCACCTGAGGCCCACCTGTTCAGCAGCATTAGGCACTGCAGCCCACTATTAGAACTCCTTGGCAAAATGTCAAATTCAAATCTAAAAACATTTTATATGTTTAAACATGTAACATTATAAACAAACCTAATCTAAACTGCCGTTTTTTCAATTGAATTAATATTGTGGAAATCACATAGAATATGCACTGAGTGAAAATATATTTTTTAAAACAATTTAATTTTAGTAAATAAAAATAAATTGCAAAAACTAAACAGACAGTTTTGTCAAACCTTTAAATTAGGTACCTTTGTATAATTGAAAATTTTAGAAATGCAGTTATTTTTATTGGTCATCAAACAAGAAAAAAGTTAATGTCTCTTATTATTCCCATTCATAATTACCTGAACAGGAATCACTTTTAAGTAAAACCAGAACAACGTGCACAAAATCATAACCCTTAAATCCTAATTTCTGAACACTGTGTAACTAAAACGTCCAGCTGTTGCCTCTTATGCTGAACTGTCATGCACATAAAAGATGAACGTGCACAATACAGAAGGAAACGAGAGCCTTGCATAAGTTACTTTTTTCGCCACTACTCTGTACAACCAAACACAACTTGCAAAATCACATTCAGATGGCTTGCAACATCCCCCCCCCCGAAAAAATAAAAAAAAAAAAACAACAGAAAAGTTATGACAATAAATCCATCTGCAGCGAAATTTGAATCGGTCAGAAAACATTATTATTATTATTATTATTATTATTATTATTATTATTATTATTATTATTATTATTATTTTCCAACAAAATATATTCTAGTGTTATTTTAAGGTGCCTGTGAACGAGCCAGTAATCAATACAATAGCAGTATATCCAAACATTTTAATAAATCAATTACCGGTATGTAACAAGATTTATCGTTTTGATTAATAACTTGATTTAGTTAATATTGAAACATACATCAAAGTACTGAATATTTTAAATAAGTCACAAAAACGTATTCACCATAGGCATCAATTGAATTTTTTAATTAATGTTATCAAGTACAAAAGTTAGTATGAAAACGTTTCTACAAAAGAAAAAAAAAAACATTCCAGCACCTCAAAATTGAGACCATGGTACATGTGCATTCAAACTCCTTTAGCTGCCTTTTTTGTTCCGACATGTTGTAATTCTATTAATACTGAACACAATGTTTACATCTGCCAGCAGAGCGATAACATGACCTTAACACTGCCCTATTGTCAGAGCTCTCATTTTTTATCCCGCCTACAAGTACAATCTGTGACCTCTGATTTGAATATTGCCTTTCTACACTTTATTTTTCTACAGTTACAGCTGTTGCAGCCGCTTGCTTTTCACTATTAATAGAAGTAAATACATAGAATGTCATTGCTCCCGTGGACCACCTTTGGGCCGCGGACCACAGTTTGGAAACCCCTGTGCTATGCTATGACAGGTGTACAGATTTGCATAGGAAATTCATAAACTGTAAGCAGAAACCAGAACTGAAACCTGACAGCTGTGCTTTTTCTTTTTTAGAAACACTCTTGTGGTTTACTTTGTTTTTCCATCAACATTCAGCAGAACGTTACATACAGTATCTAATTAGTATAGGTATGAAATGACAGATTATTGTAGTTTATGTATCCTTGTTCTGTGCTGAACTTTATAATGCATATATGCTTTTTACAACCAAACATTTGGCAGGGTAACTTCTTGTACACTACAGAGTTCTCATAAACAGTTTAAACGCCCACTAGGGGCAGAGAGTTGTGGGGGGACAGTTTAGTGGTTACACATGGGTTTTGATTCTACATGTTTATTTTATTTATTTATTTATTTATTTATTACATTTTTGAGTTGTATACAGTAAGTCACCAAGATATGTTGACTGAAACCAAGTGATATACAAAGTGAATCTAAACAATAGATTAGTTAAGGTAACCCTTATATTCCATACCCGTGCCAAGTTTCTCTAACATTTTGAGCTGTGTGTATTATTAAGCCAGCAACAACATAATGCAAATTAATCTATGCTTTTCTTTTGCACTTTTTAAGATGACCACGATGCTGTCATGAGATTCAATGCCGCTCCGACTGATGGGTATAGCACTGATGTGGGGGAAAAAACTTCTATTCGAATAATAAATTCACAGGTACTGCAACGACATATGTCTGCTAGAACGTGTTTTTAATTATTCATGTTTCAATAAAGAACACTTTTTACACATTAAAAAAAAAATAAAACACTTTAGTATATTTTAATAGTTCCCTCAGGTGCCAGGTACTTAGATTGTACTTGGCATTGCTTCAGGACTGTTACTGTTGCCACGGGCAATGAAGAAGCAGGAGTGCCCACTGCATTAGATACGAATGCCTTATAAATCATGCATGAAAATAAACAGTCAAGCCTCTTCACCTACAACGGATGTGACCAAGCTGCTGAACCCTGGAAGCAATGGACCAGCCTAGGAACTAAGGATGATGAAGCATGATGAGGCTTTTCCTCTGTAAATGTTACATCTGTTTGTCCCAGTTAAACTACAACACCCCTCGCAAGATACAATACCTATGCTGTGTGATTTAAAGAAGTTATTGTTAATAATGTTTAATATTTCTGCTTTGTTTTACAGCTTGTATATGATGAACAGCACCATTTTCTAACGGATCCTCTTTATCAGACCGGAGTGTTAATCCTGTGGGATCCTGCACCTTATAAACAAGATCTTCAACATGTGAGCATAGCTACTGTCCTCCTTCTGACTGCTCAGTAAATGGAGCACAAATGGCAGATATGACATTGGTTTTAGAACTTAATTAGCTACCTATGTACTTTGCCTGGCCACTTTATTTTGACCTGTACCAAATATCAGTTTTGGCCATCTTTTTCATTATAACAGCCTTGACCTGGTGTTGGAAGGTGTCTCGAGAGATGTTAATCAATTAGGCAGAGGATTGTGATGACAAATTTGGTGTTCAAGTTCATCCCAAACATGCTCAATTGGATTAGGATCTGGGGATTGTGGTGGCCATGGAAGATACCTGAAGTCTCTGTCATGCTCCTCCAAGTATTTGCACACAATTCTTGGAAGTAGCCTTCACCATCAGGGTGCAGAATTGCTGGGAGGACTTGATCAGCAACGATGTTTATATGGCATTTGTCCAGAATTCCAGAGTAATCAAGGGGCACAGAGTATAGCAGCAGAACATGCCCCACACCAGGACATGGCCAACTCCATTGTGGTAGAAAGGTCCCAATAAAATGGCCAGGCAGTGTAGAAGCTACACTTTTCTGAAACACTTTTCTGAAACACTTTTCTATTATTATTATTATTATTATTATTATTATTATTATTATTATTTGTTTATTTAGCAGACGCCTTTATCCAAGGCGACTTACAGAGACTAGAGTGTGTGAACTATGCATCAGCTGCAGAGTCACTTACAATTACATCTCACCTGAAAGACGGAACACAAGGAGGTTAAGTGACTTGCTCAGGGTCACACAATGAGTCAGTGGCTGAGGTGGGATTTGAACCGGAGACCTCTTGGTTACAAGCCCGTTTCTTTAACCACTGGACCACACAGCCTCCTTTTCTAGCAGTACCTTAAACTAGGGCGCTGTGCTAAAATAGGGAATCTTTAAATGCTAAATACAAATCTGTTCATGCAGATAAACGTGGTGCTATTTGGAGATTTTCAGACAAGTGCAACAGTAGTCATTGCAAAACATTTTGGTTTTGTTTTTCAAATAGCTTGTCTTACAGCACAAAAGAAATGCAAAGCAAGTGTCTCATTAGTTCTTTCACACATGGCTTAAATGTTAAAGAACCACAGCACTTGTTGCTGTCACTATTTTTTTAAAATATATTTTTAACTATCACATTATCAGTAATTAACTTGTGGGTGTGAAAGTCATGTATTGATTTAGATTGTTCTTTTTTAAATAAACTGTTGTTGCATTGTATTTATTGGCATATGGTATTCTGGATATATTCCAGTTTTTATATCATAATCGAAGACACCTGGCCAATGTATCTCCCTTTTTTAAAAATGATAAAATATGAAGTTTATAGCTAAAGTTCGGGAGGAGGGTCAGACACCAATCTCTACGTCACCAAATTGAATCATTCAATTTACACATTAGCTAATTAAGATTGTTAGCACTATAAATACCCTCTTCACTTACTTCTCATTTGCGTTTTGATTTCATCGTATCAGACGAATCAAGGAGAACGTTCTTCAGTTTCATCGGATGATGATCTGTTTGCCGTTTCCCCGGAGCCGAGATCTCTTGAACCAATTCAACCAGCTCCTCCCGTGGCTGAGTTATCAACTCCACGACAACTTCAATCGGCGATGTTTACTACGCCAACCTTCTGTGCTCAGATGTCTGCTTCACAACAACCGGCTCGCTCGCCTGTCTGCCCACTGCCCCAACTTCACAAAACTCTGCGTCTACATCCAGAAGATGCCGAAGGCGGGACCTTCATAGCACCAGTCAATCTAAGGCTCATTCAGCAGTTTCTGAGCATTTGGATCCAGAGAATGTTTCACAGTCAGGAGCGGCTGCTTCCATGATCCATCCTGGAGTTCCAGCACCCACCACTGTTATCCAACAGGCCTCCCCAGTACCTCTAACTGTAATCTAGATTCTAGAACACACTAGATTCTGTCAGTACCAGGGTGGATCAGTGCGCCGACCTTTGTTACACTTAAAACGTCCGACCCCCGCTTATTCAAAAATCACCATTTACAAGTTCACTTTAGCTTTCAGCCATATCAGGGACATAATTAGTGAGTTCTGTCCTGACCACCAGTGTGAACTGGATGATTATTTGTCCATCATTTTAGACCTGTCAGTTAGATTCAGAGGTTCACATGTCCCTCCCTCACAATCCTCCTCCTTCCTCCCTCCCATGCATTTCCCCCCCCTTCCTTTATCCCTTCCAGATCAAAAGATAGTCAGGACAGCAACATTACATTCCCGGCGCCTGCCAGATCTGCAACAATTTCAACGAAGAAGCCTGCTCCTATTCTTCCTGCCATTTCCTTCACATTTGCAGCCGCTACCGGGTAGCCCATTCACTATTAATTTGTCCACGCAAGCCCAAAAAATCAGCTGAATTTCCGAAAACCAGACCTAATACTGCCAATGCACCTAAATTACCCTCAAGCGACTAGTTGGTTATTTTTGGGGATTATTAAGGTTATATTAAAAGAAATATGTAGATCTTAAAAATGCTTTATTCAAATATGCTGTTAGCGTTAGTAGCCTGCCGGAGGAAGGGCAATCGGATCAGCCATGGATTCCTAGAGATTTATTTTCCAGACTTGGGTTTTGTTTTCCTCTCATGCGTGCTGACGATCCTTGTCAAAGGTTGGCTAAACCTTCAAGTGGGCTATATCCATTACTACACGCAGCATTGAGACCGGTTTGTTCTTTTTGGGGGTCTCCGTCTCATCCAGTCGGTCAGGCAGCAAGACCTCAAACAAAGTTAGGTTTAATGCCAAATGAATGCATATATAGAAAATACTTATGTGTATTTTTGCATACTCCGCATTTTCCTCAATAAATGTTTGTACTAAAACATGTTGTGATTGGTGTTTGTCCCGAACTACTGAATCTAAATTGGATTAAGTGTGAGTGTGTGGGGGGGTCTGTTTCATTAATGTTTCTTAATGATTCTGTATCAATTTAAGCACTCAAGCTGCTTAATTGCAGTAGGTGTAATGAAAGGCAGGATGTAGCCTACCCTGTATACCACTTCATTCCTCTTTGGAGCCCTTGTGCCATGTGTGTCACTGTGTGACCTTAAAGAGCAACTTGATATTATACTTGGTTAAAATACCCCTGAGGGCTCAATACAGCTCTAAAAATATACACACTACATACTGTACAATTATATAAAAAAGATATACTGTACAAAGTGAATCCAAACAAAAATGTGTCCTGTGTTCATGTTCACAGTGGTACAACAAACCAGACTATTCCTTCTTTGAGAGGTATATGGAATACCGTAAGAAACATCCTGAGCAGCTCTTTTATATCATGAACCCGGTTATGCAGTGGAACCTGTGGGACATTATTCAGGAGAATTCACTGGAGAAAATCCAACGCAACCCCCCTTCCTCCGGGATGCAAGGTAACCTTTTACGTTTTCTGTTTCAGCATTCATACAAGGTTAAAGTACAAATAGTTTCGGTAGATTTTACCTGATATGTATTGCCATCACATCATAGATCTCACATTTTCCATTACACATGGTTTCAATCAACAACATCAGGAACTTTTTCTGGTGGTTGTTTTTTATTGATATTTATTAGTGAACAAAGTAAAAAAGAGACATTGAAAACAGGCGAGCCTTTGGAAAAGCATGGATTGTTTAATGAGAACTTCCTTGTAGGACTATTAAAATAACTCCCCAAGAATCTCATTCAGGGGACCCAGGGGAAAAAGAGGCAGGAATGGGATTAAGAAGCCATGTGCAGAAGTTGGCTAGTTGTTAATTGCTTTATTGATTATCAATTAGGCCTGGCCACATGGATAAACAAGGAGCTGGAAGCCAGTTCCTTTGTTCTGGTGTATTTCCTGTGAAAAATGATCCGACCAAAAGCACCTGTACAATGTGAAAAACAATTGGCCAAGTTAAACCAGGCAGTCTCTGGACTGACCTTTCATAGTTTATAAATGGACAGGGTCAAGTTAGCATCAACTGTGTCTTGTTATAATGGTCTAATTGAAATAAGTAAGTTGATGACCTGTGGAAGAACCTTTGCATTGCACCCTAAACATACAGAAGCAACATCACCATACATGTCAAGCTGTAGTTTTGTTTAGTATTTTCTTAAATAGTTTTTTTGCAACATTATGGGCCCGATTTTGGAAATATTTGGTGTATTTTACCCGCTGGCAGATCGCATTTCATGCATCATTTTCTGTGGTTCTTAGGAGATATGAATAAGTGATGAGCATTTAAACAGTGTAGTCTGCCAAAAAAAAAAAACTGTTCAAATGTGTTAGCAATGTTATATAAGTACAACCGAAACCTGTCCCAAAATGTCGGAAAAAGAGAGTAAAAATGCAAACATATATATTTTATTATTTTATTTTTCTTTTTATATGTAGGCTTCACTGTTAAAGTGTATAAAACTGCAGGACAATGCAGATATTAACAGATTGTTTGTAGTAAATGTAAATTGTTGCATATATAATATACTGGCAAATGTGCTGACATTTACCAATAAAAATGTGTGTGTGCATTATATACAAATGATCATTGCTGTTCATTATATACAAATGATCATTGCTGTTCATTACTCTGGCAGCCAGAAGCAAAATCGTTATCCACATTAACAATTACAATAAAGTTACAGTATTTTGATCAAATTAAAGGGTACAACTACATCAGGAAGCAATTTTTGTCTACGTATAAAATATTTAGGTTGTTAACTGCAATATTTTAAATCATAAGAATCCAAATTACAATCCAGTGTGTTTAAAAGCAAACTGTAGCCTCTTTTTTTTTAAAACTTCTTCCCGGTGTAAAATACAAATGCCGTCATTGTAGCGTAAACCTAGAGTGCTTTATGTACTGCACACCTGTGTTTGTGAAAGTCAGTGTTAAAAGTGCATACTATAAATAGTGGGGTCACATGCAGTGACAGGCTACATTGTAAAAAACAAGGTTAACTGCTTTATATCATTTGATAAAGAAAAATTTGATTTGAATTAAGTAATTTTTCACAGCCTGGGCGTTTGTATGTGGGTTTAAAAAAAAAAAAAAAGAAAGTTGTTCATGGCAGCAGCTTTGCCGTGAAAATGGGACGTCCTGAATTTTGAGCAGGACTAAAGGGTGCCTGAAAAACGGTAAGGGGGTACGGTAGTTGCACCTATGATCTAAAGTGCTGTCACCCTTTTAACTGGCGGTTAGACTATTATTTACCATTCTGAAGCAGGCAGAAAGCTAACTGGTAGAAGTTTAAATTAGCTAGCACTTTGATCTTTGGAAAATAGGCACAGATTATTAGATTATTATATATTCCATTATTATATATACAGCGTCTTCATACAGCTACGTACACTTGCTTCAGCGACAACAAATTAAGAGTGAGGTCATATGTTTTATTTGACCTTTCCAGTGCCTTTGGCGAGAGGTTTCTTCAATTTAGTGTACATTTGTATGGTGACCCTGTGATTGGACTGGACACTAGCACATGGTATAAAAAAGGAGCTGGAAAGCCAGTTCTTTTGTTCTAGTTCCAGCAAGTGTTGAGCCTCACTACTGTGTGCAGAGCCAGGGTGAGTTGTGTAGGGATTAATTTAGGGGATTTTGATCCCATAGCAGGTTATTTTAGTGTGTCACAGAGTAGGTTCTGGAGCGGGACCTCCCTTTTAGTGGGAGCAGCGCTAAGCCAGTGTTTGGCAAACTTTTGTTTTTAGTTGTTTTCTCACTGTGTTTTGTTTTGCATTTTTGGAGCTCTTATTTTGGTTACACTCTGTCTGTGTGTGTCCTCGTGCACTGGGGCTATCATTGCTGGTACCTTTGCGGCGGCAACCTGTCATTACAACATTTGTTTATTTGAATAAAACCTGGACACCTGAGCGGCATTGTCAACTGCATCCCTCTGTCTCTCTCTCATCATTCAGCAGACACCCACAAATAAAGTAGCAGGTACTAAGACCCCCTGTTACAGGTGGTGGTTTCTGCGTCACCTGATTTTCTAAAAGCATGTCTTACAGGCTCCTTGTACGAGGAATATCAAAGCTGAAGTGTCCCTTTGAACACGTCTGCATTGTTATCGTAAAATGCAGATATGCTGGGAAGCAGCACATCATCAAAAAGACCTGCGGCCCCAGACTCTCTGCATTCAGATATCGCTTCCCGTCAAAGGATGACCTGACCCTGGCACATTTCCATTTGTTTCCACTTGCGATACACGTTTAACAGTTCTATTTAAAAGTGAAGGTCAGGTGTTCAACAACTATTAACAAGCCAATCTAGTATGTAAGCCTCTGGGGATTTCAAACACGATACTTAGCTAAACCACCTGCTGTTGTTCATGTGTTTTAGCCTTGCAGGTTATTTCTTTGTTGACTCCCAGGGGTACAAAGTTGATAAAAGAGATGGAGCCTGTTTGTTAGCTGTGGTTCACTGGCCTGTGGTGTCACAAAAGTTTTTTTTATGATATGCCTTTGTTCTGTAAAAAAAAAAATAATAAAAGGGTTGCTAAGTGATTGTTAAATGATTGTAAAGGATTTCTTAAGGCATATGACAGGAATATAGAGTCTAGCTATATAATGTACCAACCATGATTTGCCATTCCTCATTGTTCTGCACACTGGGAAAGTTATGTTATCTTCCCAATGATATACAAGTAACTCGGAGCTGGGGGAGTTTTACATTCATATTAAGTGTGCACGTCAACTGTTCAAAGTGAACAGTTGACATGCTTTTTTTTCTTTCTAAAATAGTGTGTCAAATAAAGAAAATGTGTAAACTTAATCGGCTTATCCCTTAGTGCAGACATATTTTAAAAAATGTGTCATAAATAAACCCTTTTTTTCTCTGTGTTTTCTCAGGCATCGCATTAATGATGAGCCTCTGTGATGAGGTGAATGTGTATGAATTCCTGCCTTCTAAGAGAAAGTCTGACATTTGTCATTATTACCAGAAGTTCTATAACCGAGCCTGCACAATGGGTGCCTACCATCCCTTAATGTATGAGAAGAACCTGGTTAAGAGGATGAACCAGGGAACAGATCATGACATCTTCCACTACGGGAGAGTGACCTTACCAGGATTCCGGAATATTCACTGTTCAGCAAAGGCAAGGCAGACCTAAACTGGTACAGCAGGGCTTAATAATAATACACTGTGATGGGAAAACTTTTCGGTGTTATGGAAAATCCTCTGGGGAAATAAGCATTCACAAATAATGCTTAGAAAACACTCACTCGGAACTGAAACCTCCCTTCAACTCCCTTGCAATGCCATCCCCACTTAATGGCATTTTACATTTGTGTTCTCCCTCTGTGCGGGATGCAAAGTTTATCGTTTGAATTTACTGAAACGCGTTGCATCTTTTGAAGTAAGTCATTTTACCAAAAATGTGAAGATTTATACTGGGTTATGACCGTGACTGAAGATGTTGTTAGCAAAGTGAACATTATCATAGTATGTTACTTAAAACATAATGACACAATATATTCATAATAAATTTGAGTTCTTATCTATAAACAGTAACATGTTTAACACTTGGGATTCGCTGTCTGTAGCTTGGTGTTGTTTACATTATCGTCAGCATATTTGAAGTGATTGGAAGCTGAAATAAATTTTTTTAAAACACACTTTTCTTATACCAATACAGTATTGGTGAGCGATAATCAGTTTGTTTGAAAACCAGACTTTAATCACTGATAATAGGTGCACAGGTGGTGATTCCATGAGTGCTCCGGGGTTCAAGCACCAATGGGGGAAAATGGTCCTGTAGATTGCAAATAAATCACCGGTTCTGTCAAATTAGTGTGAATGCTTCACAAGTAGAGCTGTTATTGCAGTGTTTAAAAATATAAAATCAATTTATACAAAGACTCCCAGCTTTCTTGAAAAGATCTGTGTTTCCCTCGTTTTTCTTTTGTATTTGTAATGCTCTCATTAGTATCTAAACCTAGTAGATACAGCATCTGTCAGTTCTGGCAGATTCTACTGTACTTGCTGAAGTGGTTTTCAGCCACTGCTAATTAAAAAAAAAAAAAAAATAGCTACCTAGCTAACAATTTCATCCTGAGGGCTACAATGAAACGTACTGTCTTTAAATTAAATTGGGACTTTAGTGAAGACCACATGTGTACATGAGTACATTAGTTATTGTAGATAGTAATTCATAGCCATAGCATTTTTGTAAATAGCAACACACGTAATGTACAATAAAATAAGCATTTTATTTATGTCATCTGTGTCAATTTGAGGCGGATCTTCATGGTCGGCAAGGTGACACAGCTGAGAGAATTTTTTCCTGTCATCCCGTCCGGTGCTGTCAATGTCAGTTTCTCAGCACACAGTACAGTAGTTGCTCAGTAACGAGGTGCAAACAGGTGATTGATTGATCTGTATGAGGGTTTATGAAGGTGCTTTGTTAAAAAAAAATATATAAATCTCAATTTATAACAGTGTTTATTTTTTAGCAAAATAAAATCTAAGCCTATTTTTAGGGACCCCAACTGTTGTTATTGAATCCAACTTAGGCACTTCACATGAGCAAGTTTCAAAAGGTACTAGTCCTTGGACTAGTCGCACAATATTGTTAGTTTCTAACCCTGTGTACTATAGCGCTTTATTAAGACTTATGTTATTGTGATTGTTTACAATTTGAACATAACTAACTACTGAAGCACTTATGTTGGTATTATCCCTTCCTGCTGTCTGATAAAAAATAAACCACTGTTTATTTATTTTAAAAGTTATTGTATTACATATAAAAGCAAAATATATGCAATATATGTGTGTCTGTTTTTTTTAATTTGGAATCGGCAATTATTTTTCTCCCCAATTTGGAGAGGACCACGCAGCTCTGGGCAGCTTACAGGCAGGCCTGCAGGTGCCCGGCCAGTCTACATGGGTCACCGGTGCGCGGTGAGCCGAGGACACCCTGGCCGACCTAGGCCCTCCCCACCCGGGCGGTGCTTGGCCAATTGTGCACCGCCCCCTAGGAACTCCCATCCACGGTCGGCAGTGGAATAGCCTGGACTCGAACCGGTGACCTCTAGGCTATAGGGCGCATCCTGCACTCCACGCCGAGTACCAGATGGGCCACTCGGGAGCCCCTTGTTGTTTTTTTTAACCAGGCACTATAAAATTATCAAAAGGGGGGCTGATGCAATCCAGGGGTTTCCCCCAGTGATGTAAAATACTATAATAACATTCAGTGGTGATCAGTGTTTTTTTAGTTACGTTTTTTTATTTTAGTTATAGTTATTAGTTTAATTTTAGTTGTAGTTATTATTACAGTTAATTAAATATAATTTTAGTTATTATTTAGTTATTATTACAGTTAACAGAGTGGGGATGACTTTGAAATCTGTCGAGGTAAAAATAACTTGGGTAATTCCAGGCTCTACACCTCTTCACAGTACACTCCTTAGGATAGCCAACCACAAACATTGATCAGATTACCATTTACAAGTCTTGCTGTACAGCCCTCCACACACTTTAATACTAGTCAAATAGATTATGTGTGCTGGAAACAAGTAGTGAAAAGCAGGCTGTTTATTTCAGCTTGATTTTTACTTCAAAATTTACAAAAGCTATATTTTTACATTAAACTAACTTGAGGAAAAATAATTAAACCATTTAATTTGCAGTTGTAAATGTTTAAGTAGAACCTCAATGCCTGATGAAAACAAGGCATTAGAAGGGTTAAATATATAAGCAACTTGCCTGAATCAATGGTAAAAAAAAAAAAAAAACTGAATCAAAATTAAAAATAAAACATTTGCCTTTTTCTGACCATACAAAATGTCCCTGGCACACAGGCTTTCCAGGAGATCTGGAGAAAACATACTGTAGGGCCATATTTATAAACATTTACCTTTTTTTCCTTATTAGAAACCAACACAAAGAGTAGTGTATAAATCTTTCATTTGCTAATTTAACAGTCCCTATAGGCAGTTCAGATGCTTATTTTTGATTTTGGTTGACAATGCTTTATGAATATGGACCATATTGAAACAAAAACTCATTAAAAAAAATGCCATTGAGAAATGTCTCATTTAGCGAAACCCTTTTATCATATTCAACATGCAACAAAACCATGGTTACCAACATTCTAATTGAAATAACATTTGATCACAGCTGAGCTATACTTATAGATAAAGCTCCTACACACATTTAAAAATGGTCTGAAGCAGGAGAGGACTCTGATTTCTGATACTAGTGTTAAGACTGATTGGACTGCTGAAACTGTATGATGCCATGATTAAAAACACTGATTTAGAAGGATCTACTTTAAATAGAGTTTGCCAATCCTCCTATGGCCTGATCTATCGAAACGCTGTAACACTTCTTCCAGGGACATGTCTCTGTGGACATAGAGCAGGGCAAGGCCATTCAGTCTTATGTGTACCCATACTGCTGCGAGACCAATCAAACATATTGAAAGGATGCACTCAGTTAAACTTTTCTCGTCATGCACAGGGAACTGAGGAATCTGTTTACTGAGGAAAACATTGATTGTCTCTATGCTGGAGAATTTTTCGTTTTACACTTGGGACGGGGCAAAAAACATGCAAGGCTTTTTTTTGTTTATTTGATAAACAAACCAATACACTTATCATATATAATCATCAACCCAGACAATGTTGCTTTAAATTTATGTAAATATACTTTAAACTGCTTCTGTTGTATAGAGGTCAAGGTTGAACGAGGCGCGCTGTCACATTCATGCTGGAACGTATCTGCAGTTTACTTCAGGATCCAGCGCGTTGTTGCCGAAAACGATTTATATAAAAAAATCAATATTAAAACAATACTTCCTTGGATTGTTTTCTCTAACGAAAACATTAGGAAAATAACTTTTTTTAAAAAACTGCTGTTACCAAACAGTGAATTACCTCCAAATTTAATAGCCCATGGCATAAAATACAATACATGAAAAGTACTACAGCTGTGAATCGTTATATCAAGGGAGAGGGAAGGCGTTGGCATTGCCCAAGAAAAACACCGATTTATGAAAACGTATCTCATTTCTCACCTAACATCACATTGCACAGGCCTGTTAACAGAAAAATAATATTAATATATACAATCACGAAACATTCCTAACCAAGTTGGATTCTTCTGAAAGAAATGCGTTACAGACTGGTTTCTTCGTTTCATCTTTGAGTATGTAGTACCGAACCATCCACTAAATAATATACGGGACTTCCCGCTGCTCCAGGGGTTGGTTGCACTAACAAGAACAAAAAATGTGATCGGATCCGAATTCGTCGGATCATAAACAGATGTTGGATCCAATTCTGGAGCTACACGCGGCATAACTAGGGAAACTGACCAATGAGAACGAGAAGCGAACATGTCTGTTTAGCGCATGGTTTCAGTACCCTGGCTGTCAAATTTATATACAACCTAGATCACAGTAATGTTATGAAGAAATGGCAAATAAAAAATAACAATAATATTAAAACATGTCGATTATATGCCAGTCTTAATGTAAGAAGACACATTATTTAAGTTAAAAAAAAAAATCTTTAGATATATTTTTGTACTTTATGTAAATCACGTCAGCTCCAATTGGTTCAAAATGCTGCAGCACATCACTCCGGTCCTTAAATCACTGCACTGGCTTCCTGTTAAATTCTGGATTGATTTAAAAATTCTGATTGCTATTTATAAGGCTCTTCATGGTTTGGGGCTTTTATATTTACAGGAACTGTTGGCACCTTATGCTCCTATTCACACCTTGAGATCGGTGAATGCTGAACTTTTGGTGGTTCCTAGAAGTCATCTAAAATCAGGATGGGCAAAGGACTTTAGCTGTTAAGTTTCTTTCCTTTGGAACTCCATCTCAAGTCATGTCAGGAATGCTGGCCCAGTGAACTCTTAAAAGCTTATTTAAAAACATATTTGTTTGTGTTTATGAGCTGGATTGATTTAGCCAATGGCTTTTGGGGTTTTTATTGGAAAACGCCCTGGGATGCTCTGCATGAAGAGCGCTATATAAAAGCAAATTGTATCGTATTGTATGAGTTCAGGTGCTGCACTTCATTTCTAGTTGCCTTCTATAGACATGTGCAATGTAGGCTATATCAGCCAAGGTGTAGTAGTCACCAGCACCATCTAGTGTACTGTTGTTTATTTTTAGAAAAAAAAATAAGAAACCTAATCTAAATTGGCTGTTCATAAAGTTTATAGGCATTCAATAAGATGAAAGTTACTACTAAAATGGTTTTGTTTAATTCACCAAATCAGCCTGGGAGAAGCAG